>NC_056737.1:1896309638-1896632138 GCF_019279795.1 Protopterus annectens
TTTCACAGTTTAGAAGACCAAGTATGTATATACCTGTACTACACCCTCTTGTAGAAGCATTTGAAAAGTTATGTGTTAATGATGTTTGCAAACACTGTGAAAGTAAGAAAAATTATTTTAGGAATATGTCTTATAATAAGAGACAGGTCATGTTGAAGTTAGAGAGAGATGACAGTATAGTAATTCATCCTGCAGATAAGAGGGGCGGGGCCCATAGTGTTAATGAATTCTGACTAGAAAAAAGTTAGGATGAAAGAGATGTTAGATAATAAGTTTTATAGAAAGGTTAGAATGTTTGACATATTAAAAGATGGCTGATGCACTGAAAACTGAGCTGAGGAATATGTTAAGAAATAAAATGTCGGATCAAGGGTTATTTGACTGTTTCTATATGGAACATCCTAAAATAACAGTTATACAGCATCTCCCAAAAGTACACAAAAATCCTACTAGTCCACAGATGAGGCCCATGGTGGCAGGACAAAAGTGGTGTACCAAAGCAATGTCTATTTTTGTGGAGAAAAATTTAAGACCATTTATTAACTTTAACACTCACATCTTGCAGGACTCTAGACAATTTTTATTGATTTATATCATTTTACTAAGGCTGTTTTTAAAAAAGATGAATGGTATTTGGTTACACTTGATGTACAGTCCTTATTCACTGTAATACCAAATACTATAGGTATAGAATGGGTTAAAATTTTTTTACATGAACAGAACAGTTTCTTGTCTGAGAAGGTTGAAATTCTATGTGCTTTGGTTAAGATGATTTTATATAATAATTTCTTCCTTTTTGATATGGATTACTACCTGCAGATAGATGACATAGCTATGGGCACATTATGCGCCAATAGCTACGACTATCTTATCATGGTAGTACGGGAGATTGAACATGTATTAGGTAGTATGTTAGGCAAACATAATTTTCTACAGAAGATTCATGGATGACATATTTTTCATTTGGGAAGGTACTACAAAGGAATTGTCAGATTTGTATAATTATATTAATACAAGCGCAAGCTTTTTAAAGTTTGTGATGAATTGTTCAGATTAGGAGGTTAGTCCTCTGGATGTGCTAGTGAAGGTAAAGGAAGATGGGGCAGTCGATAATATGACATATAGAAAACCCTGTTTCAAGATAACTTACTTGCATCGAAGTAGTATGCACCCACATTTTACTTTTAATAATCTGGTGAAGGGGCAAGCTATAAGAACATCATGAGTTAATGCTAGTGAGGAAAATTTTAAGAAAGAACTGAGAGATCTAGAAGAAAGGATTGTAGCAAGGGGGTATGATAAAAGGGAAGTATCCGATCAGCTAGTTGAAGTAATACAAAGAAGAGGGAATGAAGGAAGGCCTTATTTTTCCTCATATCCACCTGCATGTGTGAATAAGGTAGATGAGATTAGGTGCTGGGTACCAAGGACTCCAAAGGTGTAGTTGATATTAAAAAACATTGGGGTGACATGACCACAAGTACAGAATTGAAAGATATAATAGTTGAATGTCCCAGCATATTTTATAAGAAAAATAAATCTTTAGGTCAGCTGCTATGTTACCCCAAGCGTCTTATGGGGTATGATAGCAGGAAACAATGACATGATTCTTATAAAAACAAAAATAATACCAGATGTTGTTATAACTGCAGTTTTTGCAGTTATATAGATCAAGCAGGTGAATTTTGCACCCAAACCAGAACAAGGTCTATAAATTTTCAGTGGAGGCAACTTGTAGCAGCAGTCATGTGGTTTACCTAGCAGTGTGCAAAACCTGCATTAAATTGTATATAGGTAAAACGGACAGAAGACTGAAAGAAAGGGTAAGAATACATCTAAATGATATAATAAATACTATGGTTAGGAATGCATTAGTTACACATGTAGGAGACACTTACCCAGAGCATGTATTTAGGTTTCAAGTTATAGATATGGTACAGGAAAGTCACAGGGGAGGTGATATTAGAAATGAAACAGAGTGCTTAGAAAGCAAATGGATTATTAGATTAAGAGTAGATACAGGGTCAGAACTTAATGATAAAGTACCACTGAAACCAATGTTGAAAGCACATCCTCTTTTTGAATTATAACTTTCAACCCCCCACCTTCATTCACTTTTTTATACATGTTTACTATTACTACTGTATATATTTAAAATGTTATCTCTTTAAGAGTTTTACTAGGATGACATGATTTTTTCACTTTGTTATTTAATGGCCATTAAATAAGACAAATTTTATGCATCTGATGAAGCAGTTGTAATACTGCAAAAACACTTATGCCTTTGCCTGTGCCTAGTTCCTGGATAATTGTTGTTGGGTTTTTTTTCACTTTGTTATTTAATGGGCATTGAATAAGATAGATTTTATGCATCTGATGAAGCAGTTGTAATACTGCAAAAGCACTTATGCCTTTGCCTGTGCCTGTTACCTGAATAAACTGTCGCTGGTTTTCTGACAGCCTGGTGTTGCTTCATCTTACTTCTGCTTGTTGGATTTATTTTTTTGTTTGAAAAGCATTTATTCAGCACACACTGGAATTATTGGACTTTTACAGAAAAATTATTGTCAGTCATAACATTTGGTCCAGAGAGATACTCTTCAAATCTTGGTTCAGTTATGTGTTCTTGGGAGAATACTATACTTTCTGGATCCAGATTTGGGATATATGCCATCTTATTATTTATTTAGTCATCATTGTTTAAATTTTTCTTTAAGAAATCCATTCAAAATGATCTTCCCCACTCAACACTGCATTCAATTTTTATTGCAATTGTCTTTATTATATCCTGTTTGTCACACTCTTCATGCATTAATTTAGAGTGATTACATTTTACATGATACTTCCCAAAAAAAAAATGCATTGGCAGTCCGCGTCTATATCATATTATCATACAATGTAAATAGCGAACGCTATTTCATCGTACCGATAATATCAAAACAACAAAATATGGAAAAAATGGAACAGCACATTTTTTCCCAGGGAAAAATTTGCTGCTGTGTAAAAAAAAAAAATAAACTTAAACACAAATTAAAGTGGGGGGCTTCTTCCCCCACATCCCCCATGTGGGGGGATGTGGCCCCCACACACCCCCTACTTAAATATACCAACTCCGAGCCCCCACACACCCCCTACTTAAATATACCAACTCCGAGATTGCACCATAGTAGAGGAAATGGCAAAGTCCTGAAGATGGCCCACCAAATTTTTTCCCTGGGAAAAAAATTGATGTTCCGTAACTTCACTATTTTGCCATTTTGACAGTATCGGATCGACTAAATAGCATTCGCTATTTAGTCCATTTGATAGTGTCATATAGACCCGGCAATCTTGTATATCTTCATATACACCTACTGCTCTTCACAAATATGTGATTCTCAACATGATTGAAATTTCCATGCTCAATAAATAAAGGTACCCAAGTCTAGATACCTAGTCTTTTCTTTGTCTTAAGGGTTACACAACACTGCAATGTTATCCAAGCTCTGTTCTTATGTACTGCTCAGTCAGAAACATATTTCTGGACCATAACTGTACCTTTTGTTTTCTATTAAGAAATAAATCATACAGAGTAAAATATGACCATAATGTATCAAAATTGAATACTATACATGTTGAAAGACAGAACTGTTTGAAGCAGGTCGTGTCTGCCTTCTTAATTTTTAAATACTTCTTTTAACTTAAATCATAAAAGTTTTTGTTTTATACTAAAGTAGGTGAGGTCATAGAGGGCATGTTGGCATTACTGACTTGAGATAAGGATAAAGTGAAATTTTCCCTGCTGTTTTTCTACTGCTGTAAACAGTAGATAGGGAAGAGTAAAGAAGAAATATTGTAGTAAGCACTCTTATTGATTTAAGTAAGGTCAAACATTAAAGGGCCTCACATGAGACTATACTCATTGAAAGGCAATTGCTTCTTCTTCTTCTCTTTCAGCTGTTCCCATTAGGGGTCGCCACAGTGGATCATCTGCTTCCATTTCTTCCTGTCCTCTGTATATTGCTGTGTCACACCAACCACCTGCATGTCCTCTCTCACCACATCCATAAACCTTATCTTAGGCCTTCCTCTTTTCCTGTTACCTGGCAGCTCCATCCTTAGCATCCTTTTCCCAATATACCCAGCATCCTTCCTCAGCACATGTCCAAACCAATGCAATCGCCTCTCTGACTTTGTCTCCAAACCGTCCAACCTGAGCTGACCCTCTAATATACTGATTCCTAATCCTGTCCATCCTTGTCACACCCAGTGCAAATCTTAATATCTTTAACTCTGCCACTTCTAGCTCTGGCTCCTGCCTTTTTGTCAATGCCACCATCTCCAATCCATACAACATAGCTGGTCTCACTACCCTCTTGTAGACCTTCCCTTTCACTCTTACTGGTACCCGTCTGTCACAAATCACTCCTGACACTCTTCTCCACCCATTCCACCCTGTCTGTACTCTCTTCTTCACCTCTCTTCCACACTCACCATTACTCTGAACTGTTGATCCCAAGTACTTAAACTCATTCACCTTTGCCAACTCTACTCCCTGCATCCTCACCATTCCTCTATCCTCTCTCTCATTCACACACATATATTCTGTCTTAGTCCTGCTGACCTTCATTCCTCTTCTCTCTAGAGCATATCTCCACCTCTCCAGGCCCTCCTCCACCTGTTCTCTACTCTCACTACAGATCACAATGTCATCTGCAAACATCATAGTCCATGGGGCCTCCTGTCTGATCTCATCTGTCAACCTGTCCATCACCATTGCAAATAAGAAAGGGCTCAGAGCTGATCCTTGATGTAATCCCACCTCCACCTTAAATGCATCTGTCACTACCACTGCAGACTTCACCACTGTCACACTACCCTCATACATATCCTGTACCACTCTTATATACTTCTCTGCCACTCCTGACTTCCTCATACAATACCACAACTCCTCTCTAGGCACCCTGTCATATGCTTTCTCTAAATCCACAAAGACACAATACAACTCCTTCTGACCTTCTCTATATTTCTCCATTAACATTCAGAGGAAGCATTGCATCTGTAGGGCTCCTTCCCAGCATGAAACCATACTGCTGATCACTAATCATCACCTCCCTTCTTAACCTAGCTTCGAACACTCTTTCCCATAACTCCAACTTGTGACTGATCAGTTTTATCCCTCTGTAGTTACTACAGCTCTGCACATCACCCTTATTTTTAAAAATAGGTAGCAAAACACTTTTTCTCCACTCCTCAGGCATCCCCTGACTTTCCAAGATTTCATTAAACAATCTGGTTAAAAACTCCACTGCCATTTCTTCTAAGCACCTCCATGCTTCCATTGGTATGTCATCTGGACCAACAGCTTTTCCATTCTTCATCCTCTTCATAGCTGTCCGTACTGCTTCTTTGCTAATCTGTTTCACTTCCTGATTCACTAGCCTCACATAATCCACCCTTCTCTCTCTCTCATTCTCTTCATTCATCAGCCCCTCAAAGTACTCTTTCCATCTGCTCAACTCACTCTCTTTGCTTGTCAGTACGTTTCCCTCACTATCCTTTATCACCCTTACCCGCTGCACATCTGAAAGGCAATTGCTTAAAGCAGCTTATGTCTTCCTTCTGAATTTTGAAATCATTTCTTTTAATTTACATATTTTCTTTTTTATTTTATTCTAACTGTGTGAAGAGGGTCATGTTTCTATATTGGCCAGAGACAAGGAAAAAGTGCAATCTTCCCTTCTCTTTCTCTACTGCTGTTAATAAGGGTTAGGGAAAAACAAAGTAGGAGAGATGTTGCAGCATGATCCCTTGCTGATTAAGTAAGGTCAGACAATGAGATGCCAAGAGTGAGCTTACATTTCATGAAAGACATATCTGTTTAATACAGCTTTTGTCTGCCTTCTGAATTAAAAACAATATATTTTTTATTTTGTATACTATCTGTATCTTCAGATTTGTTAGATGAGGGTTAGCTTAAAAAGTAGACAGCATGCAAGATGTACTCTGAGTGCACAAATTTATTTAAAGGAAGTATTTTTTTTGTCAAAAACATAAATCTGGTGAAGTGGTGTAATCAGAATTTAGAATGAGTGTAGAGAGGAGGAGATTCAAACAGATAAATAAAATGACTTAATGGATAAAGAGGTCAGTGGAATGACATAAACTTCAGAGAGGTAAATTTCCTGGATTGCCAGGCAGAGGATCAACATGTTAGTGAGGCTGCTAAAAATGATAAATAAAAGGAAATCACGAGGGGGACCATGAGACTGAAAGAGAAGATGATGATCTTATGTCAAATTGGAAAGATATATTCTTACAGTCATATTCCTGTTAAGAAAGACTGAAGGTTATTCTCTGTATGCAAGTTTAGTAAAATGGTGTACAAAAACCAGATAACACAGGACTTCAAAAATAAACTCTTGGTCAGATCATGTAACTGTTGCAAACAAATTGTGGGTAAATCATGCAATTGATGTTCTTTGGAAAGCTTTAATAAATAAACATATGTATACACTGTGTTCAAGTGTGTGCTTATAAAGAGCTCAATGGTTACTGCAGAATATTGTATAGAAAGCACTCAGAAAATCTAATGTATTGCATACTCCAGGATTTTACGGAAATGTTTGCACATCATCATCTGATATTATACTTAAGCTCTGTAATTTCATACTGACTTCACAGAGACCCATCCCTACACCTTAAGCTCAAGGACCAGACTGTTAACATTGCCGTAAATGATCTGATGGTTATATGATAAGCATTAAGAATCTTATTTTGGCCATATCTTCTTTTCCATAAGTGATCTACATTATTATTCAATTCACTTTTCACGAGGACACCTATTTTATGTGAGTGGGGAAGCATATATTTGATGTCCCATTAATATACAGTAAGGTTGCTTCTTGATAACATCAGCTTCAAACCTCATTCATAAAATTCAACAGCAGAACTGGAGCGAGAGGTTGAAACACCCACTTTATTACACTCCACCTTATTCCTCCATAATTCATATTACTGTTGTAAATTCAAGCTATAAATGAAAAGCAAAGAACTGCAACCAGAACTTGAAATGTGCATTTTTCTCCTGCAACTAGCATCTTGGATCAGTGTTTTAGGCATTATAATAATACATATGTATATATATCTATATCTATATATATATATATATATATATATATATATATATGGTTCTACCTGACGGTAAGTGTGTGTGTGTGTGTTTGTGGGCAAGTATGTGTGTGTGTGTGTGTGTGTGTGTGTGTGTGTGTGTGTGTGTGTGTGTGTGTGTGTGTGTGTGTGTGTGTGTGTGTGTGTGTGTGTGTGTGTGTGTGTGTGTGTGTGTGTGTGTGTGTGTGCGTGTGTGTAACTGAACTGGGAATACTAATAGTTCATGATTTTGAAAATGAGGAAAGGCTACATTAACCTAAAATCAAAATTTTCTGTAGTGCAATATTAGAAAGATAATTACTTAGACTGACCTGATTAATGCTTGCCTACTTAGCATGCTTCATTTCTTTAGTAACCCTTTTATTATTTTCCTGTGTCAGTAGTAGGGACTTGGTGATGATGGGACAGGTGAGCAGCTAATGGATAACAGCCATCTTCCATACAATGCTGCATTTCTTTTTTCCCATATGCCCTACAGTCATTTCCTTCTGGAAGTTGGCAGATGCAATGCAGTGCAAACCTTATGTCTTTTTATGCATCTCAACAACAACAACATGATGGCTGTAGTGGTATATACACTTTGTCAGGATAACGTCTTTTACTCGTCTAGTTCCAGGCCATCTGCCAGGCATTTGTCAAAAGGTTGCATTTAACTACCACCCTCCCTCCTGGATGGGCAAGCTATGGTCAGCAGCTCATTTAGCACTTATACTCACTGCCCACACCTTGTTTTTTGAGGTGCTGGCCCAGAAATATTGTTTGCTGCTTATCTCTTAAAATCAGCATAAACTTTCATTTTACTTTTTACTGTCTCTGGTTCTTAGTCTTCATCAGCAACTCTCTGGGTTTGAAACACAGATTAAATATTGTTATCATAAGTGTATCTAAGTATCTGGCTGGCTGGAGTCACCCCTTTCTGCACAGCATTTCTGTATATACATTAGCAATGTGAAAGCCGGTTGCTTCTCTTTCACATTAGCATTTCTCGCAACTTTCTCAGTGCTGGCCATAAACCTTTCCACTGTTCCATTTATCTAAATCTATATTCATAACTGTTTTCTAAAGTGGATTCTCAAATTAGTTTTAGACTGTTAAACTGAAAACTAATAACTAGCAAACTCTTATAAGATCTGATGATTTTAGTACCCCAAATAGAGACAAAAACCTGTGTTTGAGGTACAACTTCCTTGTTCCATTAGTAATGTATAGCAATCTTCATTTGGTGATATCAAAACATTTTCAAACATGGAAATTTAAATTGCACTTTATAGTTTCACTTATGAGAATACTGTGAAATTCCCTCAACATCAATTATCAGAACTAATCAGTATACCATAATTTACCCATTCATTCCTCCAGACTGTTATTTTTAAATGTTCTTGTATGTAGGTCTATGTTGGCTCATTGAAATTACAATTCAGTAAATTGCAATTTCCCGAGTCTGTTTTAATGAAAGTGCATTTATCAGAATATGCACTTTCGCGAAAATGGAGTCACCAAAACAACAAAAAATGCACTAAACACATTTATATAGGGGGGCTTGCCCCCATGCCCTTCCCCCCAACCCTACTACTTATATATATTTTTTATTTTTTTAACATTTGTTTACCGGGAAAGTCCGACTTGGAACGAAGCCAAATTTCAGTGCAGGCCCGGGGAGAAATGCTCCAGATGCTCCAGATGCAGATATATAACTGAGATCGCACTACAGTGGAGAAAAGGGAATATTTCCTTATCCTCACTGTACAGCATTCTACAACAAAAAGATCACCTCCTAAACACCACTGAGGAAACAAAATACCTGCACCACCACAGGATCCCAGAACTGGCAATCTCTCTTCGCAGAACAGATTTTTGTGAAAGTGCACATTTTCAGACCAATGCACTTTCAGAAAAATGGACTTGAAATGAGCGGTGTACCTCAGGGATTGGTCTTGATGCCTCTGTTGTTTGGGATATACTTTTCTGAGGTGCAGGCCAAAATCAGTGTGCTATGGCTGACCAAGTTTGTGGATGACTGCAAGCTGGGTGCTGTCATCAGTTCCGCTAGTGATATGGACATCCTCCAAGAAGGTCTCACCAAACAAATGACTGGTGCCAGAAACATGGCTTCAAACTGAATGCCAGAAAATGCATCATCATCTCCTTTGGGAAGAGTGATGTCCCCACAAATTATCACATTAATAACAAGGTCCTAAGCACACAATCAGTCTTGAGGGACTTGGGCACCCAGATTGTTAGAAAACTGACTTTTGACCACCATATTGCCTCCATTGTATGGAAAGCTTTCTATATGGCCCACTTCATTAGTAAGGGTATCTCATCCAGGGGCAAGGAGGTCATAGCATCCCTGTATTCTTCCCTTATAAGACACATTATTGAGTACAATGCCCCTTTTGGCACATACCTCACAAAGCACATGCAGCAGTGGGAGAGACCACAGAGGTTCCTCACCAGGAGAATCTAGGGCCTCAAATGTCTACCCTACACAGATAGGCTAAAAACCCTGTCCCTCTACTCAGTCTCATACAGACTCCTCAGAAGTGACCTCTGTCTGGCACACAAAGCAATCTCAGATCCCACCTTGCTGGGACTGCTGCATATCCGCAAGTCTAGCTCCACTTGATTAACCCACACACATGACCTCAACCTGGTCTGTGGCATCAATAGGACTTGTTGGCAGGACAGATTTGTGTCCCAGAGATGCTCCCTTCTGTGGAATAGACTCCCTCTCCACGTCAAGCAGAGCACCTCAGTAACCCCTTTTAAGTGCAACCTGGATAACTGAATGGGGAACAGAAAATACACCCCTGAGATTCTACCTGTTTCCCTGCTGGACAGGTGCATTGGGTGTTGACTTGTCAGAATATGGGCTAAAGCCTTGGCTAGGCTTGTAAGGGCCTCAGGACCAATAGCCTAGTAACTTCCTATGATCCTGTGATACTAGGAGATGTAGAAATGGATGGGTAGAAACAGTAAACTGAACAAAAGACAAAATGTTGTAACAAAGTAGCAGCCCAAGGATTACTTTGACACACTGAGTAGCATAATTTCATGATGTATACCTAATAGCCCAAGGATTGCTTTGACACACTGAGCAGCATAATTTCATGACATATACCTAACTCTTTCTTTTTTTTGAGAATTGGATTGTCACACCAGTTATATGACAATTAAAATGAAGCATTTGTGCCTCTGTATGTATATCCTTGATCGACTGTATCTGCATTGATATCAATTTCAATTGAGCAAACCCATACTTGTCAGGTTATAAAAGAAGGGCGAGTTAAGTAGTCACTAGTCCCATTAACAAACGGTAGTAAAATAGAATATAGTTTGCAAATATGATTGAACTGATGTGTAAGAGTAGACATGAAGATATATCTTTTTTCATGTTGGACTAGGTATAATATCATAATGCAAACTAGACTTATTTGAAAGTGTATTAAGAAATTACTGCAGAATGAGGTGTTAATATTACTAAAATAAAATAATTGATAACAGCTCTTTGTATACAAGTTCTTTTGTGTCTGGGAATTCCTCTATACTATAAGCATAAATTCAGAATATAAAGCAAGCACCATAGTATGAACTATACTGTAGTTCCAGCACAGAATGGATGCATGTCCATATATCACAAAAAAAAACACCTTGGTGATCACCAGCCTATAATAAATTAAAAAAAAAGTTAAAGATTTTTTGCAGGGGTCAAGACCCCTGCACCCACCACATTGTAGGCTTTTCTCCCCACACCTACTGCTAATTATACATACCAAATTTGAGATCACATCATATTGGGAAAAGGGCAAAATCGCCAATTTCCACTGTTCCACAATCTTGCACAGAAAAACATCAGTACATGTATTAAGCTGAGTTTGAGTCAACTGCACTAGCTTTTTTCTGTTTTTTTTCTGAACTTTTGACCACTTGTTTGTATAGTTCAACAGCAATGACACCAAGGGTTCCTACATATTAATCAATGCATTAATATAAAGCTCCTACTGCCATAGTTACTACTGCTGCCTTTAAGGTTATACATTTTTCTTTTACAATAAACATTGTATTTCACCCAAGTTCTTTTCCCTTTCCTACCTGCTGACTACCTGGGTCCCTCCCATGTGCTGTGCAGTCCCAGTCCCCACACTAAATTACATCCATCAATCTGTCAATGATGGCAGGATGCTGACTGTAAAGCAGTAGGAGGAGTTTGTGTCCATTTCTGCAGCTCTTCTACATGTGGTTTGAGGAGAAAGGAAGTTTCTTGATTCAATTACATAGGGGGGTCTGTCTTCACACCCCTAGACTAGGGCTGTCCATTTTTTAGGCTAGGACCCTAATTGTCCTTTGGCTGGGTGCTATATGGTACCTTCCTCCCCCACAGCCACTTCATTCACCTGCAGATGAAAAGGATAGTTTTCTTATTATGTCCTAATCCCTACTCCTTGGTGGTAGTTATGAGCCTATTCATATAGAAGTGAGGGCCTACATTTCCTTCCATGTATGCCTGGCCCTACCCTTACACTACAGGAATATTAACACAAATAGGACAAATACCATCTTGATATATAATCAAGTTCTTAAGTGGGAAACTTTTCAGCAATGCTTTCAGCTTCCTGTTGATACATTATAAAACTTTTCCTATAATACGGTATGCCTAATAATGAAAATATACCATATTTTATGATGTATAATTATGGACAATTTGCTATATCTTCAGTTCCAGTCATCTAAAATGTTTCAGGCATGTTACTGACTGTGGAAATCCTTCATGTGTAAGATAGTCATTATACAGAAGAATATTAAAAGGGTCCTACTACAAGACTAGTAGCTCACGACACAATTGTTCACTGCCAGTTACTTGACAAACCAAGTTCTCTATTTCCCAAATGCTCCATGACCCACCAGTACTTAGCCGTCCCAATGCCAGACCCTACAAAACTGTATAGCCCTACCAGAACTTCAACTCTAACCCTAAAACTTTCATCCAGTTGCAGTTTCACCAAGTCCTTGATCCCTTACCCTTAAACTCCCACCCCCACTTTCCCTAAACTTAAATTCCCTGATTGTTCTCTAAACCTAAACCTCTCCTCTCACTCCTTAACTCTACTGTTCTCATCCCACTCGCTAACACTAGAATTCCCTTCCCTAACCCTAAAACTCACCTCCCATTCCCTAACCCTAACCCAACCCAAAACTCCCTTCCAACTCTAAAACTCCCTTCTGGTCCCTAAACCTAAACACCCTTCCTGATCACTGCCCTAATCTACACTTCCACCTCCTCCTCTGACTTCCTCCCCACGTGTATACCCAAACTAATATTCAAATTCAAGCATGAGTGGCAACCTACACAAACTAAAAGATGTTCAATTCCCTGGCTTCAAGACAGTGAGCTTCAAATGCTTGGGACTTGAGCACTTTGAACAGAATTAAAAATATGTATATATTTTTGAACAGCAATATTAATGCAGATGTTACAAACGTCACATTTTATGCATGGCTTTATTAAACAGATTTACATTTATGTTAATGGCTTTAATGTCTTGTTCATGTCAAGACTGTACATTTTCAGCATGTATTTCGAATTCTGAACCACACTTCTATGTACCTCAGTCTGTAAGGAGGTTACTAGAAGAATTATTATAAAACATTCAAATTCTATATTCATTCCTATAGACAGATTCATTTACTTCCTTAACCTGTTGCCCAAAATCACATATCCTCTGCAGCTTTCTTTAACATATTCTCATTGGTGTCCTGATGCCCAACATTCTATGATTTTCTTTATTTCAGGAAATGATTAACACGATCAGAAAAATATGCGATGTTTCATGCATTGCTGTAATAGACAGCAATTTGTCTTCATTTTAGCTAAACCATTTACCTCTGGATTCATGTCAGCCTTTATGCTTTCTTTACCTTTTTTAAAACCCTGACCATAACTCTTTCTTATCACTCTCTATAAGAGAGTTATTAGCAGAATTATTATACAGTATCACCAAACACAAATATTAATATCTTCATTTGCACCTGTCTAAAGTCACAGATGTTGTAAACACTGCAATATAGATCATCCATGATCGAGCCATTAAAAAAGTATGAAAGTAATAATAATAGTAATACTAACAGTAATAATAATAATAATAATAAAATAATAATAATAATAATAATAATAATACAGTAAAGATACTATAGTTGAAGAGCCCTCCACCCTCCTTTCTGTTAGAAAGTCTATGGAGTTGATGGTTTAATAAGTTAACATGAAAAGAGAGAAATATAAAAACAAATATCAGACAGTTTAACTCTGACATGATAATTACTTATGGTAGAGTAATTTGATTAGTATTTTTTCACCATCAGCTTTCTAAATAATCTCACCACATTTACTCTAGCACTAAACTTGCCCAATCCCCATCTCTGTCAGCAACAAACAGACTAAATACTTTTCAAGTGAAACTCCAGTGAGCAGTAGAATCCAAAGTGGCAGTCTCCAATGAAAAAGCAGTGTTTGTCTAGATGTGGCATGGTGTTAAACAGATAAATAATATGCATTTCAATGTTATTTTATTTTTAACATATTTACCTATTCTTATATAGTGGAATTGTGTATTTACTTTTTATGTTTTCTTTTTTCTGATTTTATTAAATGTCCCCCCATCTTCTAGCTCATATCCTTGCATTGTATAGCAAGATTAGCAAGCCATGCTTTGATACATCTTTGTTTGTTCATACGCTATATTATATAGTCATTTTATCCCATGTATCTACTAATTTCCTTCATCATCTTCCATTTCCATGATACCTCATTCTCCTTTTTATATTTGTTTAAAAGTATAGTCATTGAGATGTCACTTCCATCCAGTGCACGTGTTAAACACAGACCAAAAACAAAAGTATAAAATACATGGTTACAATTCACCCACAATCCATTAATAAACATCAGTGAAATTTGTATGTATTTTCCTGTGGAAAAAAAATAAATGCCATAGTCTGATAGCGTTTTTACATATTTTACATATACTCTCAATATGCAAAACACAGAGAAAAAGTCAATTTGTCAAGGATTATGATTTGGATGAAGTGTTAGCATGCTGCAGTATAACAAAGCAATGTGTCAAAGTAGGAAAATGGCACAACAACTGTGCTTCAATAAAAATAAAAAAAAAATCTCATGTCACTAATTCAAGTACAGCAAGCTGTACCAATTTTGCAATGGTAAGAGATTTGCATTTAGTTTAAAACTTATTTCAAATTTAACAGCAAAAATACTCACAGCCATTTGCAAAATAAAACAATATACTTTAAAATTGAAAACAGACTTAGCATGAGCAACACTAAACTCTTCTTCCCTTAAAACTCCCATGTATTGAGAATGCATCTGGCAACCCATTAAAGTAAAGAGTCCTGCAAGTTTTCAATACTGAAATAGTATATAGTGAAGCAATTATTTGCAGATATGAGAAGGGTGTAAGAATTCAAAAGACAAAAGTGCAATGTATTTTGTAACAGCAGGGGGCAGCCAAATAGACACACGTGTCCCTTTTCGCTAGCAGCCCAAAAGTATTAACTTGGTCAGTCACACCGAAGGCAAATGAAGGTTGATGACAAGCCTGCACTACATGAAACAACTTTTGATAGCTTATAACCTTACTCAGCTGCAGTAAGTGATAGACAAACTGTTGTAGTCCAAACATGGTGCATTCCCCACTTGAGTGCCTGGAAAAATCAAAATAAATTAAAATGCATTCCTTGTTTGAATATTACGATATGTATAGACTTCACCCTGTTCAGTTTATTCACAACCAAATAATAAACACACTGTCGACAGTCAACAAACCAAGGATCATATCTAAAGAAA
Source organism: Protopterus annectens (assembly GCF_019279795.1). Taxonomy (NCBI): domain Eukaryota; kingdom Metazoa; phylum Chordata; order Ceratodontiformes; family Protopteridae; genus Protopterus; species Protopterus annectens. Next base: position 1,896,324,643 of record NC_056737.1, read on the forward strand.
ATAGCTCATATGATGAAGCTCTTGTTTACTACACATAAACACACACATACACACACACACACACACACACACACACACACACACACACACACACACACACACACACACACACACACACACATCTAACCTTTAATTACAACCCCTTGTACAACTGCATGCATTCAGATGCTTGCTTAAGATGAAATGAATGGACAGATGCATAAATAATGACCAAGAAGTGTATTTAATCTCAGTGCTGTGAGGACCATGATGCAGTGAATCTCAATGCAGTCCCCATGCCCTCCCAAACTCATAGCTCAACAATCAGTGACAAACAACATCAAATAAGGAGCAAATGTTATTTTTTCTTATATACTTCAAAAGCATTTTTGAAGGACAGAAAGTCTGAAACTGGCATGCAGTTCTTTAACAGCTCAGAGCCTTGAGTACCAGACAACTTTAATTATCTTAAAAAGTTAACAGAACCACGTGTTATATGGTCATGCATTTTTCTGAACTATGAACACTATGAAACGAATAACCGACATTGACTGACTGTAATCCTCAGTGTGATTTACCAAAAAAAGTAATAATAAGCAATGGATGTTTGGCAATTGATGCTGAAACAAACTCTTAAATAGCTGGACCCCTGAAGTTAAGGGTGTGGGGTTGGATTTCTGTTTTACTTCTACTGTGTGAATCTGAGCAAGTCAATTAACCAGTCTGTGAGACTGTGCTCCTCCTAGTAAAAATAAAAAAGTATTTCTGGCATTAAGGACTGGCTGTCATTTACTTGCCATACGTGGTTTTCTTGGATGTCCTTGGCTTTTGGTTTTCAGGAAGAGAAAACACAGATACACAGATACACACACACACACACACACACACACACACACACACACACACACACACACACACACACACACACACACACACACACACACACACACACACACACACACACCATAAAAGCAATTCTCCTCTGTGGTCTGTTTAAATGTGTTTTTGCTTGATCTGCATGTGCTTTTCCTGTCTTAATTCAGTTTTCCTTGAGCAGGAAAACAAAGACCATTCTCTCCTTCTGGTTATTTCTTCCTCCACCTGTTAACCTTGCAGTCAGCTGATTGGGAAAAGAAAGACTGCATTTGTTGCAGTACTTTTAATGGGATGGGATCATTTAAAAAAAGAGTGTTTTTTTAATTTAAATTTGTAGAGAAACATTAGGATGCAGGACACATGCTTTCATGCTTTCAATGGGAGTGGACTGTGGTCATTTAAAAATAAAGAGTGACTTTTTTCATTTGAAGAAATACTTTTTTAAATTTGTACTATTCCAGGGACCAGGGCACTCAGGGGGAACACACTTTCATGGGAGTGGGGGGTATATGCTTCATTGTGCCTCATGTAGCACTGCCTCTGCAGGTAATACTTCTGAAAATACTACCCCCAATCCCCCCTATCTGGGTATCCTTTTCCCTTTCCATGCACCTGGTTACCACCACTTCAATTGTTTTCCCTGACAAGTCATTCATAAGTAAATGCACAACAACATACTCCTCCCTTATAGGTGCAGGTTGGCCATATGTTCTCAAGTTTTACTAAATCTAGACCCCAGGACTAGTTTCACTTCATTCTAATCTAGTCTCTGCTGTATTTCTGCAAACTGCATAAATCCCCTTTGTACGGATACTTTAACAACCCAGACCCTATTCTTTGATCAGCACTAGCTGTTATCTCATTCATTACTGTTTGATGTCATGATTCTAACTGTCTGCAAAAAAATTCCTCTTCAATTCCACTACACCAGATCATGTTGCTACCTATCTTGGTAACCTCCTCTTGCTGCACTGATCTCACTTCTCAGGTGTACTTGTCTTACAGTACCTATCTGTTTTCCTAATGACCCTCTTTCCCCAAGTGGCTAAGCCTTCCTCTCTTCTGAATTACCTGCCACATTCCATATTGTGGTCATGCCAAAATGGCCAGCTTTGGCTCTGTCACAACTTCATCACTTGTTACTGCTGTCTGCTGCTGTCCTTCTATATTGCCTTCCTTTTCCTTCTCCTCTATTTAAATGTGGCATCCCCTACTCCTTCTCCTGTATTTAAATGTGGCATCTCCTACTCCTTCTCCTCTATTTAAATGTGGTATCTCCTACTCCTTCTCCTCTATTTAAATGTAGCATCTCCTACTCCTTCTCCTCTATTTAAATGTGGCATCACCTACTCCTTCTCCTCTATTTAAATGTGGCATCACCTACTCCTTCTCCTCTATTTAAATGTGGAATCACCTACTCCTTCTCCTCTATTTAAATGTGGCATCTCCTACTCCTTCTCCTCTATTTAAATGTGGCATCTCCTACTCCTTCTCCACTATTTAAATGTGGCATCTCCTACTCCTTCTCCTCTATTTAAATGTGGCATCTCCTACTCCTTCTCCTCTATTTAAATGTGACATCACCTACTCCTTCTCCTCTATTTAAATGTGGCATCTCCTACTCCTTCTCCTCTATTTAAATGTGGCATCTCCTACTCCTTCACTATTTAAATGTGGCATCTCCTACTCCTTCTCCTCTATTTAAATGTGGCATCACCTACTCCTTCTCCTCTATTTAAATGTGGTATCTCCTACTCCTTCTCCTCTATTTAAATGTGGCATCACCTACTCCTTCTCCACTATTTAAATGTGGCATCTCCTACTCCTTCTCCTCTATTTAAATGTGGCATCTCCTACTTTCTCTCTTAACTTCATTTGGCTCTATTGTGAGTGGCATCTCGTCCTTTGCCTTCCTCCCGCAGTTTTCTAAACATATCCACTCTCAACCTCCTATTACCTACTTTCCTTGAGCTCCACTGTCTTTTTGTGGATAACTACCCAATCTGCTACCATTTCTGAGTCCTGTATGCTCACCTAAATCTTTGTGTTCTCCTGCAAACCCCACTTCCACAGGAACCCTAAATCTGCCTGTGTCAAACATCTGTCGCACACACTGATCACCTCATTTTCTTACTCTGGTGCCCTTCTTGACAAGCCTCTACTGTTCATTAATACTGTCCTCATGCCTGGATCCTTCATTGTTAGTTACTAGGTATGTGGTCCAGGGGACTAATGAAAATACTAGTAATTTCTCAATTGCCTAAGAGCACTATCTATTTATATGACTTCCTCTGAGTTTCACAGTAAACAAATTGAGGCTGAGGGAACCAAAACCATAATTATAGTAAACCGATCATTAACATCTCATAGCCTTAAACCTTTGCACTAACTACCAGAATAAATTATACCACAGCAAATGGTATTCAAACCCACAGTCCCTGACAATGGAGGCAACCCCTTTCTCTTTAGGCCACAAGTACTTACTTCAACTTGCTCTATTTGTATTATTCATAAAGGTATATTTTTATTAGCATATTAGCAAATTATTAGGCCTTTTCCAACCTCAAATGCTATTCATACTTTTGCTAAGGAAATGCTCAATAAAACAGCTTTACTTTTTCACCTTTTTCTGCATCAGTGTCGGTTTAATGTTGCTTATGGGTGGCCCTTGAACTGTTTCTCATATCTCTCATCCTGAATATAATTGTCTGTGTACTGTTAAACTATTTGAGAATAACTTCTCATTGCTGAAATATCATATCCCTAAGGATTATTAGTTTGTATGCATAGAGACCGTAACCAGCATGCTACCATCTTAACTATATTCAAAATGTTTCATAAGTAATTCTTTCTTAATAGAAAATACTATTAATCCTATTCAGAATTGCAGAAAATAATTAGTAATCTCATAAAAACTGAAATCCTTAGTGAATAAATATGTTGATTATTACTATACGACCGAACATCGCAGAGTCAAACTAAGAATCACTACCTTTAATAACTGCAGAGGAGTGGCTGTATTTAAATTTACCTTATTGTCATTAAAAAAAAATCTTTATTGAATTATCGTTTGCAACATAGGCAAATTTACATTTATTTAAAAGCAATCTAACCATTTTAACAAATTCACATTTACAGACATTATACATCACATATATTGTTCTTGCTCTATATAATATAATCAAACCGGCATTACATAATGTGTTCAATTCCTGCCTTCTCGTAAACATAATTTCTCCTCCAAAACATTTTCCTGCATGTATTCTCCCCATAATTTCCATTTTTTTTCTATGTAATTTACTCCAACCCTTTCTAAAGATCCCACTTCCTGTTCTTTTATCTCTGTTATGATATTCACTACTTCATATGGTTGGTTTAGACTTTGAATTCCATTTTCTAGCAGTTGCTTTTTTGGCAGTCACTAGAATTAAACCTAACAAGGCCTTACTGTGTATAGACAATTCAGATTCTGTATCCCAGCTAAAAAAAAAAAATAATTTATACAGTTAACACTCATTTGTTTTCCTAGTATTCCTGACAGAGTAATCTGAAGGGAATTTGTAAAGTCTGCTAACTCATTATACTCTGAGAACATATGCTACCAGTTACCTCTTTCTTCCCCATTACATCACTAACATTTGCCATCTACCAGAGGAGAAATTCTTTGGAGTCTGCTTGGAGTATAAAAGTACCTATACAAACACTCCTTAAAAAATCATAAATCTTCTAGATTTTGTTGCATATTTGTGAGCCATACACATGTCCTACTATTGTTTCTGTTGTCATTTTGTAGAAAATGGTTTGGCATCATTAAAAAAATCAGGTTCTATTTCAGCAAAATTTTTAATATTAACATATATTTAATACTATAAGGAATAAGTCAAAAACTCTAAAAGTAAGTGAGGTATTATTTTTCCATAATTCTCATAACAATTTTTTTTTTCCAAAACACTCTTTATTTCGTTTTGTAATTAGCAAAATAAAACAATCACACAACATAGCAGGTCATAGACAACAGAAGATCTGTATAAGCGTTATTATATAATGGAAAAAAAAAAAAAAGCCTAATAACCTATATACATAAGTGCCATTGACTATAATCAAGACAAGAGAATCCTGCTGCAAAAATAGAAAGAAGAAAAAGAGTAAGATGGCTCCAAATAACAAACATAAAAGTATACCAACAGAGGGGAAAAAAAACAAAAAAAAACTTAGCGTATATATTTCATAACCCTCCTCCGTGTTTTCTTGATAAACATAAACTAACAAGGCAAACCCAAGTCAAGATGTAATATGGAGGGATTACTTAGAGATTAAGGGAAATATCAATGACCAGATTATGAAATTCAACTACACTTAAGTATGAATAAAGGAGGATATCTCAATCATCTGTTAACAAGAGGAAAATAAAATCTCAAAGTTTTTGATAAGCCACTCTCTTGCGAGGACCTATTATTATCATTTTCTGAGAGGTAATGTATTTAATTGCCAGAACTCTGAATTCTCTCCACGATAACTTTGATCGATCCATCCAATGTTTAGTAATATAGAATTTTATTAGAAGACAAAGGGTGATAAGTGCTCTAAGTCTAAGAGATGTCATGCTAATCCTAGTAACATGCAGCAAGGCCATTTCCCAAGATAACATAGATTTATGGTAGCCCATTTTGTCAAGCCTTACCTTGAGAGAACACCATAAGCTATGAGAGTATCTACAAAACCACAGAATGTGAATGATATCCGCGCGGGGGTATGTGCAACAGGAACATAAAGTGGATACAGATGTGTTAAATTTATTTAGGTGGACTGGAGTTAAATATAGATTATTAGTAATCATGAATTGGGTGTAAGTAAATTTCTTAAACGGGGAATATTTAAGTATAGACTTTATTGACATAATTTTCTGTTGGGGAGAGAAATTAACTCCTTGTTGATCCCAGTAATCTGCAAAGATGATTTTCCCTTTATTTAGGTAAGTGGAAAAGGATTTATAAGATACAGAGAGCATATTTTTACTGGAATTAAGGTCTTGTAATAGATGTGCTACAGTATCAATTTCAGTATCCGAGCTGGGAAACTTTTGGAGAAAGAATGAAGTGAGATCTCTTAACTGTCTTAAGATAATGATATATGCTTTGGACAAAGATAAAGCTTCCCAAAGTTCTGTTAACGAGAGGTGCTTAAACTTGTATAAGTCCCATAAGGTATAATCTTTAATCAATGGAAAGTTGTTTAAATTAATCATTTTATTGTTCATTTTTACATTTGGATTGAGATGGAAGGGTTGAAATAGTAGGGAAGCGTTAACTAAATTCTAGGAATGGAAGAGATCTTGACAAGTTTTGATTAAACCCTTTAGAGCATTATGTAGTTTTAATTCTTTAAGGGTAGGTTTACTCAGGAATGGTAGGGATTTAGGGTTAATATCATTACTGATCACATGATTATACCACATTTTAATCCACAGGGGTGCCCTAATTCTCATAACAATTATAATAATTCAGTAAATGTCTTGGCCTGGAATTCTAAAGAGAAACAGCAGTAAGAAACTATCTCTGCCTACATCTAAATACTGTGCTTGCATAGAATATCTGTCTCACATTCAGTCTCTTTCTGGTTTAATTTGTAAGTAACAGAAATAAGCTTTGGAAAGATATGTTCTTTAAATTAATGAGTCATGCCATTATTAAATCCCCAACCCCCCAAAACAACAAACATTTAAAAACAAAACAAGTCCTCCAGTTAATAACATATTTAAAAAACAAAATAAGTTTCCTAGTCAACAAGATATTTAAAAGACACATTGCTTTTATAATAAAACGTTTTTTAAAATTCTCAAAAAAAAATTATCAAGGACAGGGTAAATCTTTAAGAGATGCAAGTTAAATTAAACTGCTGCCTTATCTAAAATAGTTTAAAAGTCCCATAGTAGCAGAACTTAAGAATTTGAAAACAATGTGATATTTACAAGTATCAAAATTATCTGAGAGCTTGTACAAGTCTAAAATCTTCTGAAAGGCAAAGTAAGCATGAATCTATCACTTTCTTAACAATTTTTAATATATTAATTAATATATAGCAATTAAGATTAGAGGTATCACATTATATTGTAGATAAATTGCACACTGTAATAGACTGAAGGCCAGATTCTAAAAGCTTCAGAGTAACAAAGTACAGAGCATCTACCATCCCTCTGTTGCTACTCCAGGGTTACCTTTTAACCTGACTCCCTGGGATGATATCATCTATGGAGTGTGTTCACACAGTTCAGTACCTTACAGCACCAACATACCAAATGGCTGTGTGGTCCACTATGCAAGGAAAAAATAATGAGATTCTATAACATATGTTAGCACTGTCTTTACCTATACCCTGCATAATTCAAACTTACCATGTACTGACCAAATTTGCTGAGTCGTGTCAAAGTTGTCCTCTTCCACAGTTCCATCTGTATGACAGACTTGGCATTACAAACAAGGATGTAGTAAGCATTTCATTCCTTCTTTTTTTTTCAGAATTGAAGTAGGTCCAGAAGAAAAAAAAAGAATCAGCGTGCCTTTTGGTTATGGTTTTGTTTTGCAATAAAAGTGCATAATTTAAAATGGTGCATACTTATAGGTTCATAGGTTCATAGGTTCGTACTAGGCTATCTGCCCTAGGGCATTTATAAGCCTAGCCAGAGTGTATGTGGCTTACACCACCCCTTAGGATGAGAATACTATGCCCTTTTAGGGTTTAGTTTACTATGCCTCTGTCTAGTAGTGACACAGAGATGACCCCCGGGGTAAACCTACGATCTCCCATCCACTCGTCGAGATTTCTCTTGAATAGAGTCAGTGAGGGGCTCTGCCTAACATGGACTGGGATTCTGTTCCAGAGTGTAGGGAGCCTCTGGGTTATGAATCTGTCCCTCCAGCACATCCTATTTATTTCTGTGTAGAGGTTTAAGTCACTTGTTCTCGTGGCTCTGATGGATTTGGATTTTCTGAGGTGGAGCATGTCCATTAATTCAGGATTGGACATGGCCTTGTACGTCAGGCACAGATCACCTCTGAGTAGGCGGTATGCGACTGAATAGAGCTGGAGTTTTTTCAGTCGGGCAGCATATGACATATGTTTAAGACCCTTTATCCTCTTGGTGAGGAACTTTTGGGGTCTTCCCAACTGCTGCAGGTGTCGGGTGAGATACATCCCAAATGGGGCATTGTACTCAATCATTGGCCTGATAAGAGAAGAGTACGGGGCACAATGACCTCTCTTGATCTAGATGTGAAACCCTTCATGATAAGGTGGGCAATATAGAAGGTCTTCCTAACCACTTTGGCAATGTGAGTGTCAAATGAGAGGTTACTGTCAACCTGGGTCCCTAGGTCCCTGATTACCTCTTCCGTACTTAATGGATTACCACCTATGTGGTAATTTGTCGGTACCTTGTTTTTCCCAAAGGGTATGACTATACATTTTTTGGCATTCAGCTTAAGGCCATGGCTCTGGCACCAATTATCCGTTTCTATGAGGCCTCTCTGAAGGATGTTTGTGTCCGCTGGAGTATCAATTATGGAGCCCAGTTTGCAGTCATCTGCGAACTTTGTCAGCCACAATCCTCCTATGTTTGCCTGTACCTCGGAAAAATAAATGCCGAACAAGAGGGTCCCAGGACTGAGCCCTGTGGGACACCGCTTGTGACTGGCTTAGAGTCTGACATAGCTCCAGCAACTCTGACCCTGTGGGTTCTGTCCTTGAGCCAGTTTGCAACCCATCTTGTGACATATGGGTTTACATTTAAGCTGGTGAGTTTGTCTATGATGCCCGAGTGGGGTATTGTGTCAAAGGCTTTTGCAAGGTCAAGGTAGGCTGTGTGAACTGCCTTACCCTCATCAATGGCCTTAGTGACTGTTTCAAAAAAGTCGACCAAGTTCAAAAGGCAGGATCTGCCCTTGACAAAGCCAAATTGGGTAGGATCCAATGTCTGTAGGTCCCCAATGTCTTTGTTTATGAGTTCCATAATGATCCTCTCCATAGCTTTGCAGACCAGGCTCGTCAAGCTTATGGAAGAAACAACAGCAGCAAGATCCTCTAAATAGCAAATTTATTCCAAAGAAAATATCCTCTGACGTCTCGGCCTGAGCCTTCAAGGAGTACAAAGAAACTAAACTCTAATCAAGTATATATACACAAACACTAATTGAATCAATTAATATAATGAATGCTAAAAGCACAATTATTCAATTAACAAGCATTCTCCAGTTAAAATCTTCATTAAGACCTTCAGGACACAATGTTTTAAACTTTAAAATAAAAACTGCCTCTTTCTGTTGCAATAAACATTTTGCATTTATATTATTATATTTACAATTAGGTATTTGTTCCAAAATTGTTGCACATAGATCATTAGGATTACTATTATGATATTGTAGAAAATGCATTGCTACAGGACTCTCTGCTTTTTTATTCACAATGTCCCTGATGTGTTCTAAGAGCCTTGTTTTAAATGCTCTTTTAGTTTCTCCAATATAGAACTTCTGACATGAACAACGTAAAGCATAAATTACTCTTTCTGTATGGCAATAAAAAGATTGTTTTACTTGAAAAGCCATATTGTTAATGTGTTCAAAGAAGGGAACAATGAATTTACATGCTTTACATTTATTACATTTTATGGTGCCTTTCCTAATAAGATTATATTGTAGTGTTTCACTTGGAAAATTGAACCTACTTTTAACCAGCATGTCCTTAATACTTCTACCCCTACAGTATGAAAATTTTAAGTCAGCATTTAACCAAGTTTTAACATTGCTTAATGAACATAGATAATTCCAAAATTGAGAAACTATCTTAACAAGTTCACCAGAAAAACAACTGTATTTGGTTACAAAATACATGACTTCTTTATCTTCTGTAAAGTTATTAAATATTCTTACATTTTTGTGCATCATATGCTTGTGACTATTATTAGTTTTTCTAAAAAGTTTATTAAAAGCTTCACTTAATAAAGTATCACTATAACCTCTATGTTCAAATGAATCCACCAACAATTCTAGTTCCCCAAAAAATGTATTTGCAGTCATCTGCGAACTTTGTCAGCCACAATCCTCCTATGTTTGCCTGTACCTCGGAAAAATAAATGCCGAACAAGAGGGGTCCCAGGACTGAGCCCTGTGGGACACCGCTTGTGACTGGCTTAGAGTCTGACATAGCTCCAGCAACTCTGACCCTGTGGGTTCTGTCCTTGAGCCAGTTTGCAACCCATCTTGTGACATATGGGTTTACATTTAAGCTGGTGAGTTTGTCTATGATGCCCGAGTGGGGTATTGTGTCAAAGGCTTTTGCAAGGTCAAGGTAGGCTGTGTGAACTGCCTTACCCTCATCAATGGCCTTAGTGACTGTTTCAAAAAGTCGACCAAGTTCAAAAGGCAGGATCTGCCCTTGACAAAGCCAAATTGGGTAGGATCCAATGTCTGTAGGTCCCCAATGTCTTTGTTTATGAGTTCCATAATGATCCTCTCCATAGCTTTGCAGACCAGGCTCGTCAAGCTTATGGGGCGGTAATTTCCAGGGTCCGTAGAAGCACCGCCTTTGTGAAGTGGGACCACTGTTGCCGTACGCCACTCTTTGGGTACGTATCCTGTGGTAAGGCTAAGATTAAACAGCAGCCTTATGTGTGGGTTTAGTTCCTCTTGGAGTTCATGTAGCACACAGCCCGGGACACCATCCGGTCCCATTTGCTTTTCCTTCGTCAGAAGTTTATTTAGCAATATTGCAATAGTCCACTATTAATTTTGGGCTGTGGATATATTATATTTCTTGAATTTGTCCCTTTTGCTTGTGTAAGGGAAATATATCCACATCAAACTTCTGATGAAGAAAATGCTTACTGGTTGTGATTCTGTTTTTCAACAGACGTTTATCACTTCAGCTATCAGATGTGAAGGCAAGAAATGCGGAAAAGGCATAAATATGTCTGCAAGTACTAGAACCTCCTGGAACACCTCATGTTGATCAGGATCTAATGCAGGAATGGTTAAGGAGAGGTGAATTTATGCCACAAGATGAAAGGTTAATATTGGCAGCCCAGGACAGTGCACTATGTACACACTGGTTTATAAAGTTCATTGAGCATGTGGGAGAAACAAACAAATGCAGGTTTTGTAAAACACAGCTGGAAGCAGTCACACATCTTGTTGTTGGCAGAGGGCTTGCGTACTGAAAGACATAATAATGTGACAAGACTGTTGCATTGGGGATTGTGCAAATATTACAATAATGAAGTAGTTGAGAAGCACTGGAAACAAAAGCCACAAAGCATTATAGAGAATGATGAAGCTTATATCACATGGGACCACCCATTAGCAACAGTTAAAAAAAGAGATGCAAGAAAACCCGATATAGTAGTCCATAAAAAGAAGACAAAAATAGCATTTTGATCATTGAAATTGCTACACCTAATGATTACAGTGTCTTACATACAGAGAGACACAAAGTCATAAAATACCAGGATTTGCAGGCAGAAATGAGGGCAGTGTGGAAGAAGGATACCCAGACAGTCCCAATAGTAGTAGGAGCAATGGGTCTCATATAAATGAATTCACAGTTTAATTTAGATATGTTACCAATACAAGTAACTCCATACAAATTGCAGGAGTCAGTTCTGGGCACATTGTGGGTGCTACAAAGAGCACTTTTTGGAAACATCAGAGACTGCAACAATACTAATTTCATAAACTTTAATCATACTTTGACTTAGGAATGGAGTTCATTCCCACCATGGTTTTACAAACCCAAAAGATGTGGAGAAATTAAAAGAAAAATATTCACTAAGGAATTTTGTACCCATTTAGAAAACGCACAGAGCTAGCAGAACCAATTGTCATAGAAAATTCAAAAGCAAACCACTCTGCTGCTCCACTACCATAAATTAATTACATAAAAGAAAGAAAGAAAGAAATAATTAAAGAAAGAAACTCATTAAATTATTTAATAGATCAAAAAAATCATCTCAAGGATTATATCAAAAGCATTATCAGGTCATCTAAAGGATCCAGTGAGCCTAACTACAATAATCTTTTTTAGTTATAGTAGAAAAAAATGCCCTTCATTGCTCAGAATTTATTCATGATGGGGCCTCTTACAGGCATAGCTAACTTTTATAACACGTAGGGCTGTTCTGCAAATTGATCTCCACCTTACCAGAGCAAAAAATCAATATATATGCTCTGTGCTTTTCCAACTAGATAATCCCTCCTTGCCCAAACAGCTCTTCAGGTTCCAAGAGCAGAAAAGTAAAAAAGATAAAAAGATCTGCCCTGCTCTGATGGACTAGCTCTCCAAGTTGGCCATGTACACTCTCTCCTCCCTGCCCTAGCTCTTCAGTGGAAGAGCAAAGCAAAACTAATAAATAAATAAATAAATAAATAAATAAAATGTTGCTTACCCCACACAAAGGACTGATACCAGAAATCCCTATCTGTACTGGCATCCAGATATGTAGTTACAGAATGAACTTGTAGAATGCAGGAACTGCACATCATGATTGTGACCTTTGACACCTTGCACCCGAGTCTGCTTCCCCTCCTACCCATCTTTGCAATGGTACTGGAGCCTCCTATTTAGACCCAAATGGCATTGCCAATATCCTTGCAAACACATTTAGTGTCAACTTCACCCTTGAGACTTCTATTCAAATCCCCAAAATATTTGAATCACTTATGTCCCCAATATCTCTAAAGAACATTCACTGAAAAGTGCTAAACAGCCAAAATACATTCTCCATAGAATGTCACAATGTACCTGGTTGCTTAATTAATATTGTTAAACATGCAGACACACTCCTCAGATTGTTTAATTGAAGTTTAGCTACTGGTTTTATCCCTGGTGAATGGTGCCAATCAGTGGTGATGCACCAGGACAAGGGTAACCTTACAACCTACCCAGGTAATTACAGATCTATCATATGTACAAGTCCCATCTGCCAAGCCATGGAATGATTATAACTGACCTGATATAATGAGACCTCAAGAATCTTGTTAGACTTCACCCCCAACAGTTTGCTTTTGTAAAGGGTAGATTCTGTTCATTTAATCTGGTAAATTTCTTCAAAAGGATTACAGAGGCTGTAGATAGTGGCCATGTAGTTCACATGGTGCATCTTGACCTGGCCAAGGCTTTCAGCTCCATATCCCATGTTCATAGGTTAGTACTAGGCTAACTGCCCTTGCGAGCCATTTTAAGCCTAGCCAATTATCCCCTGTGAGATTCAAACCCTGTACCTTGTGTTTGTAAGGCAAACACCTTAACCATTAGGCCACCCTCCCACCCAAATAAACAGCCCTTGAACTCAGGACCCTGCACACTATAGTCACAACAGTTAACCACTAAGCCATCAAAGTTGGGAAGACAGTTGTTTTCTACCTTCACCCTTCAACTCATGTTGGTATCATAAAAAGATAAATGCTTTAAAACTTGACACAAATGTTACAAGATGTATATCAAACTGACTGAAAGACAGAACCTACACAGTGTATGTTGCAGGTACCTTATCAGAAAGTAAGAAAGTGACCAACGGTATTCCTAAGGACTTAGTGCTTGAACTTCTCCTTTTGACGTTTATTTCTCAGATCTCCAAGCAGAGAGCCAAGGCCACTGGCTAAAACTGGCAAATGATTTCAAAGAGGTGGTGGTTGTTAGTGTACTAAAACTGGGCTCAAACTAATACTAAAAAGTTTATTACCATCACCTTTGGAAGAGAAGTACTTGCCTCATCATACTGTCTAGACAAAACACCTCAACAAAATGAAAATGTAGTCAGGGAACTTGGTATTTGGGTAGATAACACCATTTGTTTTTACCATCATGTGATAATGGTTATCAAAATATTCTTTTATTTTAGCACAGCTAATTACTAAAAGAATATCAAGGTCTAAACAGCAGGGCTATAGCTGTCTCATGTAGTGCATAGTGCCATTCTCCAATCTGGTGCACTACAATACTAACTTGAGCCAGGTCTGTTATATCCAACAAACAAAACCTACAAAATCTACCTTCACCCTTCAACTTCTCAAGGCAAATTAGTTTTCAGTCTCCTTACAGCTATACTGTAATCATTTGCTTCCTCTTGTACTTATACTTTTCTCTCTCACTAAATATAATTCCCATCTTCCTTTGCACATCTCTGGCTTATAGAAGCACACTGCTATAGTAGTAATTTTATTTAAATACCACTTGTCTCAGATAAGCTGTCCCCTTCTTTTCTCTCACTTCTTCCATCACCATATCTCTCACACTCTCACTCCACTCTTTTCATGTTGTGCTTATGCTTATGTACTTTTCACCTTTAGCCTGACTATTTCATCCTTTATACAATTATTACAACAAACTAAGCAGTAGTAAGGTCACGTGAGTTAAACTTCATACAAAGTCAAGGTAGAGTATAGGCTGTTCTTCTTCTTCTTTCACCAGATCCCCTTTCCTCTTAGTCTTTCATTGCTTGTCCCAACAGCTCTTCCTTCTACACTTCTTCTCCAACAGTCAAAGTGGCAGATAGGGTCTATATTATATAAGCGAATGCACAGAATTGCGAACACTATATAATCATCCAACAATCCCCAAAAACCCAAATGTTGAACACACAGATCAGCGATTTTTTTCCCAGGGAAAAAAATTGCTGATCCGTAAAAAGAGAAAAAAATCAAACACAAAATAAAGTGGGGGGCTTCACCCCTCCACCCCCTGATGTGGGGAGATATGCCCCCACACCCCCCACTTAAATATACCAACTCCAAGATCACACCGCAGTGGAGGAAATGGCAATGTCCCAAAAACGGCCCAGTGATTTTTTTCCCTACGAAAAAAATGCTGTTCCGTGCTTTCAGTATTTTGCCATTTTGCGTAATGACGTTCGACTAAACAGTGTTCGCAATTCATTGCATTCGTTAAAATAATAGGGACCCGGCAGATAGACTGTACAATGTATCTTTGCAAATAGCTTATGTGGTAGACAGGCTGCTGTCCTTCTTCTCTTATTAGGTTCTTTACTGTTCATACTGCTACACCTCTAGTCTGAGCAGCCGAAGTGGTAGATAGGCTGATATCCTGCATCTCCTGTCAGATCCATCTACTTTATTGTCCAAGTGTCAATAGCCTGCACTTTCTTTCCATTCCCAGCTATTTCAGCTTCTTCTTATGTAAAATGTTTTTATTAATTTAACATATTTACAATATATACACAGGAAGGACAAAATTCAACATCACATATTGTTATACAATGATAGGAATACATTGAATCATCAAGATATTGTTATACAGTTAACAGATTAACAGTCTTGGTATTTCAATAGAAACATTTCAGGTTATCTCAACCACTAAAATAGATCTTATTCTGATCACTTCTTTTTCAGTTTTACATGGAACTGCTGTTAAATTTAAAAATTCTGTGAATGAAGGAACTTAGTTCAATTTACAATTTTTTATAATAACTTTTCTAACAACTGCCAAGACAGCCCAAAACATTTTTTGCTCTTTGGCTTTTATAAATACAGGAAGTGGAATCTAGTTAAAGAACAATTATCAGACCATAACCTCTTAAAAACATACTTATCTCTTCCCACTATACATTTAATTTCACACTCCATAAACATGTGTATCCAACCAGCTGTTACATCTTTACTGCTTCTCCAACAAACTGAAAAAGTCATTTTACTAAACTTAGAAATTTTATAGGCAGTAACAAACATTCTATGTATATATTTCCACATAAAAACTTGCCAGTATAAACTTGAAGAAGTCTGACTAACTGATTTAAGTAACAAAGTCTTATTCTTACCAGCTATTGATTCACTCTGTCCATGGCTATCTAAAAAGTTCCAGAATTTTGCATCAAAATTATTATCATTATTTATAATTAAAATATATGAGCTTCCTTCAAAGGTCAGTCTACCTATGAACATACCATTCATATATTCATAGAATGGGGGAATAGTGCTCTGTTCCTCTTCAATCATATTATCTATACATTAATTAAATTTTTTACTGATGGATAATATTAACTTATATCCTTTCATTACATATTTTTGGGACTTAGCTTTTGATTTTTCCAGACAATCAGACCATAATACTACTTCAACTTCTAGATTACTACTACTCCAACATTTTATATAGCAAATAGACTGTGCCACTTAACCTATTGCACACAGCCTAGGTGGTATGTAGGGTATGCAAATTAACCTATGCACACAGCCTAGGTGGTGGTTAGGCTGTGCTACTTAACCTATTGCACATAGACTAGGTAGCAGATAGACTGTGCTACTTAATGTATGCACACAGCCTAGGTGGTAGGCAGGCTGTGCTACTTAACCTATGCTCATAGTCTAAGTGGTAGGTAGCTGTGCCACTTAACCTATGCACACAGCCTAGGTGGTAAGTAGGTTGTACTACTTAATCTATGCACAAGGCCTAGGTGGTAGGTAGGTTGTGTTACTTCACCTATTGCACACAGACTAGGTGGCAGATAGACTGTGCTGCTTAATGTATGCTCAGCTCACAGCCTTGGTTGTAGGTAGGCTGTGCTACTTAACCTGAGTAAAACACCTAGGTGGTATGTAGGTTGTGCTACTTAATCTATGCACAAGGCCTAAGTCATTGGTAGGTTGTGCTACTTACCCTATGCATACAGCCTAGATGGCAGGTAAACTGTACTATTTAACCTATGCACACAGTCTAGGTGGCAGGAAGGCTGTGCTACTTAACCTTTCACTCCTAGCTAGTTCAACTTCTATACCACTAATGCTCCAACAGTCTACGTAGCAGATAGACTGTCTAACACAACCTATTGCACACATTTTAGGCATCAGAAATGCTGTGCTACTTAACCTATGCACACAGCCTAGGTGGCAGGAGTGATGTGCTGCTTAACCTACGCACACAGCCTAGATGGCAGCAGAGCTATGTGCTTAACCTATCCACACAGCCTAGGTGGCAGGAGGGCTGTGCTGCTTAACCTATGCGCATAACCTAGATGACAGGAAGGATGTGCTACTTAACCTATGCACACAGCCTAGGTGGCAGGACGGCTGTGCTACTTAACCTATGCACACAGCTTAGGTGGCAGAAGGGCTGTGCTACTTAACCTATGCACACAGCCAAGGTGGCAGATTGTTTGTGGTCCTTCTCTCATCTGGTCGTTTTAGCTCCAAGCCTAGGTGACAAGCTGCACTTACAGTTCTTTTAACTTATAGCCTAGGTGCCATGTGTAGGCTGCACTTTCAATTCATTTCCTGGCACAGCATTTGTACTAGCTGATAAAATATATTATCTTCTTCATCGTGGAGTTTCTACCTTTTAATTCAGTGGAATACACTATATGTAGAGCATTGGTAACATTTAGGTTGAGGTCTTTTACCAACTCTTCCATCTCCCCTTATTAAGAGGAAAAAGACAGTTATACTCCATATTGTCACAGACTATTACCAGCCATTTCTCTCCATCTTAACACCTCTCTTGCCCTCCAAATACCCTGTTATGTTATCTTCTTCTCCATCAACACAATATCTATGTCTTCACAAGTTATAACCCCAACTATCTTGCAAACTGACAATGCCATTTTTGTATCTCTCAGCACTTTCCTTAGCATGCTATATTACTATTGTGTCTGTCGCTTTAGCCTTCAGTCTATTCCTTATATATACACTGCTTCTTTCTCTTCCATGTCTGGAACTCTCCAACCCTACCCAGGCCCACTACTGGGAAATAAGAATACCCAAACTACTGATTGACAGCAGCAATAAATTCACATACGCTGCTAGGAAACAATTCCTATTGCGATCCATACTCCTACAGAGGTCACCCAATCCTCATCCCAAACATTAAGGATCTTCTCTCAAAACTCCACTGTCTCCTACTCAGACTTATGCATTCAAGAGATATTCACTCAAAGCCAGGAGCACTTCAAATGATCCCGTGAGCAGAAAACCTAATAAACTATCATATCAGAAAGAATGTTCTTAATATTGCTTGCCTTAATGCATGCAGTCTTAGTAATAAATGGACCAGTATTGTAGCATTTCTGGTAACAGAAAATTCCCATATTATTGCTATATCAGAAACCTGGTTGAAGGATGATTGCTGACCCTATATATTTATGCAGGAATATATATATATATATATATATATATATATATATATATATATATATATATATATATATAAATATATATATATACATATATATATATATATATATATATATATATATATATAGATATAGATATCTATATATATATATATATATATATATATATATATATATATATATGTAATTTGACACAGGCCCTATATCTGGCAGAAGTGCTTCAGTTTTAATCAAAAGGGATTCCTCAATTACAGTTGGGTGTTGCACTAATTCTCATGCTACAGATGACAAGAGTTCCAGTTTTGCACTCTCTCACATCACATTAGGTCACCTTACTCACATGTAGATCTCCACAGTTTACAGCCCTCCACTCTCCTCTGAATCTATTTTACAAAAAAACTCTACAACATACATTCCCTAAAGGCATGCAGAACAACACAGGTATTCTTGGTAATTTCAGTATCAATGCTGTAGGGAAAGACTCTGCCTCTGAACAAAATGTTGCAGCAATTTAGAGTGGTCAAAATAATACAGCCTCCTGCATGAACCAATACAAGAATTGTCTCTAGCATCACACTTGACCTAATAATAACCAACATATAGGTCTGGTCCGGAACAGAGCTAGCCACCTGGCAATGTAAACCTTGACTCGAGATGATTGTCACTGTTGAAGTGATACCCCAACCCCTTGTCCAAAAATGGGAAAAAGGGTTGTGGATGGATGGATACAAAACAGGTATTTTTAAAATTAAGTATTCCATAATAGCTGAGAGATCTCTCACTGATTAAAATCATTTGGTCTCTCTGAACATATTAAAGACCTCTTCAGATCATTGAAGGAAGATCTTTCCTTGATAATAAGGTACTAAATCTCAAAATCCTACTCAATTCTATAGATTGGACTCCCCTGCCATGTCTGAACTCACCTCTGCTTTAGAATAGTTCAACAAAAAACTGACCACAATTCAGGATAAACTGTACCCCCTTACAAAAAGAAAGCCTAGATCAGTGTTACCCATAGCTTTCAGTGGATTGTTACCCATAGCTTTCAGTGGATGTTAAAACAGAGGATTATGAGTGAGTTGCCAATCATAACTGGCTTATTATGAGTTCAAGACACAGATGTCAAGAAATTCAGCTCAAGAGTAGTTCAAGAAGTGAATCTTGGCATCCATATCGAGAACACACAGCTGAAGGTTATGATCGATAACCCAGTCATAATTCTTTGTAGTTCATGCAGCTTTACCTGCTCTATGTATTAGTAGTTACAGAAAAAGAAGAAAAAAAGTGCTTAGTGTTTTAAACGCTTTCAAAACCATAAAGCACTTTATTTATTTATTTTTATTTATTTTACATTTGTTGACCGGGCTAGTCTAACTGGACAAATATCCGTTTTCAGTAGAGGCCCGGGGAGAAAAGCTCCAATTACAAGAAGTAAACAATCATTAACATTAAAAATATTAAGCAAAATACCATAAGTACAAAGGTGGACTTATGAAAAATTAATGGAAACAAAAATAAAGCAGAACAATTTTTCAGAAAATAGTTGGTTAATAATAAGATTACAAGGTAAGCAACATTCAGCAGTTAGATACAAAAAAATTTAAGATGTGATAACATGGTGGAGGGAAGAAGAAAAATGTTAGAGACATTCTCAAAGATAAGACTGTCAAAAGTTAAAAAAAAAAAGTTGTTTAGAGGGACAGTTGGGCAAGGGGGGGGGGAGTTGGGAGTAGTGGAGAAGTAATTTCAGTCAGGATTAGCACAAGGACACAGCCATTGAGTTTTAAGATGTTCTTTGATATGTCTTTTGAAAAGGGATGTAGAGTCTAGGTTTGTTATTTCCTGAGGTAGTTGATTCCAGATTTTCCCGACAGAATTTGAAAATAATGAGTCCCCAGCTTTATTCTTTGATTTGGTTAAGGCTACAAGGAGTTTATTAGCTGAGTGTAGTGTGGCTAGGTTTTTATAAGGTGAAATCAGTTTTGTAAGGCTAGGGGTAGCATCAGGATAGTAAAGGGTTTTATGAATGATAATTAATTGTTGATAGAGTAAGTGGTTGTTGAGTTCTAACCAATCTAGTTGCTTGAGGTTAAGACAATGGTGGGATCTAAAAGGGGTAGCAGTAATGAATCTAGTAATACTATTGTAACAGGTAGAAAGTTTGGTGATGTTATTTTTAGACAAGTTTGTATATATAGCAGAGGCATAGAAAAGGGTGGAGATCAGGTGGGTCTGGGCCACTGTTTTCTAGCAGTTGGGGTAAGAAAGGGTTTAATTCTGTAGAGAGTACCGATTTTTTTGTTAACTGATTTAATGGTGTTGTTAATGTGGTCATCAAAATTAAGATGGTTGTCAATGGTTACACCTAAAAGGCGAGTGGTCATATCTGGACTAATACAGGTAGTGTTGTTAGAGGAGATAGTGAAGAAAGGTGTTGGTGATTTGTTTGTAGGGGTAAAGAGAAGAAGTTTTGTTTTTTTGGGATTAAGAAGGAGGGAGTGTCCCATAAACCATTTTTCTACATTATGGAAGACTGTTTGGGTGAGGGACTGGAGGGAGGAGACGTTATTAGCAGCACAGATTAGAGTTGAGTCATCAGCATATTGAATGCAGATGGCTTGGGGTATATTCAGATGAAGGTCATTAATAAATAAAGAAAAAAGAAGGGGACCTAGGATTGAGCCTTGTGGAACCCCAATGTTTACTGGAAGTAAGGAGGATAGGTTGTTGTCCTATAGCACTGCTTGTTGCCTATTTTGGAGGTAACTCCTGAACCATTGAAGAGTTTGTGAGCCAAGTGAATAGAGATTTAGTTTGTCCAGAAGTATATTATGGTTAACCATGTCAAAGGCCTTTGACAGGTCTAGGAATAGTGCTGAAGAGAAAAGATTGTTGTTCCTATTATTATTTATGGCATCAGAGAAGGAAAGGAGGGCAGTTGTAGTACTGTGGGAAGGTCTAAAACCATGTTGACTATTGGCTAGAAGTTTGTTTTGTAGAAGGTAGTTAAGAATGTGTTTATGTATGCATCTTTCCATAATCTTTGCTAATGGGGAGAGTAAGGCAATAGGGCGAAAGTTTGAGAGCTCAATAGAGGAGCCCCCTTTATGTAGAGGTATTATATAAGATATCTTCCATGAGGTGGGAATTTTTCCTTCAGAGATAGTCCTATTAATAAGAATGGATATGGGGTAGTAAATAGCTTTTGCAGCGATTTGAAGGTATTCTGATGGTAGTTGGTCAGCGGATGGGGTGCAAGGTTTAAGTTTCTTGAGAAGCTTATAAATAAGGGATGAAGGAACTGGTTGAATGTGAAAGGCATTAGATGAGGTGTTAGAGGTATTAGGTAAGGAGGTAGTGGAAGAGGGTAATGAATTAGCTAGGGTTTGAATGGCTTCTGTAAAATACTTGTTAAAGGCATCTGGGATCAGGGTGGAGTTGTTGAGGTTAAAGCCTGAAGGGGTAGGAGTAGTTGAATGTCCTGGTTTAAGAAGTTTGTTAATACCTGTCCAAAATTTTTGGGGGGATTGTTGATTAGTTTGTTGAAGGTGAAGATAATATTCCTTTTTATCAGAAAGAGTATCCTTCTTAGTGGCATTTCTTAATTGCTTAAAGAGTAGGTGATCAGATGTACATTTGGTAGTTCTCCATTTAGCCCAAATTTTGTTTCTAAGGAGCATTTTTTGTTTAGTTTGCTCAGTAAGCCACGGGGCTGATTTCATTCTTATCCTAGTAGAGCGAATGGGAGCATGATAGTCAAGGATTTATAGAAAGTTGGTATTAAAGTAGGCCACTGCTTCGTTTAGTTCGAGGGTAGTCATTGGAGACCAGTCACATGCATTCAATTCAGTCAGAAACTTATCGGGGTTAAAGAATTTGTTTGAGTGAGACACCTTTAGTTTATGGGTAGTTGGGATATGTGATTTTTGTCTAATAACATATGTGAGCATATGGTCACTAATATTATCGGGAAGAGTTCCTGGAGAGTACTTGTTTGGGTGGTTATTAGTAAGGATCCAGTCAAGAGTTGTTTCTTTTTTTGTGGGTTTATGGATTCTAGTTGGAGTGTTTATTAATTGAGAGAAGCCATAAAGATTTATATGGCTGGTGGGGTGCTGGGATGAACAGGTCATCCAGTCAATGTTGAAGTCACCAAGTATTATGGTTTCCTGAGGTAGTTGGTTAGAAAGTGAACTAAGTAAGTTTTCTAGAATATGAGTATTATTTCCAGGGGGAAGGTACATACAAATTAGATAAATCGATTTGTTGTTGTTAATGTTTAGCTTGATAGATAATATTTCAGCTTTGGAGTCTAGTGATGGAAGTTCATTATAGAGGGTGATTTGGAGATTAGATTTATAGATAATAGCTACACCTCCACCTTTCTTCCTTATGCGGTCACATCTAAGTATATTATAGCCAGGAGGGGTGATTTCCTGATCTTGAATAGAGGGTTTTAGCCAAGTTTCGGTAAGACATAGTATGTCAAATGCATGTAAGTCAAGAAGTGAATGGAGGTGATGAGTTTTGTTATTTAAACTTCTTATATTAAGTTGTGCTATTAGTAGGGAGTTGGCTGTTTTAGTACATGATGATGTTGTCAGTGAAGTAATATTATTTAGATTAAAATTATTATTAGTATTGGGACCAGGGTTAGGATGAATATCTCCATGTAGGAGGATATTGTGCTGTGAAATAACATGGAATTTAAGGGATTTTGGTGAGTTGTATAGATTCTTTTTGTTGAGGTAGAATGATATATGAGTTGTTCTGTGGTATTTAGGAAGTAGAAAGTTAGAGGAACAGGTTATGTTACTATGAGTGAGGGTGTTGAAAAAAGAGGTTGGTAAAGTTTGTTGGAGGTGAAGGTTTTGTTCATGTAAAGTGATATTTTCAAAGAAGGTACAATAATAGGGTATGGATAGGGAGGCTATAGTAGTGGTAAAGAGTAGGATATATGTGAAATAAGCTTTGAGTATAGGAGAGATGATATTGAGTAAGTGACAGTTGAATATTGCTTGTAAGAGAATGTGAGTTCAAAAACAAGTAGAGATGAACCAGCTTACAGAGAAGGGAATTCTGAGTGAAAGGAGAAAAGAAGAAGAGAAAAAGGAGAAAGAGGAGATAGGCAGAGGTTATAGTTAACAGTTAGGTACTATAGAATAGGAGTATGATGTATGGCAAGGCCAGGAAAAAGGAGAGTGTAGAAATAGGGGAGAAAAGAGTTGGAGATAAATAGGTGATGAAAAAGAATGGGAGGCAGTAGTAGAGATAGTGATTGCTGGAGGTTGGTTGAGAGAAATAGGGGGAGTGTCTAGTGAAGTATAAGTGTAGGACCCATGGGGGTGGGTGGGAATTGGGGGTATGGAGGGGAGCGTAGCGGGGCCAGAGCAAGTAGAGACAGAGAGAGCAGAGACAATCAGTGAGCAGCAGGATGTAGGGAGAGGTAGCAAAGCAGGCAGGTAGCTGTTAGCAAAGCAGAATGGGGAGTAGGACAGAGATGAGAGTGGAACTATAAAGCACTAAACTGTATAGTAGTTAGGTGAAGAGGAGGTACAACCTAGAAATAGAGAGGAAAGTAGAAGTAGGAGAAGTCGGGCTCCTAGGGAAGGGATGTAAAGGAAGCAGAAGGAAAAAGACGTTCAATGAGCAGGGACTTTGTGAGAAATAAGAAAGAGAGTAAGGGCACAAAGCCTATTGTATACCGCCACCTAGTGGGCAGAGTTAGAAGTATCAGCAGATAGCCAGGGTAAAGACACCACAGGTGAAAAGGATGAGGAAGGTAGCAAGGGGTATATCCTTCAGGAGGCTAAAGACAGGGAAGGAGGACTGGCTGCAGGCTTTCCTGACCCAGAGGCTAAATTACTTTATAACATGTAATTACTGTATAAATTAGGCAGATAAGCCTTCAAAAATGGGTCAGGTGTAAAAACATACTTAGTAACTTTAGTACAATCAGGTGGAAGCACAGGGCAGCAGAAAATAAAGGACGGTCCACTTAGGTAATGCTTGAGGTGGTTCAAGGGTTCTTGGAGCAGGCCGGACACTCAATGCAAGGTTTAAAGTAGATTGCTAGGGGGGAAAAAGGTGAGAAGAAGGGAAATTAAAAAAAAGGAATACAGTTTTAAAAAAGAACAACCTTAGTGTACATATACAGAGAGGTATCCCACAGTTCAATAACTCTTAAAGAAAAAACACAAATTATACTATTCAAAGTATTTTACAGATTCAACAACTCTAGAAAAAAAAAACACTTAATTACACATTACAACTGAAATGCACCGAGTATTACTTTAGTGCTTCAGTTTAGCAATATAACAGACTGTAAAACATATTATAGTATATTAATGCCCAATTAACATTTTCTACTTTGAAATTATCTTTCAAAAGGACAATCCTCGCAGGGGTTACATGTAGTTAGAGTAATTGTAAGATTGGGTTTAGTACGTCAGCATAGCAGCAAAACAGACTCTAAAACATGTTAAAGTATGAGTAAAGCACATTAAACACTTGTCTAAATTAGTGCAATTCCCTGTACTAACAGGTTAGGTAACAAGATAAAACATTGCCATGGAAGCTCTCGAGTTTCAAGGCGGGAGGCAGCTGCTGTGTATTTGGTCTTATTACCTAGGGAGTATTGACATACAGCAGCTCATACACTAAAATCTTGTTGCAAATTAATTAAGAATAAGCCAGGGAAACCCACAATGATATAAGATAGGTAGCCGTTATTTGGTAAACAGGTACTATCTCCCATGAAGTATTAGCAAACCACACATAGACCCCATAGATAGTATTCAAGGAATAAACTTAACTACGACAACATAGACAAAGCTACAGGAGGTAGGACAGATGGCTGATAGTATGTACATAACAAGCTTTCCCACATCAAGCGATCCTTATCCAGCGCTATAAAAGTATAGAATAAATACAAAAACCCGAAACAAACAACCACAAGAAAAACCTACCACTGTCCTTTACAATCTAGGGGAAGATAGTAATCGGGTTAAATATAAGGAATATCTTAGCGCCAGGAAGATCGTTTTACAATCTGCGTAGTGCAAATGCTAGCCATGTGCGAGGAACCATAAGCGGGATATTTGCTAACCTAGTATCCACATTCCAGTTAAAGATAGACACAGAAAAGGATAAATAACCCTAACAGACTAATGGAATGAGAGCGAAGTGTAGCATATATCACAGTCTAAACTATTGAATTGTGTGCAGCGTGTAGTGAATATCATAAACTACAACTGTTGGGGAGAGGGCGATAAGCTAAAGATGCAGAGCGATACAAGCATCAGAAAGACGTACAAATGTAACATTTGCTGCTAGCTGTTCCACATATAAGTTAGCCAGGACACAGAAAATGTTGTGCCTGTCGTAATTAAAGGCTGATAAGCTTGGTGAGACAATTGTGATATTAGAAAAAAGCTTGTTGAGACAGTTGTGATACTAGAAAATAGGAAATGCTACCTATAAACATTAAAATACTGTATACTCTGACCACAGAGAGTTCTCGGCAGAATTACTACAGTCGTTACTAAACACACGGAACCCTCATATTTCGTGGACGGTAAGATACAAGACATACAGTTCGCCCAGCAGAAGTAAATCAGTATAGTGATTAGCAGACAAAAACAAACGCTTCACTAAGCAGTAGAAGCCATTAAATGTATTGGAAGCACATACAAAGTGTAAGAAACATGTATCCAGCAACAAGTATCAAATAAGGTATACTTACAGTTAGTTAGCTTTGCAGTTTGTTAGCGTATCTCAAAGGTTCAGGGCCCGCAGTAGCCAGGTGAAAGTGAGGAATAGTAAAGGAAGGCATCAAAAAAGATCCGGCTCTATATGCCCTTAGGGCAGGAAGTGAGGTGACCTTAGCGACCACTGTCCAAAAGTTAGTGTAACACAGCCCCTTATGTTTACACTCACCTTGCCATGCCTCCACACTGTCAAGATTTTCACAGAATGGTCAGATTTTTGCCTCATTTGTTTGGTCTGTTCCTCATAAAGTCTGTGTTTTTTAGACAAATCATGGAGAATTGATGTCACTGAAGAGTGACATACATTTGAGTTTCAGAGTTTGTATCCTTCACAGAAAATGCAGATGAGCACGCATCCTGTTATTCTAGCTACTTTCTAAGTTTATAAGAGGAAGGAATACCTTATCAGTATTGATGGCAGGCAGAACCAAATCTTTTATTTTGCCACTGTCAATTGCTGGTCTGTACAGGCAGATTTTATAGTGTAGCACTAGACTCTACCTTAACAACTTAAGCAAAGGTTGTGTATCTAA
Organism: Protopterus annectens; assembly: GCF_019279795.1. Taxonomy (NCBI): domain Eukaryota; kingdom Metazoa; phylum Chordata; order Ceratodontiformes; family Protopteridae; genus Protopterus; species Protopterus annectens. The sequence goes on from NC_056737.1 coordinate 1,896,350,925, forward strand.
CCACTCTAGTGCTTAACTAATTTGTTGTATCCTAAATACTGTGGTCCATACACTACAACAAAATTAAAGCTAGAGATTCAGTCCGAAGAACCAAAAAATGAACCCCAATGATACAGAGCTACACCAAATGTTTCTGAGATAAAGGAAAGAAACAAAGATGCAACAAATACTGCAAAGGTCCTGCAGCTTAGACAAAAGCAGAAAGCAAACTGATCTAGACTCAGTTTTGGAAACAAATGTATTTTTTAAGAAGGACATTGAATACTTCAACAACCAGGAACGAGCGAATATCATTGAATTAGTCCACACTTGCTAATGATTATACTCACATTTTGCAGTCCACCAAAACTGACATAAATAAAACCTTAACAATTTACTCCCCCACCAATAATGAACAAGAACCTTCATCCCCTCATCTATACCCTCTAGCCTGTTATGCAACAATCTTTCACTTCCCTGAAATTGCAGTCCCTACTTCTCAAACTAAAGGATTCAGGGCAAAATCCAACAATCTTCCTCCCACCTGCCTATGGCTTGCAGCTGAAAAAAAATTGCTTAATCTCTTACTCATATCTTTAAACTCTCTCTCACTTCAGACACTGTCCCACCAGCATTCTAGCATACAGTTATAATCCTTCTACCTAAAAAGTCACTTCTCCTAATGGACTAAAGCATTATAGACCTATATCAACTTTGTGCCCTATTACTAAAATATTTTAAAAACTTTTTACAAGCAACTACTTAAGCACATTAACAGCGGTGGCCTATTATGTGATGCACAGCATGGTTTTTGCAATCCATTCAGTACCTTTACTGCTCAAGTAATGGCCACTGGTACCATTTATTGTAGCCAGAATGAAGGACTTATTAATGCAGGTATATTTGTTGACATGATAAGGGCTTTTCAAAGTCACCCATACCCTTCTTCTCAACAAACTATTTACTGGTTTTGCAGCTATCTAAAAGACAGAACCTTCCAAGTCCATCGTCTCCTCTCTTCTTTGTTAATGATCTCCCCCTTCTTCTCCTTCTTTTGGCTGCTCCTGTTAGGGGTTGCCACAGCAGATCATAAGTTTCAATTTCTTCCTGTCCTCTGCATCTTGCTCTGTCACACTAACCACCTGCATGTCCTCTCTCACCACATCCATAAACCTTATCTTAGGCCTCCCTCTTTTCCTGTTACCTGGCAGCTTCATCCTTAGCATGTTTTTCCCAATATACTCTGCATCCCTCCTCAGCACATGTCCAAACCAATGTAATCTTGCCTCTCTGGCTTTGTCTCCAAACCTTCCAACCTGGGCTGACCCTCTAATATACTTATTCCTAATCCTGTCCATCCTCGTCACACCCACTGCAAATCTTAACATCTTCAACTCTGCCACGTCAAGCTCTGACTCCTGCCTTTTTGTCAATGCCACTGTCTCCAATCCATATAACATAGCTGGTCTCACTACCCTCTTGTAGACCTTCCCTTTCACTCTTACTGGTACTCGTCTGTCACAATTCACTCATGACACTCTTGTCCACCCACTCCATCCTGCCTGTACTCTCTTCTTCACCTCTCTTCCATGCTCACCATTACTCTGAACTGTTGATCCCAAGTACTTAAACTCATCCACCTTCGCCACCTCTACTCCCTGCATCCTCACCATTCCTCTATCCTTCCTCTCATTCACACACATATATTCTGTATTAGTCCTGCTGACCTTCATTCCTCTTCTCTCTAGAGCATATCTCCACCTCTCCAGGGTATCCTCCACCTGTTCCCTACTCTCAGTACAGATCACAATGTCATCTGCAAACATCATAGTCCACGGGGACTCCTGTCTGATCTCGTCTGTCAACCTGTCCATCACCATTGCAAATAAGAAAGGGCTCAAAGCTGATCCTTGATGTAATCCCACCTCCACCTTAAACACATCTGTCACTCCCAACGCAGACCTCACCGCTGTCACACTACCCTCATACATATCCTGTACCACTCTTACATACTTCTCTGACACTCCTGACTTCCTCATACAATACCACAACTCCTCTCAAGGCACCCTGTCATATGCTTTCTCTAAATCCACAAAGACACAGTGCAACTCCTTCTGATCTTCTCTGTACTTCTCCATTAACACATCACATCTGTATTGCTCTTTCCTGGCAGGAAACCATACTGCTGATCACTAATCATCTCCTCCCTTCTTAACCTAGCTTCCACTACTCTTTCCCATAACTTTATGCTGTGACTGATCAGTTTAATCCCTCTGTAGTTACTAGGGATGTGCACATCACCCTTATTCTTAAAAATCGGCACCAAAACACTTTTTCTCCATTCCTCAGGCATCCTCTCACTTTCCAAGATTTCATTAAACAATCTAGTTAAAAACTCCACTGCCATTTCACCTAAACACCTCCATGCTTCCACAGGTATGTCAACTGGACCAACAGCCTTTCCATTCTTCATCCTCTTCATAGCTATCCTTACTTCCTCCTTGTTAATCCACTGCACTTCATGATTCACTATCCGCACATCATCCAACCTTCTCTCCCTCTCATTCTCTTCATTCATCAACCCCTCAAAGTACTCTTTCCATCTGCTCAACACACTCTCCTCGCTTGTGAGTATGTGTCCCTCATTATCCTTTATCACCCTTACCTGCTGCACATCTTTACTAGCTCGGTCCCTCTGTCTAGCCAATCGGTACAGGTCCTTTTCTCCCTCCTTAGTGTCCAACCTTTTATACAACTCTTCATACTCCTTATCCTTAGCCTTCGCCACCTCTATCTTTGCTATGCACCTCATCTCCTTATACTCTTGTCTACTTTCTTCATCTCTTTGACAATCCCACTTCTTCTTCGCCAATCTCTTTCTCTGTATGCTCTCCTGTACTTCTTCATTCCACCACTAGGTCTCCTTGTCCTCCTTCCTCTTTCCAGATGTCACACCAAGCACCTTTCTAGCCATCTCTCTTACTATCTCAGCTGTAGTTACCCAGCTATTTGGTAACTCTTCACTGCCACCCAGTGCCTGTCTTAACTCTTCCCTGAACATCACCTCACAATTACCCTTTTCCAATTTCCACCATTTGATCCTTGGTGCTGCCCTCACACTCATCCTCCTCTTCTTGATCACCAATGTCATCCTACAAACCACCATCTCATGCTGCCTAATTACACTTTCCCCTGCCACCACTTTACAGTCTCCAATCTCCTTCAGACTGTTAATGATCTCACCATACAATTGCTAAATCTTAAATTAATAATATATGCAAAAGTTATGCTGCTCATGTAATCCAGTACATGCTGCTCTGACCTGCAAGTAAAATTACAGGACAGTTTCACTGGGTTATGCTTCTGGTCCATAAACAAAGTATTAGTTTACCCTAAGAAAACCAATGTTATGGTCTTTGCCTTAGCCAATACATTACCCACTACTCCTCCTATTCTCTTAAAAGAAACAGGGATTGCAACAAATACTGCAATAATACCTAATGTGTCTTAACAGAGATACCTAGGCCTAATACTTGACCTTACCCCTTCCTTTACAACACGCATACATTTTGTAACTAATGAAGCCCTTGCTCAATTAAAAGTGCATTACAAGATTAGTTATTTCCTTTCACCTGATGCTCACAGGGCATTTGCTAAAAGTATTTTAATGCCCAAACTTGATTATGGCCTTCCTTTTCCTGTTATATAATTAGCACACAAGAGTCACAGAATACAGAATGCATATTTTATTTTCAGCAGATTCCTTGTTAGCAGACACCCAGATACATGATTGCAATTTGCTAAAAAATTAAAAATGGTTTTCAGTGCCAGAACTACTTTTCTTCTAAGTAAATGGCTAAATTTGATGCATACCCCTTTCAGAATCCACCATGTAAAGCACCAAAAAGCCTAAATTGGTAAGAACTACCCCATCAACTCATATACACACAGATTCTTATCATCTATAAAATTATAAAGAACCCGTCTGCTTGTCCAGCACTAAATACCATTTTATACAACTATGTTCCCACTTGGTCATTATGATTCAATGACCAAAAACTCCTCTCTATCCACATACTTATCAAATCTGCAGGCCATGGTCTGTACTCCTGCCATGTTGCTAAGGCCTGGGACTCATTGCCTGTATCAATCAGGTCAGTAACCTCCCTCCAGTCCTTTAAAACTATTCTGAAAGATTTATTGACCAAAATCTGGCCCTGTCCTTGCTCACTCCCAATATAAACTGTATCCTTAGGTTTGAACAAACGCCTATTCATACCTCACACCTCCTTACTCCACCATTCTTCACTCACTTCCTTACATCAGTCAATTTATCTCCCAGACGCTCTAAATATGCCATAAACCTGTTTTTCTCTCATTTTATATTGTAATTCCTGTTTGTATTATATTAAATTTACCTTTAATTTCTCTAAACTGGCTACAACTTCTCTAAATATTAAATCATTGTCATAGAAATTGTATATACTCTTAACCAATGGTTTCACATCATGTCTAATTTGATATAATTATTTATGTTGTTGATGGTTTGCATTATTTTTAAAGTTTGTAAAATTATTGTTCTAAAAACATTTTTGTAACACTTTGGAGCTTTTCTCCTCAGACCTCCACTGAAAATGGGCACCTACCCAGTGAGACTTTCCCAATAATCAGATGTCAATAAATAAATAGAGTTCTCTAGTTTACAAGGTGCTAAAATATGGTCACTGCCCCCCTTTAAAAGTGAAACTGTCATTAGAAGAAAACATTTATGTACTCAAAAATAAACAGGGCAACAGTTTCTTTCTAGTACATTCTCCATTTAAAACTGCTGTAAGTCGAGACAGACTTCTCTAGACTGGGACCTGCTACCTGCAACCATCTGCCTAAAGACTTCAAATGCACTTAAAAAGTGTGGGCTGGTTTCAATAAAGCCTACATGGTGGTCTAAGACTGCATGTGCATTGCAGAACAACTTGCACACCGAAGAGAGCTGTTTTGTATTCAGTAAGCAGCTCTACACACCATGTAGAGCCATGCAAACATTGTAAATATTGGGGCATGCTAATTACTGCATAAGCACCTGAACTGTATGCTAATTAACAAATCCAAGATGGAGGAGCTATTCAACAAGTTATAAAACAATCGACTCAGTCAAGTTTTGCTTGCAAATTCCAAAACCTATTGAAATACAGCCACAGAAACTACTCTACACGGAAATGAGTCTATATTAAATCATCAAAACATCAGATCATCGAACAGCATTTCATCAGAAATGCTGATCTTCGAACATCCCACACCCACACCACCCTTCCTGCTAGTTATATATACCATCTCAGAGATCGCACTATAGTGGGGAAAGGGTAAATTTCCTAATCCCTACTGTAATGCGATCTCAGTCAGAATGGCTTGACAAATGGCATGTTTGATAAATAAATGCCGTTCGATGATCTGTTCTTTCCATTAAATAAATGGGACCCCATGGAAAAAATGTTGGGGGCTGCTCTTGATATATTATGCATGTATATGTGGAACAGGCCTGAGTCTATGCTGCTGCTGCTAATAGACCCTGGCCAAGAAGGAGAAGGGTATTTAGACACTGTTTAACTTTTCACGGTCTACATGAGGTTGAAACTGTGGAGTGCTACAGGATGGATAGGGACACACTACAGGAACTCTTCAACCTCTGTTGTGCTCAACTGAGACCATGGGCAAACTAAGGAAAACCAATACATGTGGAGATTAAGGTATGTGTAGCAGAGGAACCGTCTAGAGATCAACAGAGGATATGCTGGGGGGGAGTCACAGGCATCAACATCCAGGATCCTATATCAATTCCTGAATGCTATGCTACAACATGCCAGTGACTACATACATTTTCCCCATGCACCTGAGGACAGATCTATAAGTTTGCAGGATTTCTACCTTGTAGCACACTTCTCTGAAGTCTTTGATGCCATAGAATGCACATACATTGAAATCAAAGCACCACCTGGGGAACAGGGAAGGGTGTACATAAATAGAAAGGGTTTCCATTCAATTAACTGCCAGTTCATGTGTAATGCTATGGGAATCATTGTGAAGGTCATTGTGAAGGTGTGTACTGGCAAACAGGCAGTTACCACGATTCCCATATCTGGTACAGCTGTATCAGAGGTTTTCTAGGGGGGATATCCCACACTATCATTTACTAGGGGATGCAGGGTATACACTTGAGCCATGGCTGATGATGCCCATCACAAATGCATACCCACCCACCAAAGAACCTTATAATGAGGCACATGTTCAAACAAGAAATATCATAGCATGTGTGTTTGGACTGCTGAAGTCTTGGTTCTGGTGCCTAGATAGATCAGAGGGAGCTCTGCAGTACAATCTCCATACTTGTGCTGAAATTTTCATTGCCTGCGCTATCCTTCACAATATTATTCTGAGAAAACAGCTTCAGCAGGATCACCAAGGGGAAGGGGTACATATCCCACCACCACTAGCAAGGTCACCACAGCCACATGCAGATGAAGAGTCAGAGGGGGAATCACCAGCTGCTGTGGGTGTAAGAAGACATAGGCATGCACAATATGCCCTCATCCTTACCAAGAGACAATGGATAGCACATGTGATCACCTAAGGAGGTAATACTGTCATCCTATGCACATACATACATGCATACATACATACATACATACATACAGTAAAATGGATGCCAGGCAATGCTCACAACCTTTACTTGCCCATGTAATGGCTGTGTACTGCTAGCATTGCAGAGTCAGCCCTGAATTAAAGCACTTGTAACTGCTGGACTATCAAGGTAAGTGTTGAACCTGAAATAGGAAAATAAATGGCTAATAATACAAATGAATGGCAGATCCTTGCATAATGTTACTTGATAATGTATCTAAGTAGAAGGTGGGTGATTTTACAGCAATGACATCAATATGTGACAGCAATGACTTATGTCAATAGATGTGTTCACTATTAACTAAAAGGCCTCATGCATCAAAGATACACGCATTACAAAAACATGTAAGAAAGCAGTACAATTTTCTAAAGAGCATCAAAAAACATATATATAATAAGCACTCAGTCAGCTATGCACTCTGGGTGTCAGACAAAAGACAGAAAATCAAGGATATGGCAAAGTTATTGTCATTTGCACAGGGTATTGTCTGGGAGGGCAGCAGGCTAAGGCTGACTAAAAAAGTAGTGAGTGCATGTGAGTAAGACAGACAGGCTGGCAGAAATTTGGATAAAGTATTAAATGGCCACTGATACAGAATGAGCTGTAAGTCTCACAAATTCCCCATGTAACTGTTATTTGTGTGCGTCTGTCTGGGCAGTCAAGTTGAAATATGTGTGTGAATGTCTGCAAGAACACAGCCAAGCTCTGTGCTAGCTCTCCATTCTGTATGTCAGACAGGTGTGAGCCATGCATGGTATAAGTAACAGTTCACCATCATCATCCAAACCATGAGAACTGGCTCTGTAAGGAGTTGCACTGGCACATCCATGTCCATGTTCAGGTGTTCTGCTGCTACCTGAATGTGACAGATGTCTGCTAAATGAGCTCTCCTTACAAGTATGCCCAGAACAAAGACCCTATGAACTACCATGTCTGGGTGTGGACACCAAAATCACTAATGGAGCAGTGAAAGTAGTGCAACTACAGGAATGTGATTGGGTACAACCACATTGGCTAAAAGATGATGATGTTGACCTATATCCATGTGGATTCTGTCCCCCTCGCAGACACTGCCCATTCCATTTTGCATTCATACAATCCATTAAATTGGCCACATGGTGAAGGAAGTCATGCATGTCAGATTGTTCTACATCTACAGCCCTAAGCATGTCCTCAGAAGGCCAAGTGGAATGTGCCTACACCTCCATGATGCCTTAAACATATGTCAAGTGGCACATAAACACACATCAGAATCAGGTGGAGGGTGAACAACAGGCCTCCTCTGAGCACCCCTAACAACCTTCCTGTATGGCACCTTGCTCACACTTTGGATATGGCTGGAGTCAGCCAGCACTGAAGCTGCAGTAACCACACTATCCTGATCAAGTGTGTCATCCTCCATCTGTCCAACATCTGTGGCCTACTGACTGTGACCAAGTGAAATACAGGGAATGGTTAAAAGTCAACCTCAGTGTCAGATTCAAACTCTGCACCCCTCGACTGTGCCTGTCTGACATCAGGTGGTAAGAGTCCTACACTTCCACTGTCATGATCACCTGTGATTATAAGCAACAAACACATGAAAGAAATTAATACCTACACTAAATATTTAAAACAATTTATATGATAACAAACTAACACTGGTCACACTGTCACAGATGGTACAGCAATACACACAATATTCATTGCACCCACCTCACACATACAGATAAATGCATATATCTGGCAAATGTTCATCAGTAATCAAAGAAAAATGTTTGCCTTAGTATGTGCAGATGACTCCACACTTGGTAGGGAGAATAGTCCTGGAAGAAATAAAGGAAAGTAAGGATAACACAGGGGCACAATTTTTGTCTATATGTCCGTTGACAATAATTTTAATTGAAACTTGGCTGACACGTCCACTCAAAGCACATGTGTAATGAGCAAAAATGTGATGTTAAATCTTTTAAGTTAATCCACGAAAAATTTAAAAATCACCATGAAGTATTAGTTAAATTTTTCTATATTTTACTATACAACCAAATCTTACAACTTGACATATGTAAGCTTACCTGGAACCTCTTCCTAGCACATACTTGTCATCCCAGAAACACAAGCACTGATGTCAATCACATGTTGATGTACAGTTTCCACTGAGCCCTCTTGTCTTTGACAGTGGACAGAAACATTTCATTTGTTGTCAGTGGTGGCTTTGTAGCAGGCCCCCTGTGTAACCAACTGTTCAAGGGCACCTGCAGTTGGTCTCCTCTAGGCTGATGAAATCATATCAGTGGCCCTGTGACATACCTGATCATAAGTCCTGGTGCATCCCCTATGGCATTCACATCATTGACTATCTGATTCCAAATCTGCATTCGCTCAGCCATATCACCACATCTTCTCTCAAGCAGAAAGGTGCCATGGTACCTGGACACCTGCATTATGACATCATTTTCAGGGTCACTGAAATGGGGTTTATGTGGAATTGTATACTTGGGTGCCAAAATTCTATGTGACATAAAACAGAGAAGGCTACAACACATAAATATCACATAATTAAATTTCTGTTCATGTACACATATATATTTTCAAAATTAGGCACTGGAGACATGCTTTTCAGTTATTAAAATTGAAGATTATGTGGTTGTACCATATTACACTCGCACACAAATCAACCTTTGGTAAAAAAAGCAATACCACTTTTGTCATGTATTGTTTACTATGGAAATAATAGGATGACTACACAATTTCAAGAGAAAACCTCTTTAAAAACACACACACACAAACACATACACACACGCGCACACACACACACACACACACACACACACACACACACACACACACACACACACACACACACACACACACACACACACACACACATACACACATACAACTTTTGTTGTGGCAGCACACAATTGGTACTTGGCTCCCTCATCCTCCAAAAAAGGCAAATGAAAAGTTTACACAAATTAAGGAATACCATGTAATTCAATTGTTATATATGCTTTCAACAAATTCTAACAAAATCTGTACTCACTTTAAACAGAAAAGTCAGTTTTATATGATTACCAGTCATCTCTCACTGTGCCCAGCACTCCCTTTGAGGTGTCTATGGGCCATCTTAGAAGCATGACACCCCTGTGGCATTGGCAATATAGTACATCACATTTCCCTGAAATAACATAAGAAAATTGTAAGATAACCCAGTTTTAACAATAACACTTGTAATGAAAGTTAATAAGATGTCTGAGAAAGAATGCCTGCCCAAAATGCTTATGCCAACAGTGAACTATAAGAAGTGCATACAAATAAAAGTTCCATTTTCTATTGCATATACATATACATTTTCTAGGTAATGTTAACAAATCATGAATGTATTTGAAAAATACAATCATACCTTAGTAACATCAGAAGCCTTCTCTGCAGATAAATCAAAAGGAATAGCAATCTTCTATGTTCCCCAAATATACAAGTCTCTTCACCTTCAAGTTCCCTAGCTTCCTGGTTACCTTTTTATAGTGTAGTTTCAGGTCTCTGATCATGGGGAAAATGCATATGAGGTGTGAACTTATTGGAATTGCTGAATCTCAAACTTTTGACTTTATGTAACAGCTGTAAACATAGTGTAGGCACTACCTCAGTGTTAGTTGCTAATGGATGGCAGCTGTGAATGATTAATGTGAGGGAGAAGGAAGGCACAACAGCAGTTCAGACTACCTTACCTGCATTAGGTGTGTTATCCAGGATACATTTACAAAGTGTAGAAGTAACTGTAGTAAGCTTTTAAATGGAAATCAACAGCTCATATTTCTCATTTTTTGTTCACTAATAGCCAAACTCGTTCGCCTTTGCTGAAAACTGTTTTTCAATGTCATTGTCATTTTATCATCAATTTAAAGGATAATGATGCAAAGTGCCCTATACAGTACATGTGTGAGAGTACAGCACAGATAAGAGAGGAATGAGCACAATAGAAAAAGAAAACAGAGCTGCATTGCTGCTACAGTACATGTGTGAGAGTACAGCACAGATAAGAGAGGAATGAGCACAATAGAAAAAGAAAACAGAGCTGCATTGCTGCTACAGTACATGTGTGAGAGTACAGCACAGATAAGAGAGGAATGAGCACAATAGAAAAAGAAAACAGAGCTGCATTGCTGTTACAGTACATGTGTGAGAGTACAGCACAGATAAGAGAGGAATGAGCACAATAGAAAAAGAAAACAGAGCTGCATTGCTGCTACAGTACATGTGTGAGAGTACAGCACAGATAAGAGAGGAATGACCACAATCGAAAAAGAAAACAGAGCTGCATTGCTGCTACAGTACATGTCTGCGAGTACAGCACAGATAAGAGAGGAATGAGCACAATAGAAAAAGAAAACAGAGCTGCATTGCTGCTACAGTACGTCTGCGAGTACAGCACAGATAAGAGAGGAATGAGCACAATAGAAAAAGAAAACAGAGCTGCATTGCTGCTACAGTACATGTCTGCGAGTACAGCACAGATAAGAGAGGAATGAGCACAATAGAAAAAGAAAACAGTGCTGCATTGCTGCTACAGTACATATCTGCGAGTACAGCACAGATAAGAGAGGAATGAGCACAATAGAAAAAGAAAACAGAGCTGTATTGCTGCAAACAATACTCATAACTGGTTGTGTCAGCACATACTGCAATAAATCTGTACGTAATACATGTACAAACAACTGAGAGTGTACAATAACATAGAATATTGCTATTCCTTTTGATTTATCTGCAGTGAAGGTTTCTGATTTTGCTAAGGTATGATTGCATTTTTGAAATACAGTCTTCTTAATACTGTGGAGGAAATGGAACTTGCTTGCATGCACAATGATTTGCTGTCCTGCTGCAAAGTTGTTTCTGTGGAAAAGAGAGGTAAAACACTCCTAGTGTGTTTGTTAGGTTCATTAGTATGATAGTTCAAATCCAGAGTTGTGTAACAATTTGTAAGTTGTGTTAAAATGTGTTTTGTAATGTTTGTTTCCTTTTTCTAACTATTAATATTTGCCTGACACATGGCTTAGAGCAAATACAATGAAACAGATAAAAATTAAAATTAATGGAAGTTTATTCTATGATTAGGACAGCATAAATTACAGCTGTGAATCAAGTGTGTGTAGCACACCTAGTAAACTCAATGAAGCACACAGCACATAGAATATGTAGATCATGGTTCAAGTCCCACATTGATCTTTTAATGATGAAAAATAAGAAACACTTTTTACAAAAATAATACATGTTGAGCTTTGCCTGACTTATTTGTGCATTGATCACCACCATGCAATCAGTGCATAATGTCCTAGAAACAAGCAGGCATTGCCAGTTTCAGAAAAGATACATTATTACAGCTTTTGCCTTTCATCACACAAACATGCTTCCACAACACCTGCATTACATAAGCAGACATTGTCAATTTCCAAAAAGACAAATGATTACGTCTTGTGGTTTCAATTGCACAAACATGTTAAACGACATTGCATAGCGGTTAACATGCTTCCACAACCCCTTCAGACTTGTCAATTTCTAAAATGGTACATTGTAATATGTGTGGTCTTGTATTGTGCAAACATAGTAAGTGTTATTACGCAGCAGTCAGCACTCATACACTGTACTGAGTGTAAAAAACATACCTGCTGCCTAGCTCTTCCTGTGGCAACAGGTATCAGCTAATGGTCACAACATAGGTGAACTAGGGCTCCAATCTAGCAAACTCCAACTTTTATTAATGCTGTTCCACTATAATGTATATTGAAATTAACAATATAAATATAATTATACATAAAAATGAATATGTATAGCAGTGGCTATCATATGAATTACATGTGTGAGGGAAGGTAAACTGACAATTATGTTACTGTACTTAAAAGTGTTTTTTTTTTTTTTTTTCTGCATGGAAATGGACTTCATACTTTAATGATAGTCATATACACATGAGTGTATAAACCAGGGCATTGTCAGGTCACACAAACACATGGATAGCCACTCATTCTTAAATGTGTCTATATAATTAATGGGCATGTCTGACAAACACTTTCTCTGTAGTATGGAGGCAAAAACACCTATGTGGAAGATTATGTATTGTCTATTTTACAGTCTTGAATCCCACATTGTACAAATTACTTTTATTAGTGTATAAAGCCACCTGAAAAAAATATGTCTGGTCATGAAATTTATATACCCCAATACATGTCTTAAAAATTAACTCATCTAACAGGTACTTCAGCATCCAACCCATAAACATATACCCAATATCACACTATCCTTCCTAATTCATAAATTGCCTTGTTCTCTTTTTGGCTTTGTTCCTGTCCACTTAATACTGTGCAAATGCAGTTGGCATCATTGTGTAGGTCTGCTCACTGTCTGTTAAATGCAATATCACAAATTGGTGGGAAAACGCTTTAACTGTTGCTGGATGACCCGTGCACACATGGCAGGAGCAAGAAAGGAGGGTGCCCAATTTAGGGCTCAAAGATAGGGTGTATAAGAGTCCAGAATATTCATTGGACTCCTTGTAAAGTGCCACAGCTTTATGCTATAGCAGGAGGACTATACCAAGTCTCAATATAAATCAGAGACATGGAATAGTCTTGCCAAGGCTGTCTCCAGTGCAACTGGCATTCCAAGTCCTGCTGAGCACTACTTCAATAACCCGAAAAGGCTCAAGCAGGCACAACACAATCAGTGGCTGGATGAGTTTAGGACTGTTGATATCTCACAGTTGTGTAAGTATACAGTTAAAGATACTTTAAAGTATACTTAAAGCTGGAGATAAGCAAGACTGGTATGCATAATGCTCTTCTATTTTTCTCTCCTCTGTATTTTACAGCTACCCAGGAGATTGCAGTGAACAGGAAAGCCCATGTTGAACATTTAGAAAGACTAAGATAAGCAAGGGGTATGTATGCAGCACAAACTAATTATTATTGTATTAAAAGTATTGTTATTCTATACGTTAGTAGCAAAGTAAGCATGCACATCTTAACTCTACAATCACACATGTATGTGCCATTCTGTAGCTCAAGGTAATTGTAGGAGTCAACTGTAATAGTGTGTTCAGATGTTATGGGTTCAAATCCCACAGGTAACAAAGACATTTAAAAAAACTGTCCTAAATGCCATTTTCTTAACTTAATCGGTATTATTTGAAAAAAAAACATATGTACAATATATGCATATTGCAAAGATTACTTGGAACAATTATCAGTCCTAGTTTGTAGTGTTTAAAAAGTATAGTTAGTGTAAAAGTAAAATTATAGCCCTATAGTACTAATTTATTGTATGTGACATATGATGGTTCTGATTATCATTTTTGTCTCTTACCCCACCCCTTATCTCTCTTTTTTATTCTTATATGTGTGTTCATAATGTTCTGATGTCATCAGTTTCTAATAAATGACTAAGTGCTTTCCAGCACAGGGAGGTAGGCCAACCAGTGTGGTTCAGCCTGCCATCCCTCTGATGGCTGCCACACCGATGACAGGCACATCTGGAACCCAGCCTAGCAGTACTGCCTCTGCAGCCCCTGCACTACCTGGGCCCTTAACATCAGGTAGTATTACCTCAGCAGCTGGTGCAGTGATACCCTCCAGGAGTATTAGTGGAGATGGTGATTTTGTCACCCACCAGGAAATGCCAGGCATGGTGCATGAGGTCATAGAAAATACCATTGATGCACACCTCAACTGGATGGAGAAAATGTTCACTGGAATGCTGGGAAAAAAAATCAAGCACTCCAACAGCAAGCTGACGAAAGGGACAGTGATGATAGTTCTGAGGGTGAGGATTAGATTTTCACTGCTCCTATGCTTGATGGGTAGGAGCCTCTGATGTCTCCTCCCTATCCCATGGTATCCCCCAACCTTTTGTGCCCCTCATCATCCCTGTCTCTGTCTTGTTTGTCCTGTGTGTCTACACCCACTTCATCACCTATTCAACTTACCTGACCCTGACATACCTATATTCCTTTCCCAACATTCTTATCTTACTGAAATAAAATAAAAAAATGGGCACCTGTCCCACAAAAAAAAAAAATATATCATCCCATACATAGCTCTTCACTTCAGACTTCACTTCTTGACACACTTAATTCAGTCCATTGGACTATGCAACATGATTGTGTTGTTGTCATCCATCTTCATTGAGGTGACAGTATAGAGTCATCCAATATTCTTTACATGTTCATCTGACACTGTTTTAGACGTGGATAGCTATAGTTCTTTTCTAATTCCCTCCTACAAATTCCTGTATTGCTTCCCATTTGTTCTTCCCTCAGTTTGCCCCAATTTCACCACTTTCCTATATACCTCACACCTTTAATCTGGTCAAAAATAGAATCACACCCCACACACACTAGTAATAAATCCCTAATGAAGCCCTTAACTTTTTTTCCTCTGTGTTTGCATAGAGTTTGGCATCGCATACCAATGCTGAGCAACAATGATGGCTCTTTATGTCCTATGGCATGTTGCAGTTACCAACACGTTCTGTTTAAACTTGCTATGCTAAAGAAACACACACTTAAAGCAGAGTAATGGCAATAATATTAAATATGTCTGACTATATTTATTTAGACTGATGAATATATAAAAATGCCAGTCCATATGTTTGCTGTTGCCATAATTAAGTCGAGTGATGTTCATTTTATACAGTACTTCACTGTAATTATTCCCTCTCACGTTTGCAAAAATGATCACATTTTATTATTTAATGCCATCCTGAATACATATATAAAAAACTTAGATTGAGCTGTATTCGAACCTTGTATTATTTGTGCTTGAGAAAAAAAAAAAACTCACTGCTGTTATACCTGCTGCCACATAGCTAGGCAGCAGGTGGTTTTCTTATACTTAGTACTAACCAAAGAGCTGACTGCCATGCCTCTCTATTAATGTATTTACGCAGAGGAAAATGAACCAATAGAAATATTATTTTCTCAATGAACCAGTGACACACATTTGCTCAATGCTTAACTACATGCAAACAGGGAAAGCAGTGCAAATAGCCCTTCATGTCGTAAAATTTCTGATACAACATTTGCAATATAAACTATATTATGAATACCATAGTACCTCTCAGCTATTTCCACCATAGCTGATATGCACAGAGGTGCTGGAAGCTGTTGAAGACTGGAAGGGGTGGAGGGTGACAGGGGCACTTAGTCATCTAAAAGGAGCAATTTTTAAAAACTATTTACTACCACAACATATGTTCACTTGGAGGGCATTTTAAGCTTAGCCAATTTTCATTTTGGTGCTTGAATTAACATTTCCGGATTGGTCTTACACAATCCATGGCTGATAATTGTATATCCACCCTAGTGAGAATAAATATGATCACAGTATAGATAATTTGAGGGGACCCATGTAAGGGATGCAACATTTAGGAACTGCCTCTATCCATTAGATAAAGGACAAGGGCAATCCTGGAGTACGTTTTCTATTACTGATCCTTAGATCTAAGTTGCATTTGAATATGGACAGGGATGAACTTTGTTTTACTTGAATGGATAGTCTATTCTAGATATATATCCATCTCTCCACAACATTCAGTTTAGATACCTGGACTGAGTACTTCTGATGCCATTTGACTTGCTGATGTTCAGTAGGTCCATCTGTATTAGGTTGGAGGATGCCTTGTTTGCCAGACACGTCATCTCTAAGCACTCTGTAGGATACTGAGTATAGTAATAAATCCTTGCAGTGGTCCATGCAAGACCTATTGTTTAGGACTTGTATCCTTTTAGTAAGGTATCTCTGTGGGTATTCCAATTGTTGCATAGGTCTGGACAGATACATGCCAAAGTGTGCATTAGACAAAATGATTGACCTAATGAGGGCTTTGTAAAGAGGGACAATAACATCTCTAGAGCTAGTCACAATCAAGTTGTTTGTAAGCTGTGCAATATAGAAAGACTTTCTTATGACTTTGGGCACATGTTGGTCAAAAGTTAGGTCATTGTACACACAAGTTCCAAAATGCCAAACAACTGGGTGAGTTCTCAGGGGGCATTGTAAATTTGGTAGTTCCCTGAAGTATATTACTTCCCAAAGGATACGATAATGTATTTCTTGGAGTTTAGTTTTGATTCACAATTCTGGCACCAGTTATTGTTTGGGACAAACCTTTCTGCATGATGGTTAAATCATTTGGAGATTCAATAACTGCTCCAAGCTTGCAATCATCTCAGGCTTAGTCGGCCAAAGCCCTTTGGTATTTCCTTTTACTTTTGAGATGTATATGCCAAACAGAAAAAAGTCTCAGCACCGAACCCTGGGGGACAACATTGCTGACTGGTCTCTTCCCCTGTTTGATCTCCTGCATCTGTGAGCAAGCATACATCTATACGTTCTTTGATTCACTTTCCTTCCTGACTGTATTAAATTATATTCCTTGTTTAATACAGTACCACTTGTTGGAATGTGTTTTAAATTTGTAGTTTGGAACAGTATTCTAGTAAGCAATTAAACAAAATGTATGAACCAAAAATGACAAAACTACCCATTTCAGAAAATTTTAACCATAAAAGGCCACTCAAACTTCTGTCATTACAATCCACCAATATTAGTAAATATGCAAAATCTCTGCAGAAGTAAGTCATCTAAATAATTCCACATTAATAGGATCTGTGACTAATGAAGCGGTTGCTGCTAGCAAGCAACTTTATATTTCATTGTTTCATATACAAAGTGTCTGTTACCCTTGAAGAATAAACTGCCTATGCTACATTAAAAATTGATAAGTTAGTAATTTTGTAATGGGAATGGATGGCAAATGATAACGGGTTCATAGTTACTAGGCAACTCCTCCAGAGGAGGACATTCATAGGACTGCAAAATCCACTCCCATTAGTACAACACAGTACAGTATCAGCGATCCATCTGCAAACTGTGGGAATAGAACCCACAGCTTTCTGCATCAAAAGCAAATATGCTACCTGTTGTGCTACTAACAATGCAAACAACTTAACATAAGTAGTATTAAACTTCTCTTCCCCTGAAGCTCTCAGGTCCTTGTAAAATCCAGTTGATGATCAAATACATCATTTATCTTCGCAGCACAAGAAATCTGGAAAAAGCCAAAATTTATTTGGGGGGTGGGGGAATGGCCCATAACAAGGGACACATTTTAAATATTGCTTGTATAATCTTAGAAAGTGCTAAATTAAAGTGGTTTGTGTTACCATGTGTTTCCTGAATGATAGGAAGACTGAAACTTAAAGAGCTATCATTATTTAGTGAATTCAGTTCTCACTGATTTGCCAGAAAAACAGAAATTTTAAGAGGAACAGACCAAAAGTATGAGCCAAATATTCTTTGAAAATCTGGACAGTGGAGAGCTATGGACTCAACTTCCTGAATCACAAGTGGTGGTATGGGTAGAGAATTTAGGCTCTTTTTGGAGCCTGAGTAACACTAACCACCAGGTATACCTAAGTGGGGCATTTTACACACACACACACACACACACACACACACACACACACACACACACACACACACACACACACACACACACACACACACACACACACACACACACACACACACACACACACACACACACACACACACACACAGGAGCAACATAACTCCTGCAAATAAAAGAACAAAACTCTCCTTACTGGCTCCGGCAACACCAATGGAACAGCGGCAGCATTAGTCCTGTAACACAGAGCAATAAGAGAACAAGAACAGCTAGTTTTAGTTAGTTTAACTTCCGCACGTGAATCCACGTTAGCATGGAAACTACACTTCATTATTTTTTCCAGACAGGTCTTGCAGCTGTAAAAGTGGGAGTGGTCCCCCTCCCCCTGGCTCTATGTTTCCGGCACCCATGGATATGCATAAATGCTTCTCAAGTTCAGGTAGTAGTCATGAAATGTAAATCTTGCATGCGCAAACACTTTCGATTTATTGTGCAGTCCAGCTGCTCACCAGTGGCGTATGGAAATAGCTGATTGGCATGAATTAGTATGTTTACTGCCCAGTTACTCTTCATCACATAACCCATCTAGAAATAATCCATGCAAAATCATGGCCAAAGGGAAGACATGTTTTACTGACTGAACACATATTTACTTAAACACACTCATATGTGTGCCCTGCACCCTTGCACTTGAAAATGGATATGTCAGTGCTAGCTCCCAAATGTCAGCTACACTACAGAAATAAATAGCACAACTGCATTGTAACATCATCTAAAATTTCATACTGACAACAAACATTAAGATTGTCTTACACATGTATTAAAGTGGACATCAATTCATCACAAATATGAGTACATGTACAAATACAGTTGCATGCATGCTGATCACAAAACATGCATATATGTGTGACAGTGTGACAGTAGGTGTATAATGGAAACATATTGCGAACCAGCTGCACATGTCTCAGTTCTGCTGCATGCTTTCCTGATAGCTTTTTGAATCTAGTTTGAGAATCTGTCTTTTAATGTATACCCGCATATTGGAAACACAATAGAGAATACCAAATCCACACTTTGCACACCACTCTCCTAACAGGATATGTTATCCACATCATATAATGATGATGGCATTAACTATAAAGACGAGTATAACAAGTCAAAAGCATATATACTTCAGGGATGGTACAATTATTAACTAGTGTGTTCTGTGGATGGGAACAAAATATTTACATGTGGGTTAACTTACCATAACAGCCACATTATGTGTGTATCTCTATGTATGTGTGTAAGTGTGTGCACAGAGTCAGAAGGACATGAGTCTGTATCCTACTATCATCAATCCAGTCCCATGCAGAAAAAATATTTTTACACTTGTACCTACCTACACAGCCATTTCATGCGGGCCTCCCAACATCTTCTCACAAACATATAACGATAATATCTTTCACTATAATTGTCCAGCAGCAGTATAAAAGTCAGACTTGTGACATAGCACTTGCATTAAGTATTGAGTTCTCTATCTTCTGTAACTAGCTAGTTAGGGGTTCTTATCTCACTACAGTCAACCTGTGTGTGTGTGTAGTAAGAAGAGCATGAGTCTGTATCCTATTGTCAGTAATCCAGGCCCATAGAAAACAAATACTTTGATAGTCTTACATGCCTACATAGCCATTTCATACAGGCCTCCCAACATCTCACAAACATGCAATGATGATGTTGTCCACTATAAATTGTCCAGTAGCAGTGTAAAACTCATTTGTGCCTTGGCTCTTATATTAAGTACTGAGTTTTCTAGCTTCTGTAACTAATTAGGTAGGGTTTCTATTCTCACTACAGTCAACTGGTGTGTATGTGCAGTCAGAACAGCATGAGTCTCTAACCTACTGTCAGCAATCCAGGCCCACCCAGAACAAATATTTTGACACTCATACATGCCTACACAGCCATTTCATTCAGGCATCCAGACATCTTCTCACAAACAACACACTGTTGATTTCATCAGCTATAACATGTTGTCTGGCACAATAACAGCCAGCCTTGTACTGTGGCACTTGCATTAAGTGCTGTGTTTTGTAGCTAGGTAGGGGTTCTAGTCTCAGTGCAGTCAACTTGTGTGTGTGGCTGCATTTGTGTTCAGTTAGTTCACATTCCAGAGACTGTTTTGGAACAGTATGTGAGACAATCCTACTGCCATCTTCTTCTCATCAGACACTGTTAATGTCATCAGCTATAAAGTGTTGTCTGACACTGTAACAGCCAGACTTGTGCTGTGGAGCTTGTGTTAAGTACAACTGTGGTCAATTGGTGTATGTGTGTTCATTCAAAATTCAGTATGGTGACAGTTTTAGAATGACATGTGAGTCTGCAGCTATGTCAAACACTCCTGTGAACATCTTCTTGTTACATACACTGATGATATAATCCTGTATAAAGTGCACACTGACATTATATGAGTCAAACGTGCTGTTCAATAACATTAAGTATTGTGTTCTACAATTTCTGTAACTAGATATTCAGAAGTTCTAATCTGGCAACAGGCAACTTGAGTGTGTATACATTCCAATAATATTTATTAGACAATTTTATACTGAGATGTGAGTCCACATCCATGTCAAATACTCTTCCCAATATATTTTTCTCAGCCTGCAATGATGCTATCATACTTCATAAAATTCAACATGACAGTGTTAAAGTCAGACATATGTGGTGGTGGTACTGTTACATTGTATGGAATACTGCTGCCATACGTACACTGGCATAATATTCAAATCAGATGCAGTCTACTGGTGTGTGTGTGTGTGTGTGTGTGTGTGTGTGTGTGTGTGTGTGTGTGTGTGTGTGTGTGTGTGTGTGTGTGTGTATGTGTGCTTGGTGTACATTATGGTCATTGCATGATCATTTGAATTTGTTTTCATTTTACTGACACTTAAGAGGGGTCTATGTTCATGCATCAAATACAAATTACAGTGAGCACCTAATAAACAAACGTGAAATAGCAAAACTTTAAAATACCAAAAATGCTTAACATAGTAAAATAATTCATTGAATGGCCATGGTTGGCCAACATCATAAATGTAATCAACCAAGGTGGGGAGGGTGTGATGTGAAGTAATGTATTGATGGCCACTGCTACCATTTCATTACATGTTCCTTCCATAACAGCTGTAGTAATATGCCTCCTGAGAACTGTTGACATGGGATGATACTATGTATATTGTTCCATAGTAACACATGCATTTTTGTAATGTTGTATGCAGTTCTCATTCAACCATCGCAGTGATACTTGCAGTATGGCACAGTTGTGCATGTGCATACTTACCATCATTAAATGCTCTATGACATACATCAATATAAAGTCATACTGATTACATGGGCACATGCGTTTTGTTTCATCCAAATGTTGTAATGCTTTTAGATACACAAACATATCACAAGTTTTGATTTAAATGCAACCTTGTGGAATTCATTGTATGCACACTTGTTTTACTATTCCCAAGGATTATTGAGGTGGTCAC
The DNA here is from genome assembly GCF_019279795.1 of Protopterus annectens. Taxonomy (NCBI): domain Eukaryota; kingdom Metazoa; phylum Chordata; order Ceratodontiformes; family Protopteridae; genus Protopterus; species Protopterus annectens. The sequence goes on from NC_056737.1 coordinate 1,896,372,534, forward strand.
CAGCACCATTGTGTGACTATCATCATTTGTTTCATTAAATGTTCTGCATGAGCCACAAAAAACTTATTTATAATGTGTCCTTATATGTTATCAGAATGCTGAAACACAGCTTTATAAAGAAAAACATATAGGCATATGTTGTGCAATTGATATAATTACATGAGACTGGTAGAGTTGTATAACTATGTGAACAGTACCACTGTGCGGCATGTGGATGCATAACCAAGGATGTATTTGGAGGTGTTGTCACAAATCATTTATTTAAATAAGTGTGAAATGTTAAGGGGGATACACTATTATGTGCAGAGCTGTTTATGGATGCCAACAGCCATACTCAACCAGAGAAAATAGACAATCTGAGAGCTGACAGTTTATCCCACACTTCACCCCCCTTCCCACTGACTATCAGCTAAAGTATACATACAAACATTACTTAGTTTATCTTCCTTATCTTCTGATAGTATCCTACTATCATCAATCCAGTCCCATGCAGAAAAATATTTTTACACTTGTACCTACCTACACAGCCATTTCATGCGGGCCTCCCAACATCTTCTCACAAACATATAACGATAATATCTTTCACTATAATTGTCCAGCAGCAGTATAAAAGTCAGACTTGTGACATAGTACTTGCATTAAGTATTGAGTTCTCTATCTTCTGTAACTAGCTAGTTAGGGTTCTTATCTCACTACAGTCAACCTGTGTGTGTGTGTAGTAAGAAGAACATGAGTCTGTATCCTATTGTCAGTAATCCAGGCCCATAGAAAACAAATACTTTGATAGTCTTACATGCCTACATAGCCATTTCATACAGGCCTCCCAACATCTCACAAACATGCAATGATGATGTTGTCCACTATAAATTGTCCAGTAGCAGTGTAAAACTCATTTGTGCCTTGGCTCTTATATTAAGTACTGAGTTTTCTAGCTTCTGTAACTAATTAGGTAGGGTTTCTATTCTCACTACAGTCAACTGGTGTGTATGTGCAGTCAGAACAGCATGAGTCTCTAACCTACTGTCAGCAATCCAGGCCCACCCAGAACAAATATTTTGATAGTCATACATGCCTACACAGCCATTTCATTCAGGCATCCAGACATCTTCTCACAAACAACACACTGTTGATTTCATCAGCTATAACATGTTGTCTGGCACAATAACAGCCAGCCTTGTACTGTGGCACTTGCATTAAGTGCTGTGTTTTGTAGCTAGGTAGGGTTCTAGTCTCAGTGCAGTCAACTTGTGTGTGTGGCTGCATTTGTGTTCAGTTAGTTCACATTCCAGAGACTGTTTTGGAACAGTATGTGAGACAATCCTACAGCCATCTTCTTCTCATCAGACACTGTTAATGTCATCAGCTATAAAGTGTTGTCTGACACTGTAACAGCCAGACTTGTGCTGTGGAGCTTGTGTTAAGTACAACTGTGGTCAATTGGTGTATGTGTGTTCATTCAAAATTCAGTATGGTGACAGTTTTAGAATGACATGTGAGTCTGCAGCTATGTCAAACACTCCTGTGAACATCTTCTTGTTACATACACTGATGATATAATCCTGTATAAAGTGCACACTGACATTATATGAGTCAAACGTGCTGTTCAATAACATTAAATACTGTGTTCTACAATTTCTGTAACTAGATATTCAGAAGTTCTAATCTGGCAACAGGCAACTTGAGTGTGTATACATTCCAATAATATTTATTAGACAATTTTATACTGAGATGTGAGTCCACATCCATGTCAAATACTCTTCCCAATATATTTTTCTCAGCCTGCAATGATGCTATCATACTTCATAAAATTCAACATGACAGTGTTAAAGTCAGACATATGTGGTGGTGGTACTGTTACATTGTATGGAATACTGCTGCCATACGTACACTGGCATAATATTCAAATCAGATGCAGTCTACTGGTGTGTGTGTGTGTGTGTGTGTGTGTGTGTGTGTGTGTGTGTGTGTGTGTGTGTGTGTGTGTGTGTGTATGTGTGCTTGGTGTACATTATGGTCATTGCATGATCATTTGAATTTGTTTTCATTTTACTGACACTTAAGAGGGGTCTATGTTCATGCATCAAATACAAATTACAGTGAGCACCTAATAAACAAACGTGAAATAGCAAAACTTTAAAATACCAAAAATGCTTAACATAGTAAAATAATTCATTGAATGGCCATGGTTGGCCAACATCATAAATGTAATCAACCAAGGTGGGAGGGTGTGATGTGAAGTAATGTATTGATGGCCACTGCTACCATTTCATTACATGTTCCTTCCATAACAGCTGTAGTAATATGCCTCCTGAGAACTGTTGACATGGGATGATACTATGTATATTGTTCCATAGTAACACATGCATTTTTGTAATGTTGTATGCAGTTCTCATTCAACCATCGCAGTGATACTTGCAGTATGGCACAGTTGTGCATGTGCATACTTACCATCATTAAATGCTCTATGACATACATCAATATAAAGTCATACTGATTACATGGGCACATGCGTTTTGTTTCATCCAAATGTTGTAATGCTTTTAGATACACAAACATATCACAAGTTTTGATTTAAATGCAACCTTGTGGAATTCATTGTATGCACACTTGTTTTACTATTCCCAAGGATTATTGAGGTGGTCACCAGCACCATTGTGTGACTATCATCATTTGTTTCATTAAATGTTCTGCATGAGCCACAAAAAACTTATTTATAATGTGTCCTTATATGTTATCAGAATGCTGAAACACAGCTTTATAAAGAAAAACATATAGGCATATGTTGTGCAATTGATATAATTACATGAGACTGGTAGAGTTGTATAACTATGTGAACAGTACCACTGTGCGGCATGTGGATGCATAACCAAGGATGTATTTGGAGGTGTTGTCACAAATCATTTATTTAAATAAGTGTGAAATGTTAAGGGGGATACACTATTATGTGCAGAGCTGTTTATGGATGCCAACAGCCATACTCAACCAGAGAAAATAGACAATCTGAGAGCTGACAGTTTATCCCACACTTCACCCCCCTTCCCACTGACTATCAGCTAAAGTATACATACAAACATTACTTAGTTTATCTTCCTTATCTTCTGATAGTATCCTACTATCATCAATCCAGTCCCATGCAGAAAAAATATTTTTACACTTGTACCTACCTACACAGCCATTTCATGCGGGCCTCCCAACATCTTCTCACAAACATATAACGATAATATCTTTCACTATAATTGTCCAGCAGCAGTATAAAAGTCAGACTTGTGACATAGTACTTGCATTAAGTATTGAGTTCTCTATCTTCTGTAACTAGCTAGTTAGGGGTTCTTATCTCACTACAGTCAACCTGTGTGTGTGTGTAGTAAGAAGAACATGAGTCTGTATCCTATTGTCAGTAATCCAGGCCCATAGAAAACAAATACTTTGATAGTCTTACATGCCTACATAGCCATTTCATACAGGCCTCCCAACATCTCACAAACATGCAATGATGATGTTGTCCACTATAAATTGTCCAGTAGCAGTGTAAAACTCATTTGTGCCTTGGCTCTTATATTAAGTACTGAGTTTTCTAGCTTCTGTAACTAATTAGGTAGGGTTTCTATTCTCACTACAGTCAACTGGTGTGTATGTGCAGTCAGAACAGCATGAGTCTCTAACCTACTGTCAGCAATCCAGGCCCACCCAGAACAAATATTTTGATAGTCATACATGCCTACACAGCCATTTCATTCAGGCATCCAGACATCTTCTCACAAACAACACACTGTTGATTTCATCAGCTATAACATGTTGTCTGGCACAATAACAGCCAGCCTTGTACTGTGGCACTTGCATTAAGTGCTGTGTTTTGTAGCTAGGTAGGGGTTCTAGTCTCAGTGCAGTCAACTTGTGTGTGTGGCTGCATTTGTGTTCAGTTAGTTCACACTTCAGAGACTGTTTTGGAACAGTATGTGAGACAATCCTACTGCCATCTTCTTCTCATCAGACACTGTTAATGTCATCAGCTATAAAGTGTTGTCTGACACTGTAACAGCCAGACTTGTGCTGTGGAGCTTGTGTTAAGTACAACTGTGGTCAATTGGTGTATGTGTGTTCATTCAAAATTCAGTATGGTGACAGTTTTAGAATGACATGTGAGTCTGCAGCTATGTCAAACACTCCTGTGAACATCTTCTTGTTACATACACTGATGATATAATCCTGTATAAAGTGCACACTGACATTATATGAGTCAAACGTGCTGTTCAGTAACATTAAATACTGTGTTCTACAATTTCTGTAACTAGATATTCAGAAGTTCTAATCTGGCAACAGGCAACTTGAGTGTGTATACATTCCAATAATATTTATTAGACAATTTTATACTGAGATGTGAGTCCACATCCATGTCAAATACTCTTCCCAATATATTTTTCTCAGCATGCAATGATGCTATCATACTTCATAAAATTCAACACGACAGTGTTAAAGTCAGACATATGTGGTGGTGGTACTGTTACATTGTATGGAATACTGCTGCCATACGTACACTGGCATAATATTCAAATCAGACGCAGTCTACTGGTGTGTGTGTGTGTGTGTGTGTGTGTGTGTGTGTGTGTGTGTGTGTGTGTGTGTGTGTGTGTGTGTGTGCTTGGTGTACATTATGGTCATTGCATGATCATTTGAATTTGTTTTCATTTTACTGACACTTAAGAGGGGTCTATGTTCATGCATCAAATACAAATTACAGTGAGCACCTAATAAACAAACGTGAAATAGCAAAACTTTAAAATATCAAAAATGCTTAACATAGTAAAATAATTCATTGAATGGCCATGGTTGGCCAACATCATAAATGTAATCAACCAAGGTGGGGAGGGTGTGATGTGAAGTAATGTATTGATGGCCACTGCTACCATTTCATTACATGTTCCTTCCATAACAGCTGTAGTAATATGCCTCCTGAGAACTGTTGACATGGGATGATACTATATATATTGTTCCATAGTAACACATGCATTTTTGTAATGTTGTATGCAGTTCTCATTCAACCATCGCAGTGATACTTGCAGTATGGCACAGTTGTGCATGTGCATACTTACCATCATTAAATGCTCTATGACATACATCAATATAAAGTCATACTGATTACATGGGCACATGCGTTTTGTTTCATCCAAATGTTGTAATGCTTTTAGATACACAAACATATCACAAGTTTTGATTTAAATGCAACCTTGTGGAATTCATTGTATGCACACTTGTTTTACTATTCCCAAGGATTATTGAGGTGGTCACCAGCACCATTGTGTGACTATCATCATTTGTTTCATTAAATGTTCTGCATGAGCCACAAAAAACTTATTTATAATGTGTCCTTATATGTTATCAGAATGCTGAAACACAGCTTTATAAAGAAAAACATATAGGCATATGTTGTGCAATTGATATAATTACATGAGACTGGTAGAGTTGTATAACTATGTGAACAGTACCACTGTGCGGCATGTGGATGCATAACCAAGGATGTATTTGGAGGTGTTGTCACAAATCATTTATTTAAATAAGTGTGAAATGTTAAGGGGGATACACTATTATGTGCAGAGCTGTTTATGGATGCCAACAGCCATACTCAACCAGAGAAAATAGACAATCTGAGAGCTGACAGTTTATCCCACACTTCACCCCCCTTCCCACTGACTATCAGCTAAAGTATACATACAAACATTACTTAGTTTATCTTCCTTATCTTCTGATAGTATCCTACTATCATCAATCCAGTCCCATGCAGAAAAAATATTTTTACACTTGTACCTACCTACACAGCCATTTCATGCGGGCCTCCCAACATCTTCTCACAAACATATAACGATAATATCTTTCACTATAATTGTCCAGCAGCAGTATAAAAGTCAGACTTGTGACATAGTACTTGCATTAAGTATTGAGTTCTCTATCTTCTGTAACTAGCTAGTTAGGGGTTCTTATCTCACTACAGTCAACCTGTGTGTGTGTGTAGTAAGAAGAGCATGAGTCTGTATCCTATTGTCAGTAATCCAGGCCCATAGAAAACAAATACTTTGATAGTCTTACATGCCTACATAGCCATTTCATACAGGCCTCCCAACATCTCACAAACATGCAATGATGATGTTGTCCACTATAAATTGTCCAGTAGCAGTGTAAAACTCATTTGTGCCTTGGCTCTTATATTAAGTACTGAGTTTTCTAGCTTCTGTAACTAATTAGGTAGGGTTTCTATTCTCACTACGGTCAACTGGTGTGTATGTGCAGTCAGAACAGCATGAGTCTCTAACCTACTGTCAGCAATCCAGGCCCACCCAGAACAAATATTTTGACAGTCATACATGCCTACACAGCCATTTCATTCAGGCATCCAGACATCTTCTCACAAACAACACACTGTTGATTTCATCAGTTATAACATGTTGTCTGGCACAATAACAGCCAGCCTTGTACTGTGGCACTTGCATTAAGTGCTGTGTTTTGTAGCTAGGTAGGGGTTCTAGTCTCAGTGCAGTCAACTTGTGTGTGTGGCTGCATTTGTGTTCAGTTAGTTCACATTCCAGAGACTGTTTTGAAACAGTATGTGAGACAATCCTACTGCCATCTTCTTCTCATCAGACACTGTTAATGTCATCAGCTATAAAGTGTTGTCTGACACTGTAACAGCCAGACTTGTGCTGTGGAGCTTGTGTTAAGTACAACTGTGGTCAATTGGTGTATGTGCGTTCATTCAAAATTCAGTATGGTGACAGTTTTAGAATGACATGTGAGTCTGCAGCTATGTCAAACACTCCTGTGAACATCTTCTTGTTACATACACTGATGATATAATCCTGTATAAAGTGCACACTGACATTATATGAGTCAAAGCGTGCTGTTCAATAACATTAAGTACTGTGTTCTACAATTTCTGTAACTAGATATTCAGAAGTTCTAATCTGGCAACAGGCAACTTGAGTGTGTATACATTCCAATAATATTTATTAGACAATTTTATACTGAGATGTGAGTCCACATCCATGTCAAATACTCTTCCCAATATATTTTTCTCAGCATGCAATGATGCTATCATACTTCATAAAATTCAACATGACAGTGTTAAAGTCAGACATATGTGGTGGTGGTACTGTTACATTGTATGGAATACTGCTGCCATACGTACACTGGCATAATATTCAAATCAGACGCAGTCTACTGGTGTGTGTGTGTGTGTGTGTGTGTGTGTGTGTGTGTGTGTGTGTGTGTGTGTGTGTGTGTGTGTGTGTGTGTGTGTGCTTGGTGTACATTATGGTCATTGCATGATCATTTGAATTTGTTTTCATTTTACTGACACTTAAGAGGGGTCTATGTTCATGCATCAAATACAAATTACAGTGAGCACCTAATAAACAAACGTGAAATAGCAAAACTTTAAAATACCAAAAATGCTTAACATAGTAAAATAATTCATTGAATGGCCATGGTTGGCCAACATCATAAATGTAATCAACCAAGGTGGGGAGGGTGTGATGTGAAGTAATGTATTGATGGCCACTGCTACCATTTCATTACATGTTCCTTCCATAACAGCTGTAGTAATATGCCTCCTGAGAACTGTTGACATGGGATGATACTATGTATATTGTTCCATAGTAACACATGCATTTTTGTAATGTTGTATGCAGTTCTCATTCAACCATCGCAGTGATACTTGCAGTATGGCACAGTTGTGCATGTGCATACTTACCATCATTAAATGCTCTATGACATACATCAATATAAAGTCATACTGATTACATGGGCACATGCGTTTTGTTTCATCCAAATGTTGTAATGCTTTTAGATACACAAACATATCACAAGTTTTGATTTAAATGCAACCTTGTGGAATTCATTGTATGCACACTTGTTTTACTATTCCCAAGGATTATTGAGGTGGTCACCAGCACCATTGTGTGACTATCATCATTTGTTTCATTAAATGTTCTGCATGAGCCACAAAAAACTTATTTATAATGTGTCCTTATATGTTATCAGAATGCTGAAACACAGCTTTATAAAGAAAAACATATAGGCATATGTTGTGCAATTGATATAATTACATGAGACTGGTAGAGTTGTATAACTATGTGAACAGTACCACTGTGCGGCATGTGGATGCATAACCAAGGATGTATTTGGAGGTGTTGTCGCAAATCATTTATTTAAATAAGTGTGAAATGTTAAGGGGGATACACTATTATGTGCAGAGCTGTTTATGGATGCCAACAGCCATACTCAACCAGAGAAAATAGACAATCTGAGAGCTGACAGTTTATCCCACACTTCACCCCCCTTCCCACTGACTATCAGCTAAAGTATACATACAAACATTACTTAGTTTATCTTCCTTATCTTCTGATAGTATCCTACTATCATCAATCCAGTCCCATGCAGAAAAAATATTTTTACACTTGTACCTACCTACACAGCCATTTCATGCGGGCCTCCCAACATCTTCTCACAAACATATAACGATAATATCTTTCACTATAATTGTCCAGCAGCAGTATAAAAGTCAGACTTGTGACATAGTACTTGCATTAAGTATTGAGTTCTCTATCTTCTGTAACTAGCTAGTTAGGGGTTCTTATCTCACTACAGTCAACCTGTGTGTGTGTGTAGTAAGAAGAGCATGAGTCTGTATCCTATTGTCAGTAATCCAGGCCCATAGAAAACAAATACTTTGATAGTCTTACATGCCTACATAGCCATTTCATACAGGCCTCCCAACATCTCACAAACATGCAATGATGATGTTGTCCACTATAAATTGTCCAGTAGCAGTGTAAAACTCATTTGTGCCTTGGCTCTTATATTAAGTACTGAGTTTTCTAGCTTCTGTAACTAATTAGGTAGGGTTTCTATTCTCACTACAGTCAACTGGTGTGTATGTGCAGTCAGAACAGCATGAGTCTCTAACCTACTGTCAGCAATCCAGGCCCACCCAGAACAAATATTTTGACAGTCATACATGCCTACACAGCCATTTCATTCAGGCATCCAGACATCTTCTCACAAACAACACACTGTTGATTTCATCAGCTATAACATGTTGTCTGGCACAATAACAGCCAGCCTTGTACTGTGGCACTTGCATTAAGTGCTGTGTTTTGTAGCTAGGTAGGGGTTCTAGTCTCAGTGCAGTCAACTTGTGTGTGTGGCTGCATTTGTGTTCAGTTAGTTCACATTCCAGAGACTGTTTTGGAACAGTATGTGAGACAATCCTACTGCCATCTTCTTCTCATCAGACACTGTTAATGTCATCAGCTATAAAGTGTTGTCTGACACTGTAACAGCCAGACTTGTGCTGTGGAGCTTGTGTTAAGTACAACTGTGGTCAATTGGTGTATGTGTGTTCATTCAAAATTCAGTATGGTGACAGTTTTAGAATGACATGTGAGTCTGCAGCTATGTCAAACACTCCTGTGAACATCTTCTTGTTACATACACTGATGATATAATCCTGTATAAAGTGCACACTGACATTATATGAGTCAAACGTGCTGTTCAATAACATTAAGTACTGTGTTCTACAATTTCTGTAACTAGATATTCAGAAGTTCTAATCTGGCAACAGGCAACTTGAGTGTGTATACATTCCAATAATATTTATTAGACAATTTTATACTGAGATGTGAGTCCACATCCATGTCAAATACTCTTCCCAATATATTTTTCTCAGCATGCAATGATGCTATCATACTTCATAAAATTCAACATGACAGTGTTAAAGTCAGACATATGTGGTGGTGGTACTGTTACATTGTATGGAATACTGCTGCCATACGTACACTGGCATAATATTCAAATCAGACGCAGTCTACTGGTGTGTGTGTGTGTGTGTGTGTGTGTGTGTGTGTGTGTGTGTGTGTGTGTGTGTGTGTGTGTGTGTGTGTGTGCTTGGTGTACATTATGGTCATTGCATGATCATTTGAATTTGTTTTCATTTTACTGACACTTAAGAGGGGTCTATGTTCATGCATCAAATACAAATTACAGTGAGCACCTAATAAACAAACGTGAAATAGCAAAACTTTAAAATACCAAAAATGCTTAACATAGTAAAATAATTCATTGAATGGCCATGGTTGGCCAACATCATAAATGTAATCAACCAAGGTGGGGAGGGTGTGATGTGAAGTAATGTATTGATGGCCACTGCTACCATTTCATTACATGTTCCTTCCAAATCAGCTGTAGTAATATGCCTCCTGAGAACTGTTGACATGGGATGATACTATGTATATTGTTCCATAGTAACACATGCATTTTTGTAATGTTGTATGCAGTTCTCATTCAACCATCGCAGTGATACTTGCAGTATGGCACAGTTGTGCATGTGCATACTTACCATCATTAAATGCTCTATGACATACATCAATATAAAGTCATACTGATTACATGGGCACATGCGTTTTGTTTCATCCAAATGTTGTAATGCTTTTAGATACACAAACATATCACAAGTTTTGATTTAAATGCAACCTTGTGGAATTCATTGTATGCACACTTGTTTTACTATTCCCAAGGATTATTGAGGTGGTCACCAGCACCATTGTGTGACTATCATCATTTGTTTCATTAAATGTTCTGCATGAGCCACAAAAAACTTATTTATAATGTGTCCTTATATGTTATCAGAATGCTGAAACACAGCTTTATAAAGAAAAACATATAGGCATATGTTGTGCAATTGATATAATTACATGAGACTGGTAGAGTTGTATAATTATGTGAACAGTACCACTGTGCGGCATGTGGATGCATAACCAAGGATGTATTTGGAGGTGTTGTCACAAATCATTTATTTAAATAAGTGTGAAATGTTAAGGGGGATACACTATTATGTGCAGAGCTGTTTATGGATGCCAACAGCCATACTCAACCAGAGAAAATAGACAATCTGAGAGCTGACAGTTTATCCCACACTTCACCCCCCTTCCCACTGACTATCAGCTAAAGTATACATACAAACATTACTTAGTTTATCTTCTCAGGAAAGCAGCTCATCTGTGCACTCTCTAAGGCTAAAAACACATGATCAATGGTCCCTGACAACATCCAAGGTTGCCTGCACTATGACTTACAAGCTAACCTAGCAGACACAGTTGGATCCCTACATAAATGCAGCCTCCAGACAGCCTATGTTCTTGTAGATGGGTGTACAGCAACAGTCATCTGCCTGAACAAGAGGGGACCATAACCTGATGCAGAAACTTATAGAGCCATAATTCTCACTTTCCACAACTACTCATCATGGGCCATATCAGAAAGGACACAAGTAATCTCCCGATTGTGTACCAAGCCCATGCTTGATTTGTTAAGGCTACTTCATGTCTGTTAAATCTGGTTGACATCTTTAAGAAGGTCATCAAGGACATTCATGAGGAAAAGAGTGTCATCCCACATAACTGGATCTGCCCAAGGCATTTGACAAAAATCCACACTCATGTATTACAGAGAAACTGTCTCAAGTGGGCATAAACACTTACGTCACCAAGTGGTTAGAAAAATTGATCACACACAGGATACAAAAGGTCAAAGTGTGTGAAGTCACATCTAGGTATAGTTCATTGACTAGGTTTGTACCTCAAGGTTCTGTACTAGGCCTTTTCCTGTTCAGTATTTAAGTCTCAGAAGTCAAGACAAACTTAACATCATTTGTCTAGCCAGCTTTGTGCATGACTGCAAATTGCAGATAATCTTGGAATCCAAGAATGCTATTGATATACTGCCGAAAGCATTACTACATAAAAACAATTGCTGCCAGAGCATGGAGACATGCTATATTAACAATTAGCATGATTATTTTATTTTGAAAGCAAATACACAAGCTAAATACAATACTGACAGCACACTCCTATGGGCAAACCAAGTTTTATGTGACCTTGGTACTCAGGTAGATAGTCTCAGCCCTCATCAAACCAATAATTGAGTACAATGCACCCTTTTACATATACCTTGCCACTCATCTTCCAGGGATGATTTACTCTAGTGTATTACATTTGCCACAGTGTACTTCCACACATTGTTTTGTTCATACATAAGTACTCTTTGTGATGTATAGCCATTAGGAGTTGACAATGCAGAGTTCCCTTCAAGATGTTATACAAGATGCATGTGTGATACTTCTTGCTGTGATGTGCCCAATAAATACATAGCTTATTGGCAACATTGATGGCATGAATTATATTCATGCAAGTGTGGATTGTGGCATATATGTGTCATGCAAACCTCTTAACTAGCCAGGATTGCTCCTAATTTAAATTACAGCCACAATAGTGTCCCTTTTAACACCTCCCAAAAGTGGTTATTTTTGAGGAAGGTGTGCTTAATTTTACTTATAGATTACTACCAAATCATTACAGTGGTACATGTTTGTGTATGCACAACATGTTAATAACTCACAATCACATATCTTATGCAGACACAGATTAATGGTGGTATTATCATGATATTGTCCATGATTGTGCATGCGTCTGTCCACTGTTGTCCATGTTGTGTCCCAATTTGTTGGACATCTCTTTAATGAAAAGACCTACACCTACTATTATGACAATGGTTAGGTAACTTAACATCCCATATCATGAATAATGAGGCACAATTAATAACCTTTTCTCATCCTCTTAATGAGGTATCTTATATGCAAATATTTCCATGTATATAGGAGTTAATGAATTATATGTATGATTGTACTGTATTTTGTGCATATCTTAGCTTGCATTTTGTATGTATTTTTCCTCAATGCACTCTGACTGTATCTTTTAATGTTACCCTATCTGCATGCAGTTTTACTATGTTCTGAATTTTGCTATGTACTCATTTTGTATATAATATTGTTGACTGAAAGACTGTAATGTATTTTCTGCTCTTTTAGCTTGGATCATGGCTGAAAAGACTCAATAGATATGTTTATTTACCTGGTGCACAAATAACAAATAAATAAATAAATAAATAAACTTTAGGTTGTAGAGCAAAGAAATGACTGTTTACCAACCTGGCATTTCTCAGATAAAAAGCAAATCAGGTCCATGCTCATTTATCCATACTTTCCCTCAAGTGCTAAATTGAGAACCAAATAAAAAAATGGACTTGCAAATCTGTTTCTTTCTATCATTTTCTTTAACTTTTAACAGCTATAGCAATACCTTTAGTCCTGTCTTCTGACTGCAAAAGCAGTATCAACATTCATTTCTGTGCTAGTATGGAACTGAATGTTGATACTGTCCTCCTGATCATGTCCCCTAACACCTTCTTTCACCTGGGGTAATTACCCCTTTGCCTCAATCTAGCTAAATTTTGGCTAAAGAGATAGTTACTCCTTTCTATTCAACATTGATCAGGACAATTATCAACTACAACATCCCTTTGAGATTTATTTCACTACACATATCAAATAATTAGAAGGACTGCAAAGGTTCGTAACCAAAATGATAAGAGACCTAAAGTCCCTGAACTTTCAAGAGAGGCTGGAAGCTCAATCTCTTTATTTAGTGTCTTATAGACTTTTGAGAGATCTCTGTCTCACTTATTGTGCCATTAGAGACCCAATTGTCCTGGAATTCATTTTATTTCTTCAAGTCCAATACCTATGTCAGTAATAGAACCAGAGAACTAAATCTTAACCAACAAATAAATAAAACATGGGAAAGGGACAGGCTCATAACCCACTGCCTCCTTTTATGTGTCTTTGTATTTAATGTCATGACATTGGTGCCATAGTAAGAGTAATGTCTCTTTGTGTTTAATGTCATGATATTGGAGCCATGGTAAGAGTAATGTTTATTTGCATTTAATGTCATGATATTAGAGCTATGGTAAGAGTAATGTGTATTTGTATTTAATGTCATGATACTGGAGCCATGGTAAGAGTAATGTGCATTTGTATTTAATGTCATGATATTGGAGCTATGTTAAGAGGAATGTGTCTTTCTATTTAATGTCATGATATTGGAGCCATGGTAAGGGCCTCCCAAACTTCTGGAAGGAACTTCCCCTGCATGATAAGTAATGAGACTCACTATCTTCCTTTAAACATAAACTAGATGACTGGATAGCTCTCCATAAATTTACTTAAGGGCTAAGAAGTATGGTTCTCCTGGAGAAAGGAGATGATTCCTGAGGAAGGGTACCTCTCATGGTGAGGATGATCACAAGACTAGTGACCTTTGAATATCCATGGTTTTATGAATCTGCATTGCTTGGGGTGCTTTTGTGTCCTCTTTATTCTCAACATAAGTCAATAATTGTAAAATTGCCACTACAAGAAGTGATACTACTACTACCACTTCTGATAGCACAATAATGTACCTAGTAGTTACACTTTTCAATACTTTCTGGACAGAATCTAAATATGTAACTGGTTGTTCTGATTTTTTCCTTTAGGAAACTATATAATGTCATAACATTGGAGCCATGGTAAGAATTATGTGCTTTTCTAATTAATGTTATGACTTTGGAACCATGGCAAGAACTATGTGTCTTTGTGTTAATGCCATGACATTAGAGTTACGGCAAGAGTTATGTATCTTTGCATTTAATGCCTTGACATTGGAGCCATGGGAGCCATCATACCATCACCCAGCATCCTACTATCACCCAGAATGATACCTCAGTACAAGCAGAAAATGACTGATTTCAACAACTGGCTAAGTGTCTGGTGTCATTCTAAGGGGATCAAGTATCTGTCTGCCTGGGATGACATGATTGACAGACCTAGATGCTTTGCCAGAGATGGCCTGCATCTGTCACCCCTGGACTTCTGGATACTGGCCAAGGCTCTTGCCACCCCTATAGTGCCTTTTTTAGGCAGTGTTCCAAAGACCAAATTATCACCATACCAGCTACAAACAAATGCAACCTGAGGGTCATGCTGCTCAACGCTAGAAGTTTAAATCCCAAAATGCACTCACTCAGTGCACTCCTTAAAATGGAGAACATTGACATTTGTGCTGTAACAGAGACCTGGTTCAAGGCAGAAGAAAGCACCCCTGCACTACCAGAATATAACTCATTCCACACCTTTCGGCCCCAGAACTTGGATCGAAGCTCCAAAGGCAGTGGTGTTTCCATATTCATAAAGGATGCACACACCTCCAGATACTTCAGGTGTAACTAACATTGGGTAAAACAGAGATTCAGGTTTTAGCCTGCTATAGGTCCCCAACCATGTCCCAAGACTCACACTCCATGCACCCTGGAGAATATTAGGGTCCAATCTAACACTCTCTTATTAGGTGACTTCAACTACCCCCCCATTAACTGGGAAAACTGCTTGTACCAATACACTTTCCCAATGTTTCCTGGAGTTCATTAATTCCAATACCATGGACCAGCTTGTTCTTACCCCCATTGCAGGTAGCAACATCCTTGACCCGAACATTACTAATATGGACGACCATTGCTCTACACCAATAGTCAGCTCCTCCCTGGTTAGATCCAACCACAAACTAATCACTTTAGAAATCCACATCCCTCCCACACCCGTAAAGGTAACCACCATGAAAAATGTCTCCAAAACTAACTTTGGGCTCCTAAAAACAGAGGTGGCTAACTTCACGACACCCACCCATGCAAATGGAGAATAGTTGTATGACCGCCGAATCATACATCAATGCACTGTATGAACATGTACATAAATTCATGGATCTCGCCATACCCAATAGAACCAAGAAACTGTCCTCCAAAAAAGGAAGACAATCTGGTGGTCCCCTGCCATAAACAAACTCTACAACAGAAGGAGGAAACTGATACAGAATAAGGCAAAGTCCCAAGGCTGGAAAACCTCTGTTATCAGCCTTAACAAAAACTTGAGATCACTCATCAAATCCTTTAAAGCTAGCTATGAAAATAGAATTGCAGAAGATAGTAAAGACAACTACAAGGCTTTCTATAGTTATGTAAAGAATCTCCACAGCAATATCCAGATTTGCTCTGAGCTACTGCACAATGGTACCTCCTATGCCAACAGATATTGCCAGTATACTGGCCGACAGATTCAGTGCCAAATTTACCACCCCCCAAAGGACCAATCACAATACCAGTAGGTTGCCAGGCACCCAGTATTACTACTGCATAGGTTAAAACAGCACTGTCCAAGGCCAAGAATACAGCTTCTATATGACCTGACAATATCATTGCTGTGTTCTACATGAACTACAGAATGAACTGGCACCTCACCTGTGTGCCCTGTTCAATAACAGCCTCACCTCAGGCTTTTTCCCTGCCAAATGGTGCACTGCTACAGTCATCCCTCTCCACAAAGGAGGATTGACTACAGACCCTGGAAACTATTGCCCCATTAGACTGACGAGCCTGATATGCAAAGCTATGGAATGCATCATCATGAACCTAATGAACAAGCATATAGGGAATCTCCAAACTCTGGATCTCATACAGTTTGGTTTTGTGAAGGGTAGATCATGCCTGCTCAACTTGGTCGACTTCTTTGAGTCTGTCACCAGAGCTGTGGATGAATGCAAGGTGGTTTATACAGCCTACCTTGATCTGGCCAAGACTTTTGATACCATTCCCCACTCAGGAATCATAGAAAAACTCACTAAGCTAAGCATCAATCCCTATATCACTAGGTGGGTTGCAAACTGGCTCACAGATAGAATCCACAGTGTGAAAGTAGCTGACTCCAAGTCAGTCTGCCGACTAGTCATGAGTGGAGTCCCACAAGGTTCGGTCCCGGGTCTTTTCCTGTTTGGTATCTACTTCTCTGAAGTCCAGGCCAACACGAAGGGACTCTGGCTGACAAAGTTCACAAACAATTGCAAGTTGGGAGCTATTATTAACTTCCTGAATGATGATGACATCCTACAGAATGGCCTCACTGACACCAATAACTGGTGTCAGAACCATGGCCTTAAGCTCAATGCCAAAATACGTGTCATCATCCCCTTTGGGAAAAACTCAGTTCCCATGAAATACCACATTGTTGGTAGTCCACTGAACATAGAAGGTGTTATAAGAGATCTGGGAACACAGGTTGACAGCAACCTGTCTTTTGATCACCACATTGCCACTGTGGTCAGAAAGTCCTTCTATGTGGCACATCTCATTACTAAGGGTTTTGCATCAAGGAAGAAAGAGGTCATTGTCTCCCTCTACTCTTCCCTCATTAGGCCAATCATTGAGTACAATGCCCCATTCGGCATGTACCTCACTAGACACCTGGAACAACTGGAGAGGCCACAAAAGTACCTCACAAAGAGGATCCTAGGCCTTAAACACTTGCCTATATGGACAGACTCAAAAAACTACAACTATTCTCTGTCTTATATTGCCTACTTGCTTAATTTACAAAGCCATGTCTGATCCAGCTCTGTTAGAAATGCTGCATCTAAGGAAATCCCCATCCCTCTGTACCACACGCTCCAGAAACCTCAACTTCATTATCACAATTAACAGAACATGCTGGAGGGACAGGTTCATAACCCAGAGACTGCCCATGCTATAGAACAGACTTCCCATACATGTCAAGCAGAGCACCTCGCTGAGCCTCTTCAAGAGAAATCTTGATGAGTGGATGGGAAACAGAAAATTCACCCCGGGGATAACTCTAGTGACTCTACTCGACAGAGGCACTGGGAACTAAGGTCGGGTGGCACTATGTCAGGGTAATCCTATGGCTAGGCTTGCAAAGGCCCCAGGGCCATTAGCCTAGTACACACCTATGAACCTATGGTAAGATATATGTGTCTATGTATTTAATGCCATGACATTGGAGCCATGGTAAGAACTTTTTGCCTTTGTGTTAATGTCAAGACATTGGGGCCATGGTCTTGTATTTAATATCATGATGTTACAGCCATGGCAAGGGCTATGTAATTTGTCTATTAATCATCTTATGCAGTATGGGACACATACACCATCCCAGTTTTTTTTTGTTTTTTTTACTCTGGACTCCTTTCTTATACATGTGTTCTCCTCCTTTATTTCATTTATACCCCTTAGGTCTACAGGATTTTGATAATACAAGGTACAGCTTTCTAAATGTTTAATATACATATTATTATGATATGCAGATAATGCATGGCAGGCAGTCCATTATTCATTGTGTGATCCTTGAAATACAGGACCTTTGGATGGAAGCTCTTGGTAACTTGGAGATAGAAGAGTACTGCACTTTGATGCTGTGCTTAATGGCTGACTTACATTCCTAAAAATATTTTGCAACTCTTCTAAAACATCTGCCAGAAATGGGTATGACTGTTCACTCATCACTGTGACTTCAGAACATGCAGGTTATGGGTGCACTACAACTCTCTTTAGGAACAAATGCCCATGATTGCAGGTCGGACATGGAGTGACCATTTCTGGAATGGTAAGATAATAATACCTTTCTTAATCTATGCTGGAAATTGTTATTTACTTATTTGTTTGTGTATTTGTTTATTTATTTAGTTAGTTATTTTTTACTGAGTAGCACCTGTCCTGTTTTATTTCTGCTGTAGTTTACTGTATAGGTTCATAAGTTGCTACTAGGCAGTTGATCTGGGTAAACCATTTGAAACCTAGGTGCAGTAATACCCACTATAAGTGTTTATGGACATCATTCAGGGGTGAATTTGCAAACGTCTATCCATTAATCTAGTGGTGTTTGAAGACGAAGAGTAGGTAAATATTTTGACTGACATGGAGAGGAGTATTCTTTAGTAGAGGAATCTCTCTGGTCAGTAGGTTATGTTTATGTTGCAGTGGAAGTTTAAGTCTCAATGTGTTTGTGGTGTTGTAAGTTAAGGTCACACAAGCTTGCTTTTCATTGTTCATCATGAGGTTTTTGTGCATCATTTTAATGCATATCTTTGCAGAATAATACATCTGATTAAATGATCACTTACCAAAGAAGTAATGCTGATTGCTAACATATGCATATAAGAGCTTTTTAACAGAAGTAGATCTTGAAATCAGTGGATGCATCTCATAGACTTATAAGAAATATGTGAGAACATGATGTCAAATAAGACTGGTGCTGACACACCCGGGGTAAAATACAACTGAGACCCATGCAGCTAAGAGTAGTGTTACAGAATGTTAATTGGACCATTATTATAATGAAGGAGTACAAATGTATGAGGAAGATAAATACACAGACACACACACACACACACACACACACACACACACTCCTGCACATGTACACAACACTCACATGTACACATTGATGCACATGCACATACACACACAGACACACAGACACACAGACACACACACACACACACACACACACACACACACACACACACACACACACGCACAAACACACACACGTGCACATGTGCACTCACACGCACATGCACGTGTTCTCACACACACTCACACACATACACACACACACACACACACACACACACACACACACACACACACACACACACACACACACACACGGACACAGTAATTTATTCAGGAAATATATTATGAATGCAGTATAAATGAATACTTTGTTACCTTAACTTGAAACTATGGACTACTATCTTCTGTACTTGTTTCCTCTAACTATAGAATAGGGAGAGGGTAATAATATTAAAATAACTTGCACATACATGGCTACTGGATTTCTACATGATAGCAAGGGCTACTGTGTCTCAGGGATTGGTTATGCTAACTGAGTCTTTGTAGACTTATTTTTGTACATTTCCCACATTTGTTACTCATTGCCTTAAAAGTTTTCTGATGCATTCAGTGTCCTTAGGTGAGACATTGTGGATATGGCTATTAATCTTAACTTGATAACTGATTCCGTTTTAGAATTTACTGCTTGATTGTCAGATTGATGTTCCCTTCTTGTTGGCATCATGCCCTGCATGTCCAGGGCATACTTTACATGTCAAATATGACTGACTCTAAATATTCAGTTAATGGACTAAGCCCAGTGAGACTGTATTGCATTTTTGTATGTGATCTGCTCTTTGTTTCTTGCAAAGTAAGTATTGACCTAAAAAGACATAGGTGTTGATGAAGAATATGTTCCAATTACAAAATCCAGGTTTTAGAGATTTTGATACAAAACATGTTTTTCAAATATTACTAAACAAACATTCTCCTCAAAGCTGCCTATGGTCCCTTGGGACTATCTGGAGTCAATAGGCTTGCAGTCTAGGGGATAACTGAGAAGCCTGGTCCAAATTACCAATTGCCCCCAAGCACAGTCTGGTTAAATGAATTGCTCAAGAGGGTTAAGAGAATCAAACCCTGTACCACAAGAACTACAGATCATTGCTTAATCATCTGTGCTAGCTGCCAACAGCTAAGCTGGGATAGAGAGTGAAGCAGGTAATATGCTCCTGAAGAAGATTTATATTCTCTGACCTTGTATGCGAGATCAGAATTAATATGTTGTGGAGTTACCATATAATCATAGAAAGTTCAGGATGATAATATTTAACTATCACTGCACTAAACAGTTTTGCCCATCTGGCATATTTGTTAATCAATGTGTATAGCTGAAATACAGAGACCTTCTGTAAAGATACCTACCCATAATTATTCAGATTCTGTCTGAACTAGTTTCTACCCTGCTAAAATAAGAGGGAATTTAAACAAGAACTCTCATCTTTCTTGATGCTTATAAAAGTCCTATAAGACAATATGAGATGCAGGAATACTTTTTTCATATCATTTTTGCAAAATCAAACAACAATGCCCCAAACAAACAAGCCTTCTTATGATGAGGCACTTAAGAAATCTCTGCCTAAATGACAAAGGACCCCAAGATGTAGAATGGGTGATCTACCTTCTCAGTGACATGCTTACAAGCCAGTTGCACTAACAGAGCCAGATATTACTAAAGATGGTTCACAGGGTCATTCAGTTGGCAGGCCAGATCCCTTAAGGCAACTTGGCTAAGCCAATACACTTGGAAATGCCCATGTCATAGGTGACTCTATTGTGTGATACACAGATGCACCACTCACCAGGCTGAGCAATGAAAGAGTGATGGTGAGGTGTCTCTTGGGGGTGCCGGTATCCAACATGTCACAACAGCCCTCAAGTCTCTTCACCCTAGGTACTCATATGTCATGACTGTTGTGCACATATGAATGAATGACTTGAGATGTACAACTCTGGCTTGGATGAAGAAAGTCAAGATGGAGATCTATGAATATGTGTCTGGACTTGTATGAAACTGGTCTTGAGCAACATCCTACCCTCATCAAAAATTAGGGCACAGTAGAAACAAAAGATAATTGATTTCAGCAGTTAGCATAGCTATTTGTGTCATTCAGAGAAGAACCAATATGTGCCAACATGGAAAATGATTGACAGTCATACCTGCTTCATCCGAGATGGCCTGCACTTTCCTCCCTCACTCAGGGCTTCCACATAATGGCCAAAATTTTCTCTGCTCCCAAGATGTCTTTTTTTAGACAAGGTCAGTGTCTTCCATCTAGCAACATGGTTAAACAAAATCAAAACTGCATAAACACAGAGCTGCTCAATGCTAGTAGCTTAAATAAGAAGCTACACTCCCTACAAGCATTGCTGATGCATATGCACTGCTACTGAAGCATGGTTCAAATGTAGTGATAATGATATCTCCTTCAGACCCAACCCTGTGAATGAGTATGTTATAGGAGACCCAACCCTGTGAATGAGTATGTTATAGGAGACCCAACCCTGTGAATGAGTATGTTATAGGAGACCCAACCCTGTGAATGAGTATGTTATAGGAGACCCAACCCTGTGAATGAGTATGTTATAGGAGACCCAACCCTGTGAATGAGTATGTTATAGGAGACCCAACCCTGTGAATGAGTATGTTATAGGAGACCCAACCCTGTGAATGAGTATGTTATAGGAGACCCAACCCTGTGAATGAGTATGTTATAGGAGACCCAACCCTGTGAATGAGTATGTTATAGGAGACCCAACCCTGTGAATGAGTATGTTATAGGAGACCCAACCCTGTGAATGAGTATGTTATAGGAGACCCAACCCTGTGAATGAGTATGTTATAGGAGACCCAACCCTGTGAATGAGTATGTTATAGGAGACCCAACCCTGTGAATGAGTATGTTATAGGAGACCCAACCCTGTGAATGAGTATGTTATAGGAGACCCAACCCTGTGAATGAGTATGTTATAGGAGACCCAACCCTGTGAATGAGTATGTTATAGGAGACCCAACCCTGTGAATGAGTATGTTATAGGAGACCCAACCCTGTGAATGAGTATGTTATAGGAGACCCAACCCTGTGAATGAGTATGTTATAGGAGACCCAACCCTGTGAATGAGTATGTTATAGGAGACCCAACCCTGTGAATGAGTATGTTATAGGAGACCCAACCCTGTGAATGAGTATGTTATAGGAGACCCAACCCTGTGAATGAGTATGTTATAGGAGACCCAACCCTGTGAATGAGTATGTTATAGGTGACAGCTTGACCATATTCCTAAGATGTCTGATCACATCTAGACTTACAAGGCAAAATAACAATCTTGAGATCCTCCACATCCTTCTATCCATTAATAAGAATCCTTACCATATCATAACAAACTACAGAACCCCTGTTATGACAACCATAACCCAAGAGGCATACCTAAACAAACAACGATCCTTCCTTATTGACATAGCACTATTTTTCTAGAAGATTTCAACTACCCATCCATGCATTGGAAAACCCACCCTAGCAGAAACAGGTATGAATAGCAATCCTTAGATTTCATAAATGCAAACTAATTCACCTCATGAATAGGAGGTCAGAAACATTGGATCGATTCCGTACAAATATGACCCAAATATACTCTATTCCTAGCCTCATCTTTGGTGAAATGCAACTACTGCTCAATAATATTTACTATGAGAGTGAAACCAAATCAACTGTCTAATACTACTATCTTTAGGGATTACTTAAAAAAACTGCTTTGGCTACCTGATGGCCTGGCATGATTTATGAAATCCCCTCCCATCAACAATCCCATAGCATACATCACAACTTTCACATACAGTTTCTTTATGCACCTCGATTTTTACATAGAGGCATCAGTCTCAATCTGACACAAATACAATGCTAAGATTAGGAACAAACCAGCATGGTGAAATACTAGCTTAAACAAACTGTATAACAAAAGGAAGAAACTCTTTGTTTGCGGGAACAAACTAAATACCTCAAGTTCCAAAAGCAAACCTAAAAGGCTAAGTAAGGAGCTTAGAAGTAAAATTAAATCCGCCAAGAGTAAGTTTGAACTGGAAACCACCACTTCTGTAAAAGATAACTGCAAAACCTTTTTCAGTTTTGTTAGCAATCTCAGAAGCAATACCCAATACTGCACTGAAGTGATACATATAAACCAATAATGCACACTCAGCTCCTGAGGACATAGCTAACATAGCCAACATGCTTACAAACATATTTAACTCAACCATTATCTCTCTATACACCTCCACTCACCCACCCACCCACCCATATGTCATCATGTCTGCACCTCCCTCTCAGAATACCCTGAAGCAGGTCTTGAGGGCACTCTTCAAAGCCAAGAATACTAGCACTATGCCTTTAGACAATTGTGTCTAGCTGTTTTCTTCTCAGCACCAAGCATAGCTGCTTGGACTCATTTCTAAAACTGTTTAACCTTAGCTTTTCAACTGTATATGTGATGGAGGTGTGGAGAACACCTGTGAACATCCCACTTCATAAGAATAACCCAACACTTCTAACCAGCCTTGTCTGCAAAGCAATGGTGAGCATCATTATGGAACTTACAGGTGAGAAATAATGACATCTTCAGCCTACAATCCATGATCTCAGAAAATGTTTGGTTTGTAAAATGTAAAGCTTGCCCCAAAACTTACACACCTTTCAAAAAGTCAGAGGCCTTGGATGAAGGCAAATCAGTGCACACTACTTACCTTGTCCAGTTTCATAGGTGTTTACTAGGTTAATGAGCACAAGGGCCTTTTTAATCCTAGCCATACATCCCAAATCTCTGACAAGTTCTGGTACCATTGAGTGTAAGCAGGGGCTTTGGAAATTAAACATTTACTAGCAGGGGCCTGGGAGATGAACCATTTACAGGGTGCCTTTGTCCATTAGAGACATAGGTGGCAAGCCAGGGATGACTTTCCTGTTCCCTATCCAGTTGTCCAAGTAATACTTGAATTGGTTTAGAGAGAAACTCTGCTTCATGTGAATGGAGAGCCTGTTCCAGAGATGGGGTAGTCTGTGATACACACCTAACTCTCCAGTAGGTTCTATGTATATCAAAGGCAAGGTTTACATCTTTAGAATTGGTAATTATGGTGCTGTTTGTTTTGCTGATATGAGGGAGGTCTATCAGAGTGGGGTCTGACAATGCCCTGCATGCCAGGCATAGATCTTTCTTCAACAGCCTGTAGGAGAGAAAATGCACAGATATGGCCTTTGAGGCGATCTGCATAGGACATATGTCTTATTCCCTATATTCTTTTAGTGAGGAACCTCTATGGACATTCCATTTGATGGATATGGTTAGTTGCATATCAAAGGGTGCATTGTACTCAATGATAGGTCTGATGAATGCGAAATACAGAGGAACAATGACTTCTTTGGACCTAGATGTCATACTTTTTTTTATAAGTTGTGCAACATAGAATGATTTCCTCACTACTGTAGATGCATGATGGTCAAATGCTAGATTGCTATCTATGTGTGTTCCC
The DNA here is from genome assembly GCF_019279795.1 of Protopterus annectens. Lineage (NCBI taxonomy): Eukaryota > Metazoa > Chordata > Ceratodontiformes > Protopteridae > Protopterus > Protopterus annectens. The sequence continues at coordinate 1,896,397,217 of NC_056737.1, forward strand.
AAATCCCTGTCTGCTAGGTCAGCTTTAAGGGGATTTTTATCAATATGATAGTTACCAGAGATGGATGACTTCCTGTAGGACACTATTATGCATTTCTTGGCATTTAGTTTTAGCTGATGGCTCTGACACCAGTTGTTTCTCTGTATCAGACCTTCCTGGAGAACATTTGTGTCAGTGTGGGATTCAATGACAGCTCCTAATTTGCAATCATCTTCAAATTTAGTCAGTCAGAGACCATTGACATTGGCCTTGACTTCAGAGAAGTAAATGCCAAAAAGGAGTAGTCCAAGTACTGATCCCTGAGAAACTCCATTTGTGACTAGCTCTTTGTAGAGGTGGACTCCCCAATTCTAACTTCCCGGGTCCTGTCTGTGAGCCAGTTGATTATCCACTGGGTGACATACTGGTTTGTACCTAACTTCTTGAGTTTGTCAACAATGTCCAAGTGGGGTATCATGTCAAATGCCTTTGGCCAGGACAAGGTAGGCAGTGTGAACCATTTTGCCCTCATCCAGTATTTTGGTGACCTTCTCAAAGAAGTCCACTAGGAAGAGTAGGCAAATTTCTTTGGCACATCCCATGTTCTGACATAAACATAGCGAGTCAAATCAAATATAAACCCTTATGTAGCCCAAGGGATAGCAAAATGGCAAACTAACAGAAAGCAGACTATCATTATAGCAGGCATGCTGTCATCTAAAAGGCTTATTATTAATGGGGACCTTCAGTAGTCTGTTCTTGGGCTGCTTCTGCTCAGTATTTATTTCTCTGATGTCAAAGCTGACTTCATGGGTCTGGGGAGGACCCAGTTTGCAGATGCTTGTAAACTTTGAGCTATTATAATTTCTCTGTTGGATCCCTAAATTCTCCATTGCTGCCTAACACACAAAAACAAATGGTGCCAGGACCATGACCCAAAGCTAAGTACCAAAAATGTAGCATTGTATCCTTTGGGAAATATGAGAAATCAAGCACCAATCGCATAGATTTTATCACCTCTTACTGGGGACCTAGGTACTTTTATATGCAGTAAACTATCCCTTATCCACTATGTATCTAATGTTGTCAGGAAGCCCAGCTGATCATCAAGGATATATTTTCTATGCCAAACATAACATAACAGAATGTGATGCTCATTTTGCTATGTATCTGTCTATAGATATGACTAAACTTGAAAAAAGAAATAAAAAAGAGATAGTCAAGGTACGTAATGTGCATAATGTAAAAGCACTACAAGACACTAAACATAAAATGAAATACAAAGTCTGTTGCACCTCTGAGCAAACAGTAAACTATCAGTGATGTTTTACATAAAGTGCAGACTGAATACGTATGACTAAACTTGGACAAAAATTTCCTTGCAAAAGAGATCAAGGCCATGGTGTCACCATGGTATGCTGATTCCCTCAGAGCACTATCTCTCTTTTCAATTTTGTACAGACTATTAAGTGATGACCTCTGTCTTGTCTACAAATTCTCAACAGACCCACTACTGTGTGACATCCTTCACATTTGCAAAACAAAAAAACACCACAAATACCTGCTCTGCATAAATACAGCCCACTGGCATGATAGATACCACTCACAAAGAATCCTTATCCTCTGGAACAGATTTCCCCTTTTCATTAAGATAAGTAGCTCCTTGACCCACTTCAGACACTGTCAAGAAGAATGGATAGGAAACCAAAAATTTCACCTAGATCTACCTCCCCTTCTCCATCCTTTATAGACAGAGGGAGTAAGTATTGTTTTTTTTCTTGAAAAAGGGTAAGCATCTAGTGGGACTTTAGTGGTTAAGCTACAAATGATCAACAAACTAGTATGAGCCTATAAACTCATGCTGTTTGTATTGCCTTGTTTTACTAGCTTATTTTTGGATTTATTACAAAGAAATAGTGGCTGTAAAAGTACATTCTTAAGAATATGCACAATGTTGTACAAGTATTACAAAACATACTAAAAGTAAAATTAAAAGGAAACAGGCAGTGACATTTGTTACATAAAAATTAATATATAGTTGAAAATTAATCATTCAAGTATGTTAAGTGATAGTTGATAATGACAGATGATAAATGATAAATGACAAACAATAAATGATGAATGACAGAAAACAGATGACGAATGGTATATGATAAAGTAAATGATGCATGGATGGCAGATAGCTAGTGTGGCATAAGAATTGCCAGAAATACCGACAGATTCTCAAAGAAATGCAGATGTATAGGTTATAGTGAATAAATAAACCAAGAGAAAAGATGACAGTCATTGACTATGAGTACTTTTTTCTTTACTCTAATATAAACTTTAATATTATTCAGCCTTTTATATTTTAAATTTGTATTTTGGATGCATATTTATCAGAGTGTTTCTTGTTCACACCTGGCTGAGCCTGAAACAGATCATTGTGGATCAATCTGTGACAATGGCTTACAAATTAAAATAAATATAGCCTTTGCCCTAGTCCAAGTCTCAGAAAGACCTGCACTGTATCAGTTCATTATGGACTGATAGCATCTGCAACTCATTTAGTATTTGAGTAACTACAGGGGTTTGGTAGGACAAGTGGACCTTTTCTGTTGACAAAGTTATTTCTGTTTCTGTCATCTATTTAGGAAAGCCTGCAAAAACAATAGCATCAACCAGAACAAGCTGCGTTGTAGGAGACAGCATATTGTAAAGGCACACACAGTACTGTTGGCTACAGAGGAGGAACACATTTAGATTGCCTCAAAGTTCAAACAGTGGCCTGTTTTTTTAGCTAAAGTGACCACATTTGTTAAGCAATAATTTTCACTCAAAACTCTGTGTGGTATTCCAGCATTCTTATACAGATTGTTTGTGTGATTCAGTGCCTCTATAATGAAAACATAAATAGTAATAAGGTTTCTTTTAAAATAGAATGTACTCCATGATTCAGAAACATTCCTACTGTGATTGCAGTGAGACTAATGCAGAGATGCCAGAGTTGTCCATCAAGGTCTGAAGGTGATTATCAATTGACTAGCTAGAATCTCATGACCCAAGCTGCTACTAATTAAGAAGCCCACTCATTTAAATGGCAGTCTCAGTGGTGAGTGACTGCTTCACAAAATTATGGTCAGGAATGCCACAAACTGAAGTGGTGATGAAGCAGAAAGTATATGCCTAAAAGTGTTCACACACAATATATAATGGCACTATGAAAATGGCTGGAAGCCATAATAAAAGGCACCCAGCAATGTTTACATCTGTTTACATAGTGACACTGTGAGAATGGCTAGAAGCCACAAGAAATGCACTCCAGCAATGTTTAAATCTATTTTTGTTACTCTAAATGGACAGGAAATATATGTATAAAACAATAGATACACAAATATACAGAGGATTTAAGAATGGAAGTGTGAAGGGGAAGAATGGGAAGAATATATATATATATATATATATATATATATATATATATATATATATATATATATATATATATATATACATACATTTTTTGACAGGTGCCCATGTTGCTTTTCTTATAGATGAAAATATGGGAAGCACATAAGCAGAAGACAATGGATGGAAATAGGGTAGATGGTTGGAAGCAGGGTCACAAACACAAATATAAAATACAGAGAAACGCCAACATGGGATATTCTGATATATGAGAGGTTTGACAGTGGAATAATACATAAACAGACAGAGGGAAGCCACTGGTGATGGACAGGACTAGACAAAAAACACAGGGCAAAGATGGTACACAAAGAAGGGGAATAGCAGGAGATAGGGGTTTTTATCAAACTCCTGTTTACAAGCTGCCTGGGATAGATGTTTGTGATGGCAATCACCCCCCTGACCCCCTCCACAGTAGACCCTGCAAGGGATGGTGAAGGCAGATCCAGGCAGCAGTGTGACATTTGAAGATGCATAAGGACCCTGTCCAGGTAGCCAATGTGATGATCTAGCTGCTGGTCCACCAGCTCCCCTACTACATCAGCTAAATCCCAGGAGGTTTCAAAACTAAACCCCTGCAGCAGCAGCTGGAGCTAACAATAGCACCTCTCTCCAAACAACAACCACCAGGGGTCACTGGTGATGCCACCAGGCAGCCCACCAACACAGCTGATGGGGGAAAGGCCAAGAACCAGGTGGACTGCTGGTGGGAGAACACCAGACCTAGGGGCAAGGTGAGAACCTGTGCCACATTTACTGGTATAGACACAGCAGATGCTGACAAAATAGTTGGTATACTTGAATAGAAATAAAGCAACAAACACCAATTAAAATATCAAAATGAAGGATAATGACAATGAGAGGAAGAGGTAGAGACAAAAATACATGTTATTACTATTAGTTCTGTCAGATATTAGCACTTAAAGTACTCCCTAATATTGTACCACAGAATCACCCCATATGCTGTTCAGAAAGGTTTGCCTAGGTGCCTTTCCCCAATTTCCTGAGGTAGGATGTGTGGGAATGTGTGCACAATGTCAATGTCTCCATTGCCAGGATTAGATTTGATGGTGTGGAAGCTACAGTGGTGGCATGAAAATGTTGGATAGCAGACGTCATGATCACTTTATGGGTTAGTGGCCTTTTGAACCTCCTGGAGGGGTGCATTCAGAGGTATGCCATGTGAGCTTATGTGCTGGTAACAACCATGCAACCAAACATTCTTGCTATGGTACTATACCCATAGACAGAGAAACAACCTTGTGCAACAGACAAAGCTCTCATCAGCTGCTCTGCAGAAATTGCAAGATTATTTGCTAAGTAGCAGCTCATATCACATGGCAGTAGAAAGAAAATCAGATGTATACTAGGTGAAAGTATAAACAACATAGATATACAATGGAGTGATATGTCACCAGTGAACCCATCTCCACAACTAAACACAGCCTCTAATACAAACCTCCCTCTAAAATACCCCCACCCCACATTATGGCTTGCCAGGACACACATCCAAACATGTACACATACTACCCCTTGACAACCACCTAAAACCCCAGTGCCCAAATCTACCCACCGATGTATAACCCGAGCTGGACAGAATGCATTATTCTGGGATGTAACAACCAACTTTCATGTCAGCATCTCATAAAAATGTACTACAAATAGACAGAGCTGGCCATCTCACTACAAACATCTATTCTGTGTGTACTATGAGTATGTTTATTGTGTATATGAGTGTGCAATACATATATATATATATATATATATATATATATATATATATATATATATATACACACACACACACACACACACACATATATAATATATATATACACACACACACACACACACACACACACACACACACACACACACACACACACACACACACACACACACACACACATATATATGGCTCCCCTTCAGAAGGTCGAATGTCTGAAATCTCGAAATGCATATGGCCGAAGTTATATGCTTGAATTTCAGAAGCTCGACCTTCTGAAAGGTAAAAAACAAAACAACGTAACACAAAACAATGTTTATGCACCCCATGTGGGGGGCTGTGTCCCCCGCACCCCCCGCTACTTATTTATACCAACTCCGAGATCGCACTACAGTGCAGAAAGGGAAATCTCCCATTCTGCACTGTATGCCAATCTCCATTCAAATGGTCGAGCTTCTGAAATTTCGAGCATATGGTCTCGACCATATGCATTTTGACATTTTAGACATTCAATCTGTGTGTGTGTGTGTGTGTGTATGTGTGTGTGTCTATATACACACACACACACACACGCACACACGCACACACATACACACACACACACACACACACACACACACACACTCACACAAACACACACACAGACACACACACACAAGCACACACACATGCACACACTTGGGTATACTTACAATGATCTAAACAGATTTGTATCTTTACACTTAATATCAACAAAAAATATCTAAACTTAAAAATAGCTAAGCACAAAATGTCTGCAAAATTGAATTTTTACTAAGGAAGGATTTATACTGTTTCCCAGCTGTACTGTGACTTTGGATTTGATATATGTATATAATTAGCAGGGTGTGTGGAGGGTGCAACACAAACTGTTGACAAATCTAACCACATCCACTGTTTTTGCAGGGGGAGCAAAGCCCCTGCCCCAAACCCTTCTAATTATATATTAACTCCAAGGCTGCAAAACAATATATAGATAGAAGATACAGTTCTCTATAATCTCTGCCTGAATTGTAGAATAATAAAAAGAGATATAGTTGTCATCAACGTAGCTGAGACCACTGCTAGATGCTATATAATTGTCTCTAAATATGTTGCATGGGTTGTGGATGTAAGGATGTAAGGATGGATGGATGGATGGATGGATGGATGTTGTATTAGTTTGTTAAAGTGCTGTCTTCCCTGTTAGTATAGCGGTGAGTATCTGACCTGTCACACAAGGGGATATGATTGGGTTTAGTATAATGGCTTAGGTGTTTAAAGCAAAAGCACAAGGTACAAAGTTTGATTCTGACCTCAGTTTATTGGCTAGGCTTAAAATGGCCCTTCATGGCAGCTAGTCTAGCATTTACCTATAAACCTCTAATCAAATAAATATTCACTAACATCATAAATACCTCTAAGTGAAATAACGGCATTGATAAGCCCTGCATATATTCATTTACATCTCAGGGGCCTGTACTCTGAACTGTTCTTCCCATTGGTGTAGAAGGTTAGGATGGTACATCTTTAAGTCACTGAAGTGGTGCTGACACTGATATTCAGAGCAGGATATACCAATGGCATCAGACACTAGACTGGCAAGAACATGCCAGGCATTCACTTTACCCATGAGAGCCATTCAAAGGAGTCATCAATCATGCACTTCTTGTGGTCCCTAGAAAAAAAGAAATTGTGTGGTAACCCTATCACATTCATGGGCATGTGGTTATCAACACATTATGTGCAACATTGGGCACATGGTTACAGCAACCAATCTTGATGCCACCACCGCATTGCCTGAAAATATATGTTATGGAATATATTAGAGTTTGAACAATGGCATGGAAAGTGCATACAAACATCAAAGTACCTACATTGATTACCACTTTTGTTGTTTACCACCTGTGCTGGCTATACAAGTACAATATATTTCCCCTTGTCCTTACTGGAGTCATTGACCTGTGTATTTAATGTGCTTTCCAGGTAATGCAAGTCCTAAGTACTGAGTGACCCTCATGTACTGGTTAAATGTGCAATGAGATAAACTCATGATTCAAGAATATTTGCCTGAATGAGGCTCATTAGCATAAGGACCGCAACAGAATCTTCAAACCTGTGCAATAAAAGCAGCTACACCTGCTTTGGCCCTCATCATGCTATGAAAGATTGGAACACAGAATCAAAAAGAGCAGTGATGATAATCATTTACATTAATTAGTACAAGAAAACAGATCTCACAGAAAGGTATATGAGTTGGGAATGGTATTTTACTCAGTTTTTGCTTCTGTGTTTGTTTGGTGCTTCATGATATCCATGAAAGTGCACTACTATATACAGCTGGTTAGGTCGCAGGATGCAAGAGATAACACTGCTGCCATTGGGGGGGGCTGAATTCATTGAATGAGGATCTAGTGCCATGGCAGGATACTTGGAGGGCAACTGATATTGCATGTTTTGAGAATTCAGTGTTGTTACACTTCACATGTGCTATAGTCTCACTCTGAAATGCAGCTAGAGTGGGGGTAAGGGGTCAACTGCCCCAGGCACAAGGGTTCAGGGGACCCAATCTCCTGGTGCTGACTGGGTTATATAGAAGGTACCAGCATTCTGAAATGAAACCTAGTACTGCATCTGTACTTTGTGCGTGGTAGTAGACTGTAGCAAGTGGTTTGCTACAGTTTAGAAAAAGCAAGTTTTTTTCTTTTTCTTTTTTTTTTTGGGGGGGGGGGCACCTTGGTGAAAGGATCTTTTTCTTTGGTCCTCAACTGATGGAGCCATATATCTAGTGCTTGCTATTATGTTGGGATTGTTATGGAAGTTGCTATGAGTCTAATATGAAGGGTTGTGGCAAATGGATGTGGGAGGATACAAGTAGCACTGTACAAAGCTGTGCATGTACTGGACATTTATCCAGTTTATGGACTGTGTCCACACACACACACAAAATGTGAACCCCTGCCCTAATCCCCATGTAATGCAGATGTTAGGGAAGTATGTGTGATATTTCTAAAGTGGTTGAGGTGGACAGCTTACAGTTCCAGTAATTCATCTCTGTTTTAGACCTGTACAGGTTGTGACTGTTACTATGTGGGTAAGACTGTCCGAGCTTTAAGACAACAGATTTATCAACACAGTTATGGTATCAACAAACAGAGAGAGACTAATGTCTAATTCAAGCACATTAAATTATATCCCACACACTGTTTCAAGTGTTTTGTATTAGAGCAGGTTGACTTGGGTGTAAGAGGTGGACCTGTTGATGATTTTCTTGAATTTCTAGAACTCAAGTGGCAAATAAGGTTAAATGCGTGTGTGCCACCTGGGCTCAATGACAAAATATCTATCAATTCCATGTTAAAATTAAAAGCTGTTTCCTTTATATAATGTTTTTAACATATGTTTTATTTTTTGTGGTATTTGTGGTTTAACAATTCTTGTAAGGGTATGTAGGAAATTACCTACCTTTGTAGTAGGATATAACATCTTTCAACAGGAAATTACAACTTTTTTGGTTGTCCAATTGTGGAGTAGGGCAGGTTATTTAAATCAGTAACAAGTGTGTTATGTAGTTCTGAAGAAGTCAATGCAATGTACTTTTGACGAAAGCGCTAAACTCTCATCGTTGTGGAATAAATTTGTTGGATTTTTTACCTTTGGTGCAGTGCTCTTGGTCATTTCCTCCATTCAGTTTTTTTCTGGGTTTGGACTTTTTTGTGTTTCTCAGTTTTTGTGAGAAGGAGTTGAGGAGAATGTCTTATACATGTGCCTACATGGTGGGGGTGGGGGGGGTGATTACTGCTGTATAAGGTTATGAAATTGACATTGGGCAGCATGTCCTATTGCTGGCATGTCTGTCTGAGACATATATACTCACATTGTCAAATGTCATACCTGGAAGATTGAGATGGCTGTCTTAATACTGTGACCCACATAGCAGCACTGTATATGACTGGCAGGAAGTTTAATAAATAGTGGCAATCGTAGCCTGTTGTAGGCCTGTGTTGCTTGCACAGGGTGTTCTGACATGCCATTTCACACTAGTTAGATCCTCCAAAGAATGCACAAAGCCGTTATGTTCAGCTATGCGACATATGTAATTATAGATGTCTAGAGAAGTCTTACTTACAGATATTTATGCACTGTTTCCTCAAGGGTAACTAGCTTGCATTGTGTGGATAATACACTCAGATACTGCATACCTCATACCTCTGCAAGGATCCCAGATATACACATAATTTCACAGGTTCATAGGGCTTTACTAGGCTAAAACCACGAGGGTCTTTTTAAGCCTAGCCATGCTTCCCAAATCTCTGATAAGTTCCGATACCCTTGATAAGTGCAAGCATGGGAATGGGAGATAAACCATTTACAGGTTACCTCTGTTGATTAGAGACATAGTTGCCAAACCAGGGTGGAATTTCTGGTTTCTCATCCAATTGTCCAAGTTGCACTTGAAACGGGTAAGGGAGGAACTCTGCTTCAAATGGATGGGGAGCCTGTTCCACAGACAGGGCAGTCTCTGGGATACATACTTATCACTCCAGCAGGTCATATTTATATCACAGGCAAGGTTTAAGTCTTTAGAATGGGTAATTCTGGTGCTGTTTGTTTTGTGGATATGCAGGAGGTTCATCAGAGTGAGATCTGACAATGCCCTTTATGCCTGGCATAGATTTCCCCTCAAAAGTCTGTAGGAGACAGAATACAGGGATAGGGCCTTGAGGCAGTCTGCATAGGACATTTTAGTTACACCCTGTATTCTTTTAGTGAGGAACCTCTGTGGACATTCCAATTGTTGGATATGCCTGGTTAGGTACATACCAAAGGGGGCATTGTACTCAATGATAGGTCTGATGAATGCTAAATACAATGGCACAATGACTTCCTTGGACTTAGATGCCATACCTTTGTTTACAAGTTGTGCAACACAGAATTATTTCCTTACCACTGTAGACACATGATGGTCAAAGGCTAGATTACTAAATATGTATGTCCCTAAGGCCCTGACTACTGGGTCATCTCTAAGGGGTATGTTATCAATATGATATTTACCAGGGCTGGATGACTTCCCAAAGGATACTAGTATGCATTTATTGATATTTAGCTTTAGTCCATGGCTCTGACACCAGTTGTTTAACTGTTTCAACCCGTCAAAGAGAACATTTGTGTCAGTATGAGATTCATGACAGCTCCTAATTTGCAATCATCTGCAAATTTAGTCAGACAGAGATGACTGGATATTGGCCTTGACTTCTGAGAAGTAAATGCCAAAAAGGAGCCGTCCATGGACTGATCCCTGAGGGACTACATTCGTGACTGGCCTCTTTGTAGAGGTGGACTCCCCAATTTTAACTTCCTAGGGTCTGCCTGTGAGCCAGTTGGCTATCCACTGAGTGACATACAGGTTTTTACCTAACCTCTTTAGTTTGTCAACAATGTCCGAATGGGGTATTTGTCAGACACACTGGCGAGGTCAAGGTAGGCAGTGGGAATTATTCTGCCCTCATCCATTGCTTTGATGACCTTCTCAAAGAAGTCCACCAGGTTGAGCAGGCATGATTTGCCCTTGACAAAAAAACAAACTGGGTTGGGTCCGGTGTCTGGATGTTTACTATATCTCTGTTGATCATCTCCATTATAATTCTTTCCATTGCTTTACATGTAAGACTAGTGAGACTTATGGGTCTGTAGTTTCCAGGGTCTGAAGATGGTCCACCCTTGTGTGACTGTTGTCTTTCTCCATTCATGAGGCATGAAGCCTGTTTTTTAAATAGTAATTCCAGGGGCCTTGATAGGTCATATTTCATGCTATTTAGAAGGCATCCTGGGATATTGTCTGGGCCCATTGATGTTGCGTTCTTGGTCTTAGAGAGAGCATTAAGGACCTGTTCCCTAGTTATGGTAGAGTGGTGTTATACTTGATATTTCCTGAGGGAAGGTTGAGGCAGAGAGAGAGGGGTAAAGCTGGAACTGAATTTATCAGCCAGGAGGTTTGCTATATCTTCTGGCTCAGGATAGGTGGCTCCATTTACAATGCATTGCCTTTGTCCTTGGCCTGGGAGGCCAAACTTACCTCAAATATGGCTTTGGTTGACTTTATTTGTTCTCTGAGTTGTTTGTTTAGTTTAATGAGAGTGCTTTTATCCTGCACCTCCTAATTTTTGGCATGATTTTCTTCCTCCTGTTATACAGCCTATTGATTTGTGATTCCACCAGGGTGGTTTGCTTTTTGAGTTAGTGCTGTACTTCTTTCTCGTGAGTACAGCTGCCTCTATGCAGCTATTAACATGCTTGAGCAGGGTTTCTATGAACAGTTCTGCATAGGCAGCAGTGTTCACAGGGTTCATGGGGGCTTGAAATTTTACCAAGTTCTCACTTAATAGCAGGAGGTTAGCTTTAGAATAGATCCTGAATATTCCAGGTTTAGCTGGGGGTCCAAGTTTTTTTTTTACTTAAAAAGAGAACATTTTTGGTCTAACCTTACCAGGGAAGGGATTACAGTAGGGGATGTGGAGCAGTCTCCCATATTAGTGAGGACCAGATCCAGTATAGTTGCACCCCTGGTTGTTGTATTGACTATCTGGTCCAGGGAGTTTGTGTTTACAAAATCCAGGAGTCTCTGTGCATGTATGTTTGGTGTCATATAGAATTCCCAGTTAATAGTGGGGTAATTAAAGTCAACCATGAATATGGTATTTGGTTGGATGGTTAGTGTTTCTAATAAGTTTAAATACATAGTATGGTTTTCCTGGGTCATACGGGGGAACCTATAGCTTGCAAGGAAGTGGTATTGGATTTTACTTATGGCGATTTTAACATGGAGCAGCTCAAGTGCATTGTCCTGTTTGACCAGCCTTAAAGTATATTTATTTTTGATGTAACTAGAGACACCTCCACCTTTAGTCCCTGCCTGTGAAGTAGCTGGCCTAAATGTGTGGAAGGCATTATAACCTTGCACTGTTGGTGTGCTCTATGCAGCTTTAAACCATGTCTCAGTGACCGCACAAATGTCAGCATTATCTAGGGTAATGAGCGCTTCTAGGAAGTAGAGTTTTTTGTTTAGACTCCTAGCACTGAGCAGTAATATCTTTAGATTTTCTTGGTTTTGGTTTGCTATGTTGGAAGTACTTTCAGTTTGTCATTGCCTAAATAAAAGCACTATGGGGGAAGACAATGTTTTAGCTAATATTTGAAAGCCTAGAGGGGAGAGGTGCAGACCATCCCAGGCAAAGCAGCATGGTTTGTTGACCATCTCCTTCCATTATATTAATATTGTACCCCCTTAGAATGACGCCTGAAACTAAGCCAATTATTAAAGTCGGTCATCTTTTTTTCGTATTGTGGCATCATCCTTGTTGGAGAAGGTAAAATACTGCTCAATGCTAGACTCATACCAGCCTGAGACACATATTCCAAGAGTTCCATGATGTCTCTCTTCATATAGTCTAGAGAGGTACGTCTCAGGTCATTTATTCCCACATGGACTATGACTGAGTCATATTGGTAATTGTGGTCCAATGGCCTGAGTGCATGCATAATGTGGCAGATCTTAGGCCCTGATAAGCAACTAACCATAACTCTCTTTACTCAGCCTGGTGAGAGGGACATCAGTGTGTCTCACAATGGAGTCTCTAATGCCTAGAATGTTGGATTGTGTGGTGGCTTGTCTTATGGGCTTAGAGGTATGAGGTAAAGGCTCCATGAGATGATGTTGCTCTATGTGTTGATGTGGGTGTTGTTTTGAAAGAGTGCATTTGAGGCTGCTGAGGATATTTGTTATGTGTACTTCATCTAGAAGGTCTTTATGGTTTAGGAAGGTTACATGTAAGTACCTCAGCATATGTGGGTTGATATGTCTACTTTGAATTGTGCATGATGGGTGCAGCATGTGTACTACTGACAACCTGATTGACATTAGGAGTACTTTTATGTGAGAGCTTTGCCTCCAGTGACATTGTGTAAATACATCTCTCACATACCCTTTCAGTTTGTTTGAGAATTAACTGGTTGTCAGTAAACATGAGGCAATTAATACATTGCCTCAGTATGCCCATATCCACCAAGCTGGTAATGGAGATAGTAGGAAAGCTTGTATCCATGGGAAAATACCCTCTTTTATTGATTAGCTAGTTGGAGTGAGAATATCAAGCACTGTCAGGAGTATCTGGTCTGCAACTATGTGGACAATGCTAGCCACTGCAAACTAGTTGTCCTGTGTACAACTAGGTATTGGAGAATTTTTAATTGTGCTTTTACAGGAAACATGTCACTTATGGTGTATGTCGGGTCTATATTAGATCAGCGAATGCTTAAAAAAGAAAACGCTGATTGATCAACCTTATGTAAGTGAAAGCTTACAATCTCGAACTGTCAGATCAACGATTTTTTTCCAAGGGAAAAAAATTGCCGATCCAAAACACATACACACAACACAAGCACACCAAACAAACAGAAATCCACACACATACACCTAAAATCTGACACCTAACCTTATACTAAACTATGCGCACACCACTAACTATCCACTTACCTTAACCCAAACCCTAAACCTAAGGTCTGTCACTATCGCACACTCACCTCACCCGCTCCATAACCCTAACTCACCAAAACCCGCCCTAACCCTCAACTCCACACAATTGCACACATACCTAACCCGAGCCCTAACCCTAACTCACCTAACCCACCCTAACACTCACATCCATACAATCGCACACTTACCTGAATCTGACCCATAACTTTCCACCACAGCACTGAAAATACCAAAGCAACAAAAATGACAACTGAATTCTTTCCCTAGGAAAAAATTTGGGTTTCTGTTGCTTCGATATTTTGAACATTCACTAAAATAAGGTCAATCAATCAGCGCTCGCTTGTTTAAGCATTCGCTGATGTAATATAGACCCTCTGAGTCTGTACAGAGCACTGCCAAACACTTGAGGGGGAACTAATACATAGACCCTGAAAATGTAAGGATGAAGTATTTAGGCAGATATTGTGAAGTTAGAAACAAATCAAGCAGTACTTACTGAAAACAAAGAATTAGCTTGTCAAGAATGATGAAAAGAGGGGAGTCGCATGAATGGCTACAGCCTGGCTACTATTAATGCTGGTCTCATCACAGCTTCACTTTGTTGGGATACAATACTCATTTACTTCATCCCTCACCAGAACATCTGCAGTCCCCTTACATATTTCAAGGGCACATGGGTTTCATCATTTCTGCTCTGTTGACTGTGTAGCTGTGTATAGGTATATCTTGTATGACCTTACTATATCTCACAGGTCTATCTCTTTGTCAATTCAGGTTGCCATTCCTGAAACACAAGAAGAACATTTTTTTCTTTACAAAAGATAAGATCCTTCTACAAGCTTTCTGTCAGAATGGTCGGCAGATGCTCCATCATGTGAGATCTAACTAGACCTTCACTGACCATGCCAGGTGAAGCATGAAAACTGACATCAGTGTTGCCAGTGGTCAAAATAAGATTTATGATCAGGTCTAAAGAAGGGATACCAATGTGATTGGTATCACATGATCTAGGGCAGCCTGCCTGGTACAGGAGAAGGGGGCTATGCGAGGGGTTGTGATGACCGAACCATTATTGACAGTGATAAGGAGTTCCTAGCATCTCCACATGTCTTTGCAGAGAGTTCTGATATCCACAGCGGGGTGACAGACAATGGCGTTGAGTTAAACAGTACACTGAGCATACCCATAAGTGATGTTCCAAATGGTACATTTGGACATGGATGGAGTAATACAAAGTACAAGCATGGCATCTTTGTTTTACAGATACAGCAGGTATTCAGTTGCAAACATCACATGCCTAAGATATGTTACCCATTATTTTCTCATATGACATACCTCTCAACATCATAGCACAAGAAATTCAGACAAAGCCTAAAATAAGGGAGGGGGGGCAAAGACCCAAAAATAGGATCATATTTTAAATATTGCTCTTATAAACTTAAAAAGTGGTTAGACTAATATGATTTGAGTTAACATTCTTTTTCTGAAGGACATGAAGTCTTTAACTCAACCGCCTGTCATTATTTAGTGATATTAGTCCTAAGTGATTTGCCTGAAGACCACAAATTTCATGAAGAACAGACCAAAAATATGTGGCATAAATCTGGAAATTCTCTGAAAATCTGGACAGTTGAGAGGTATGTCATACAATTGCATTAAGCATTAATACTAGGTCACAGGTATTTTTAATGGGTTCTTAGTTTGAATAATGTATGTTTTGGTGTTTTCATTGTCTGCCACCATACATACATATAGGCCTGAATGATGCCAGGGAACTGTCTGGCTCTGATGATAATGATGGTAGCCAAATCCTGGCATGGTGAGACATAAGAGTATTAGTGGTGTACTTGGACAGTGTAATGGCCATATCCCCTGTCCATTACACAGACACAGTTTCTGTGCCTTTTCAACCCAACCCTAATATCCAGGATGACACCTATGAACAGGGAAATGCAGAGACATCTGACCAGGGGTAGTGTTCTCACCAACACCTTACCCTCCTTGATTGTTGCAAGTTCCATAGGCCATGGAAATTATATCATTGTTTGATGTTCCAGTGGCCAAGCACACTATGGGTTCTGTCCACCTCCTATACAGAGAGTTTCCATAGTCACAACACAGATTTCCTGAATATTCATAATAAAGAGACAGGCAAACACTGTCACAGGTTTAGCTGAGTTGATTGGGTTAGTACACTGTCAGCGTGACGACCTGAAGGCTCGCATGGGAGAAGTGGGTAACAACACATACAAATGGAATAGCGAGTTTGCATGCAGTAGGTGTCCATGTGCAGTCACACATCACAGCTGATGATTTTCATGGTCAGTTCACCATCACCCCCACAGAAGAGCCTGTCATGGAAGGATGGTGTGGTCTCAAACACCTACTACCACTACGGCCACCCAACTATCCAGTATTAAGGGCAATACAGGATGTTGAAGATGCACATGCAGACATGGTATTCAAGTAGAGGCAACCTGTAGGTTGACCTGACATTCACTCTCACAGAGCACACCTCCTCTACATGCCATGGATCATGTCTGTGTCCTTCCCAAAAGATGGGACCCCCATGAAAGTCAGTCCACGGCCAGTGCATACGTCACCTGAAGGCATCTTGGAATTGTCTAATGCACTGGAGACACCACTCCCCTCAATGGTTGGTCCACCCCACTTTAACCAAACTCCTGGCCATATCCCCTCACACAGACACACACACACACACACACACACACACACACACACACACACACACACACACACACACACACACACACTTTGCCTATGATTGATGCACAGTATGTTCGGTCTATGCATGGTATAACTCAGCCTGGGTATAGATCTGCATTCATCATGTTTTATTTTATATGTGCTGCTTTATTCTGACCCATAATTATAAACAATATACTGTTTCTTAGTCAGTGCTATGGCACACTGCACTACCTTCTGTCATAGCATAGTAATACTCTGCATTTGGCTGTTTCAGAGTCTCCTCTTCAGTCTTCTTCTCTGTTGCTGAATTTAGTATGTCATTCTCATGCATTTGTCTGTCTTTAACATTTTCCATGTCAGGATGTTGTGTAACATTACATATGCTGCAAAGATGTTATTGCATGTTGCAGGGTTCTACTGTAGTGCACCAACAGATACATTTGGACAGCAGAACTGGGCCTTAAACAGGCCAAACACCTACCTGACAAAGACACAGGTCTATGACAGGATATTATTGCAACCATTCTCTGTCATGGTCTGTGAGTTTCTAATTAGTATCATTAGCCATGGCTCCAGGGTGTATCTGACATAATATTGCAGGGATGTCCTATGATTATATTGCTTTTTGGCATATATATCAGTCTATATCAGTCAGATAGTTTTTGCAATACATTTATTTTTTTCTTTAATTTGATACCCTTTTATATTGCTATATGCAGATGATCTTTTGGTTTATGTCCTTCTCTTAGTTATGTTGGAGATTTGCTTCAGGCTTTAATATCCCTTTTGCCTGTGTTGTATCTTCATGTTAATGTTCAGAAAAGTGTTGGATTTGGTATTGATGCTGCTGTTGAAAGTATTTCCTTTCAGAAAGAGGAGTTTAAAATTTTAATTTGGGTAATCAGGATGTAGTAAAAGTGTGGGATTGTCCTAAGTTTATATATAAAAAGGGTTCCAATTTAAAAGGGTTATTGGAAAAATGTAATGGCAACCTTCACAGTACAGATATTGGTAGGATTGGTACTTATCCATGGCTAAACTGTAAATACTGTAGGTTCATTAATGTGACTCACAGCATATATTTTCCACATTTAAATAAGAACATTGTAGTGAGTCAATATTATAATTGTAAAATTGTAGGTGTTATTTACCTCTCTAATTATTGCAGCTGTAACATTTTCTATGTAAGAAAAACTGTTAGGATGATATCATAAAGAATATACGAACATAATGCAGCTATCAAAAAGAACTTTACTAATGCTCTAGCAAAGCATGCATCCATTTGTACCAACTTTAGAAAGTTTTGTTTCTTTGTGTTAGAAGCAGTGGACCAGAGTTTATTTGTTCAAAGCTTTAACAATATTTTGGAAAATAAGAAGCCAGATGGCAGTTTTTTTTAGAACAGATAAGGAGCCTGGACTAAATTAATCTGTAAATATTAAATGTATGTTAAAAAATAAACTTAAGTTTTATGTATTTTATTAGTTGTCACTTTAAATTATGGGTCAGTTAGACAGTGTATTTGCAAAATTAATGTTCCTATTGGTTAAGGGTGCTTTTTAAAAATATATTTCATGTATGCATATTTATTTACACCATGTTGAATGTAATGTGTTATTCAGAAGAAGTTCTTTAAATTATTAAAGACCAAAAGTGCTTAATCCTATCGTGGCATCTTGGCATTTTGTTCCAGTAGAGGGTTTAAAGTTTTGGTTTAGTGATTTTAAAATTTTAGCTGTGTTAACATCACAGATGTTTTGCATATTTTTTTCAGATTGGTGGAGATTAAGGTTAAATCCTATTAACTTTTGAGCTAGCTAATTGTGATAATCTAGAAGAAGTTGTAAGGAGTGATATGTGAGGTCATACCTAGAAACAGAAATCTTTTTCTATGTGTTTTGATAAAAAAGTATATTTATTAAAAAGTTATATTCTTCCTTTGGGGAATTATTTAGCTAATGTTTCTTTTTGCTACACAAATATGAATGTTAGCTGTTTTGCAATTTTTTTTTTCAATTTTGTGGAGTTATAGGTTAAATCTTATTAAATCTGGAGTGTTTTACGTTGCTAAATTATATGGCAGGCAGCAGATGGTACACCCTGTGATACATTATATGGCAACATATGTTGCTGTGTTGTTAATGTTCATTGAGAGTTCTTTTTTCCCCTTTTTTGCAAAACTATTATGAGAATATTTTAGGGAAATGGAAAATATGTCAAGATAGTCAAGCATTAAGAATTACAGTGGGTAAAATAAACATTTTATCCCATTCATTTTAATATTGGAAAATAAATAGTTTGGTCATTTGTAATCCTGAAATTCTTAGATTCAATTTGTTATGCAGTCATGTTATTTTTTCAGATTGGAAACACCTACATGCTAGAAATTAGAAAGACTCTGCTTCTGTTGTATTTTGAAGACAATAAATCATGTTTTTATGTGCTTTTGTTCTGTCTTTATTGGCAATTTTACAAGGATTAGAATATTTTATAGATTTAAATTGACATGATATAACTGTTGAACCTTTATATTATGGTATAATTGATAATAAGGTACCTCCTAATAAGGATATAACTATTTGGATGCATATTATTTGGTTAATATGGTATAGGAGATGTGCGCATGCTTTACATCAAAAGATTTGGTCATGTGAGGATGTGTATCACAAATTTATGAATTTTGTTAATTTTATATTTATTTTTTATGTGCTGACAATGTGCTGTTGTGTTGTGTGTGTAATAAATTTATAATACCCCCTACTCTTTTTGACAAATGACACTGACCTTTTACATACACCTATGCTACCAAAAATTCTGGCATACAGGCTTCACTTTAACATCTCATCAGAAAGCTTGCACATCCAGGACATTAGTGCCTCCTTATGCTGCTCTTCAGTGGAAAATTAATCCAACTACCTAGTGTGGGAATAGATTCCACAGCCTTCTGTTCTAAAGGGGAGTGTGTTAACTGTTGAGCTTTCTGCTTGCACAACAAGCCATCATTAATAGAAAAATAGACAAGGCAAACAATGCATGGAGCATCTACACTGTAGGCAGAAAGATGGATGATTCAATGAGATTAATAAAAAAACAAAGCTTCGATATTATTGAAGTAAAAAATGATACTCATAGAACTATATGTCTCAAATGTGCAAACTTTTTGCAGAATGTCCATTTTTTCCATATAATGGTCTGTTCCTCAAATAACAAGTTGGTTTCTGTCAGATCATTGAGGATTAAAGTCACTAAATAATGTCAAATCTTTGCGTATCAGAATTTACATCTTTCAAAAAATACATGCTAATGAACATTTTCATGTTTATAAGTGCAATATTTATAATCTGTCTCTAGATTTTGGGCCTTTCCCCCACCATTATTTTGGCTTTGTTTTGAATTATTGAGCTGAGAGGTAAGCAAGGAACCATGAATATGATATAAACATTTTAGTATTTGCAAATTATTAAAGGAATATGGAGGATAAACTAATCAAGAGGAAGAGTTGTTTACCTCAGTCTAATATAAAGAAATAAAGGTGATCAACAGCGCTGTGAAAACAAGACAACAGAATGAGAAATGGGGTATTGCGTTGTTCTCACTATAAATCAGAAATGACAATACATTGTGTCTTGGATTAATATTAACATCTATTTATGATAGTAAAAGAATGAAGAACTTAACAGAAGACATCCAGCTGAATGACATCTTATAGAGGAGTTATTGTACTAGAGTGATGCTAATATCCATGTATATTTCCAGCCATGCTCCATACCAACTTTAGTTCAATTCATGATTATGGAGGCATGACCCTGCACTGGCGAGCAGCAGGAAATCACCAATGTGATTAACAATAATGTTTACTGAAGAGTCATGCCAACCTGAAATTGAGGCTCTTGATTTCAGGAGGATAGTCACTGACAAAAAACAGCAAGAACTCAAGAAAGCTCCAACAAGCAAACATGGAGTTAATATGGCAGAAAGCTGCAGATTCACAGAAAATGTCATCTCAGTAGAAATAGGTCTTTGTGTAAAACAAACAAAGTAAAAACATAAGATGAATACACTTTAATAATTACACAAAATTGCATCAGTGGTTACATAAAAATATCTGTGCTCTTTAAATGTTTTACAGCAATTGCATAATACTGCAACCACGTGATCACAGATGAAAACTGCTCTGAAATTAATGAATTACTGCAGGGATAAATGTGTAATACCTCTCATAATATCCTGTACACACTGCAATCAACTTCATGGTACTTGGAAAAATGGGAAAAAAGTAAATAATATTTTTTCCACAAAAGTAGGCAGCTACCCTTTAGTCCTCTCTTGGATGACTTTGGAAGGGGAAACCAAATTGTAAAACAATGGGCATAAATTTCTCTGATTCAAGTTTTTGTGTTTTAGAAAAAAAGCAATGGTGCCCAAACGCAGCATTTATGAAACATAATTATACATTTAAAAAAACACAACTCTTTGTCATACATGGATGAATTTCAAACTATGACCCAAATGACCCATACTAAGTTAGCAGCTTTGAAGCTGGAGAAGCCAGGCGGGGGAGGGTTTGTGAACTGCTAATGCTGGCTATCCCGTCCAGGTGGAAACAAGGCCATCTGATATATCTCAGTGTTGGGATCCATTGCAGAAAGAAGTTCATGACATACAGTATATAGTCTGGAGCCATAAGATTAACTCTCTCAAGCTGTGTTAACATCATAAGACTTCAAGCGACCTATACAAGAAAAGACATGCCCATAGGGAAAGATGTTACAGGCTCTCACATCTGTGAATATGCATGTTAAAGATACCAATGTGAATCAGTGACTCAGTTAGATGGGGTTTTAGCCAGAAAAAAAAAATCACAGGTACATTAACTGTTATAAAAAAGTAAAGAAATAATATATATGAGGCAATCTCCCCACAACTTAAATTTATGTATAACTAGGAAAAAGATAGCTGCTATCTCGTATGTCCATATAAAATATTAAATGAAGTAACGGCAGAGCAATAAGCTTCCAAGTCTTCTCATAGTAACAGTTCATCATGAAAAATATATTTATCATCCACCAAAACAGGTAACTGCAATACTCAACTGTTTATAATAAAGTGAACTCACGTAAGCAATAAAATAAATGTATTTGTAAAAACAGCAAGCGCTTTCACCACTGAGGCTTCTTCAGGCTATCAAAACTTATTCAAAGTGCGTACTTATATGCAATTAATTTGATGACATCATTTCCTCTCCCATTTTATTAACTATTTAAATTAAATATTTAAATTAAATATAATTGGTCGTATTTTAAATTATAAATAGTCAACTCTATAAGAAAGACATTCTTCATATATAACGAATAAAAATATATGTATATAAGCAATCGCTTTCATGTTCTCTGAATTTTTTACATTTCCAGTGTTAGCGCTATTTAAATACATCAATTTATACAATAAATATATCATCACATATTATTAACGTGCACAATAATATAAAACAATTTTTATTCAAGTAATTATTAAAATTATAAAATTATAAAAACACATAAATGTCAACCATAAACTTACAATATGTTTATGTATTAAAAATGCTTTTCATATAAAATGCCATAGTTCAAAATTGCTTCTAACTATTATAATGGAAGATTAGTCCTACTACAATGTATTACTATATCATTTTATTTAAATCTTTAATGTATCATTTCCTAAGAGGTCTGTTCTTCAAAACCGGCTTGATGGAAACTCTATCATTTAAGCCAGGTTGACAATCAGCCTTTAGCCTTATAATCCATCTGCTTTCAATTTCTTCTGTTCTATTCATAACATCACCTCTTCTATCATTGGGAATATTAACTTGTATAACTTGGAACTTAAAATTATGTTCTGATGAATTACTGCATATATGTTTTGATAAGGCACTTCTCATAGATTTATTGCTGATATCATAAATATGTTCTGTAATTCTATCTTTAAGTCTACGGTCGGTTTTGCCTACATAAAATGCAGGACATACCGTACATGTAGCTAGATAGACAAGATGTTCAGTACAATAATTAGCATCTACCTTAAAAGTGAATTCTCTGGTTGTGACCGGATGTACAAACTTATTAGATTTAATAATAAATTTACAAAAATTGCATTTCATACAAGATTTGGTGCCATAATTTCTATGTAAATCAGTTGGCCTGGTTTTTAATCTATTAGGACCACATAACATCCTATAAAGATTCACCTTATTTCGATAAGTAAATGAGGGATGATCACCTATAATACTATAAATCTCATGGTTCACGGTCAAAATGTCCCAATATTTCATATATGTCTCCCTTACCTGTTTAACATCTTGTGTATAATATATACGCACTTTAAGCTCCTCTGCACTCCTTTTACTACTATTAGAAGCTAACAAACCATCAAAATTATTTCGTTCTGAAAAATATGGACTTGCTCTATTTAACCATAAATTATCTAAATCTAAGAAAGCTTCCATCATCTCCTTAGATGTATATGATCTTTCCTCAAGTTTTTGTTTTAATTCTAAAATTCCATTTCTAAATCCTGTTTCCGATGAATGCAAGCGAGATATTGTCATAGCTTGTCCTCGTGTAATATTTTTAAAAATGAAATTAGGATGCATACTAGACCTATGTAATATGGCATTCCTATAACATCTTTTCCTAAATACACCAGTATTAATTAGACCCATAGAAGTCCTTTCTATAAATACATCCAGAAACGATATTTTATATTTTGAAGCATCTAATGTAAACTTCAAATAACTTGTTTGATTGTTCATTTGTTGTAAAAATTCATTCAATTTATTTTCATTTGATGTCCAAATAAGAAAAAGGTCATCTACAAAACGGACATAAAACTTGACATATTGTTTAAAATTGTCTAACTTGAATAGAGAATTATTTTCCCAGTCCGCCATGACTAGGTTGGCATAGCTATTGGCACATGAAGTGCCCATAGCTACGCCATCCCTTTGTAGATATATATGATCTTGAAATATAAAGACATTATTAGGAAGGACCATTTCCATTAAATCACATAGAGTTTAAATCTGCGTTTCTGTGAAGGAACCATGATGCTCTAAGCATCTACGTATGCATCCCAATCCTTCCTTATTGGGTATGCATGTAAATAGTGATCGAACATCTAAAGTAACTAAGAGATATTGTTCCTCCAATATAACGTCCTTTGTACTATCATACAACATCATCAAAAACTGTTGGGTATCCTTTAATATATGTGTATATTTATTAACAACAGGTCTCAACTTGGTTTCCAGGTATATTGAGATGGGTTCAGTGACCCATCCCCTCCCATCAAATATTGGTCTCATGGGTGGTTCTTCAGGATTCTTATGAATCTTAGGTACCCCTTGTATGATTGGTATCATTGGTTCACTAACCATGAAATATTTATATAATTCTTCAGTAATTTTTGTTGTATTAACCATTTGCAATAATGCTGTCGACATTTTAGTAATAATTTTATCTAAATAATGTATATTAATATGATGCTAATGATCAGCGTCACTTAAAAGATTTTGCATACTTGTAATATAATCACTGGTGTTCATAATAACTATTGGACTGCCTTTATCGGCTGGTCTGATGACAATATTCCTGTCATCTCTAAGGTTATTAAGTGCAAGACGCTGTTTGAAATTAATATTTCCTTTCCATTTTCTATATCGATTATTTTCTGCTTTAATATGAAGTTCCCTTTTCCACCATTTTAGAAAAAGCCTCCACTAGAGGATGCATAATAGGTGTATAACTACAAGGTTTTCTAAAATCCTGTACATTTAAATCATAATTGGATCTACCAAAGTTTAATTTCAGCTGTAAACTGCGAGAAAACATTTTTAGGTCCACTACTGATTCGGTAATATCACTTTTTGTGGAAGGAATGAAGGATAGACCTTTTTCTAATACATAAATTTCATCTTTGGATAACTCTCTATCTGATATATTCCAAATTAATGATTCACATTTCTTTCCCACATTTTTTTGAGAGTGGGCCCTACTGGTTGTTCCTCGGCTGCTCGTTTCTTCTGCCTGCCTCGGATCATGGATCAGTCCCTTCCTCCCTTGTGAAGCTCCTGTATGGGGAAAGGGGCCATCTCACTATGTCCTATTTTCATATTAACATTATTCTTTGTCTTTCTCCTAACCACCACATCATCTGACTGTGGATTAGGAGCTACAGATTTAGAATCCGAGGCTATATCATTAAAACTGGGAACATCATTCACAATATTTATATGTTGCTCACTATCTGATGAACATATAATATTATTCGATATAACACTACTAGTATCACTTTCATTATGTATGTCAGCTATTGTCACAATCAAATTCTTATTATTAACAGTTCTACCAGCATTTATTTCAAATGAATTTCTTTTATCATTATCACCTTTAAAGACATTGTCTATTTCATTTAGAAAAACATTTACTTGACTGTCTCTTGCATTATTGTTCACTTTGTTCTTGCTTCTATGTTGGTTTTTACTACTTGTACTAATAACACTATCAGCATTGTCTTCAGTTGCTTTATCATACCTCGGCCAAGTGAGGATTTGACCTCTCTTGAAAACTACTGTATCTCTCCGTATTTTACTTTGTTTCTGTTCTAACAGTTTCTTTTCAAAGAAGAAAACATTGTCCAGCAACTTATTAAAACTTTTATCCAAAACATGACTTGGATAAGTTTCAAACACGTGTCTCTGCTGTTCTTTAACTTTATCTCTCAACATGTTCTCCTCTACAGAGAAATATTCAATTAACAACTGCATATAACACATACTTGTGTCTATACTAATTAACTGCCATTTATATAGTAAGTCTGGATAAAGTGTACCTGTAGTAGGCATTTTAAATATTCGTAGACCCCTCGGGATTATTTTCCTTGAGATACATAACTCAAAATGTTGTCGTTGCAGCTGCAAATGCTTTAATTTAATAAAGTCCAATTCCATCTGTTCGAGTAACGTAGTTAGCCCGCTATAACTATCTCATTCCATCTCCTCGACCGTTGGTTCATTAGTGACGTCATACGCTAAAAGCGTATTTTCATCCCCAGCGACGTACGATTCAAATATCTGTGCTTCGTTAATAGTTTTCTCTGGTTTATAAGGCAACTCCACAGAATCTTGAGCTAGTTCTGCCATTACTAATATGCAGCAAAAGATAAGTAAAACTAGGAAAAAGATAGCTGCGATCTCGTATGTCCATATAAAATATTAAATGAAGTAACGGCAGAGCAATAAGCTTCCAAGTCTTCTCACAGTAACAGTTCGTCATGAAAAATATATTTATCATCCACCAAAACAGGTAACTGCAGTACTCGACTGTTTATAATAAAGCGAACTCACGTAAGCAATAAAATAAATTTATTTGTAAAAACAGCAAGCGCTTTCACCACTGAGGCTTCTTCAGGCTATCAAAACATATTCAAAGTGTGTACTTATATGCAATTAATTTGATGACATCATTTCCTCTCCCATTTTATTAGCTATTAAAATTAAATATTTAAATTAAATATAATTGGTCGTATTTTAAATTATAAATAGTCAACTCTATAAGAAAGACATTCTTCATATATAACGAATAAAAATATATGTATATAAGCAATCGCTTTCATGTTCTCTGAATTTTTTACATTTCCAGTGTTAGCGCTATTTAAATACATCAATTTATACAATAAATATATCATCACATATTATTAATGTGCACAATAATATAAAACAATTTTTATTCAAGTAATTATTAAAATTATAAAATTATAAAAACACATAAATGTCAACCATAAACTTACAATATGTTTATGTATTAAAAATGCTTTTCATATAAAATGCCATAGTTCAAAATTGCTTCTATTATAATGGCAGATTAGTCCTACTACAATGTATTACTATATCATTTTATTTAAATCTTTAATGTATCATTTCCTAAGAGGTCTGTTCTTCAAAACCGGCTTGATGGAAACTCTATCATTTAAGCCAGGTTGACAATCAGCCCTTAGCCTTATAATCCATCTGCTTTCAATTTCTTCTGTTGTATTCCTAACATCACCTCTTCTTTCACTGGGAATATTAACTTGTATAACTTGGAACTAAAAATTATGTTCTGATGAATTACTTCATATATGTTTTGATAAAGCACTTCTCATAGATTTATTGCTGATATCATAAATATGTTCTCTAATTCTATCTTTAAGTCTACGGTCGGTTTTGCCTACATAAAATGCAGGACATACCATACATGTAGCTAGATAGACAAGATGTTCAGTACAACAATTAGCATCTACCTTAAAAGTGAATTCTCTGGTTGTGACCGGATGTACAAACTTATTAGATTTAATAATAAATTTACAAAAATTGCATTTCATACAAGGTTTGGTACCATAATTTCTATGTAAATCAGTTGGCCTGGTTTTTAATCTATTAGGACCACATAACATCCTATAAAGATTCATCTTATTTCGATAAGTAAATGAGGGATGATCACCTATAATACTATAAATCTCATGGTTCATGGTCAAAATATCCCAATATTTCATATATGTCTCTCTTACCTGTTTAACATCTTGTGTATAATAAATACACACTTTAAGCTCATCTGCACTCCTTTTTCTACTATTAGAAGCTAACGAACCATCAAATCTTCACTTGGCTGAGGTATGATAAAGCTACTGAAGACAATGCTGATAGTGTTATTGGTACAAGTAGTAAAAACCAACATAGAAGCAAGAACAAAGTGAACAATAATGCAAGAGACAATCAATTAAATGGTTTTCTAATTGAAACGGACAATGTCTTTAAAGGTGATAATGATAAAAGAAATTAATTTGAAATAAATGCTGGTAGAACTGTTAATAATAAGAATTTGATTGTGACAATAGCTGACATACATAATGAAAGTGATACTAGTAGTGTTATATCGAATAATATTATATGTTCATCAGATAGTGAGCAACATATAAATATTGTGAATGATGTTCCCAGTTTTAATGATATAGCCTCGGATTCTAAATCTGTAGGTCCTAATCCACAGTCAGATGATGTGGTGGTTAGGAGAAAGACAAAGAATAATGTTAATATGAAAATAGGACATAGTGAGATGGCCCCTTTCCCCATACAGGAGCTTTGCAAGGGAGGAAGGGACCGATCCATGAGCCGAGGCAGGCAGAAGAAACGAGCAGCCGAGGAACAACCAGTAGGGCCCACTCTCAAAAAAAATGTGGGAAAGAACTGTGAATCATTAATTTGGAATATATCAGATAGAGAGTTATCCAAAGATGAAATTTATGTATTAGAAAAAGGTCTATCCTTCATTCCTTCCACAAAAAGTGATATTACCAAATCAGTAATGGACCTAAAAATGTTTGCTCGCAGTTTACAGCTGAAATTAAACTTTGGTAGATCCAATTATGATTTAAATGTACAGGATTTTAGAAAACCTAGTAGTTATACACCTATTATGCATCCTCTAGTGGAGGCTTTTTCTAAAATGGTGGAGCAGGAACTTCATATTAAAGCAGAAAATAATCGATATAGAAAATGGAAAGGAAATATTAATTTCAAACAGCGTCTTGCACTTAATAACCTTAGAGATGACAGGAATATTGCCATCAGACCAGCCAATAAAGGCGGTCCAATAGTTATTAATGAACACCAGTGATTATATTACAAGTATGCAAAATCTTTTAAGTGACGCTGATCATTATAGTCATATTAATATACATTATTTAGATAAAATTATTAATAAAATGTCGACAGCATTATTGCAAATGGTTAATACAACAAAAATTACTGAAGAATTATATAAATATTTCATGGTTACTGAACCAATGATACCAATCATACAAGGGGTACCTAAGATTCATAAGAATCCTGAAGAACCACCCATGAGACCAATAGTTGCTGGGAGGGGATGGGTCACTGAACCCATCTCAATATACCTGGAAACCAAGTTGAAACCTGTTGTTAATAAATATACACATATATTAAAGGATACCCAACAGTTTTTGATGATGTTGTATGATAGTACAAAGGACATTATATTGGAGGAACAATATCTCTTAGTTAGTTTAGATGTTCAATCACTATTTACGTGCATATCCAATAAGGAAGGATTGGGATGCATACGTAGATGCATCATGGTTCCTTCACAGAAATGCAGATTGAAACTCTATGTGATTTAATGGAAATGGTCCTTACTAATAATGTCTTTATATTTCAAGATCATATATATCTACAAAGGGATGGCGTAGCTATGGGCACTTCATGTGCCAATAGCTATGCCAACCTAGTCATGGGGGACTGGGAAAATAATTCTCTATTCAAGTTAGACAATTTTAAACAATATGTCAAGTTTTATGTCTGTTTTGTAGATGACCTTTTTCTTATTTGGACATCAAATGAAAATAAATTGAATGAATTTTTACAACAAATGAACAGTCAAACAAGTTATTTGAAGTTTACATTAGATGCTTCAAAATATAAAATATCGTTTCTAGATGTATTTATAGAAAGGAAGACTATGTGTCTAATTAATACTGGTGTATTTAGGAAAAGATGCTATAGGAATGCCATATTACATAGGCCTAGTATGCATCCTAATTTCATCATTAAAAATATTGCACGAGGGCAAGTTATGAGAATATCTCGCTTGCATTCATCGGAAACAGGATTTAGAAATGGAATTTTAGAATTAAAACAAAAACTTGAGGAAAGATCATATACATCTAAGGAGATGATGGAAGCTTTCTTAGATTTAGATAATTTACGGTTAAATAGAGCAAGTCCATATTTTTCAGAACAAAATAATTTTGATGGTTCGTTAGCTTCTAATAGTAGTAAAAGGAGTGCAGAGGAGCTTAAAGTGTGTATTTATTATACACAAGATGTTAAACAGGTAAAGGAGACATATATGAAATATTGGGACATTTTGACCGTGAACCATGAGATTTATAGTATTATAGGTGATCATCCCTCATTTACTTATCGAAATAAGATGAATCTTTATAGGATGTTATGTGGTCCTAATAGATTAAAAACCAGGCCAACTGATTTATATAGAAATTATGGCACCAAACCTTGTATGAAATGCAATTTTTGTAAATTTATTATTAAATCTAATAAGTTTGTACATCCGGTCACAACCAGAGAATTCACTTTTAAGGTAGATGCTAATTGTTGTACTGAACATCTTGTCTATCTAGCTACATGTATGGTATGTCCTGCATTTTATGTAGGCAAAACCGACTGTAGACTTAAAGATAGAATTAGAGAACATATTTATGATATCAGCAATAAATCTATGAGAAGTGCTTTATCAAAACATATATGCAGTAATTCATCAGAACATAATTTTAAGTTCCAAGTTATACAAGTTAATATTCCCAGTGATAGAAGAGGTAATGTTAGGAATAGAACAGAAGAAATTGAAAGCAGATGGATTATAAGGCTAAGGGCTGATTGTCAACCTGGCTTAAATGATAGAGTTTCCATCAAGCTGGTTTTGAAGAACACACCTCTTAGGAAATGATACATTAAAGATTTAAATAAAATGATATAGTAATACATTGTAGTAGGACTAATCCACCATTATAATAGTTAGAAGCAATTTTGAACTATGTCATTTTATATGAAAAGCATTTTTAATACATAAACATATTGTAAGTTTATGGTTGACATTTATGTGTTTTTATAATTTTATCATTTTAATAATTACTTGAATAAAATTTTTTTATAATATTGTGCACATGTTAATAATATGTGATGATATATTTATTGTATAAATTGATGTATTTAAATAGCGCTAACACTGGAAATGTAAAAAATTCAGAGAACATGAAAGCGATTGCTTATATACATATATTTTTATTCGTTATATATGAAGAATGTCTTCCTTATAGAGTTGACTATTTATAATTTAAAATACGACCAATTATATTTAATTTAAATATTTAATTTAAATAGTTAATAAAATGGGAGAGGAAATTATGTCATCAAATTAATTGCATATAAGTACGCACTTTGAATATGTTTTGATAGCCTGAAGAAGCCTCAGTGGTGAAAGCGCTTGCTGTTTTTACAAATAAATTTATTTTATTGATTACGTGAGTTTGCTTTATTATAAACAGTCGAGTATTGCAGTTACCTGTTTTGGTGGATGATAAATATATTTTTCGTGATGAACTGTTACTGTGAGAAGACTTGGAAGCTTATTGCTCTGCCATTACTTCATTTAATATTTTAAATTTATGTATGCTCACTCCAAGGTTGTGCAAACATGAACACAGGAAAAATATTCCAAAGGAAAGGAAATGCTGCTAACCCACACTTAGAAATGGTTTACCTTTACAAGGTCACAACACATGTGTGTGACTCTTCAGATACCTGATTCATAAAGTCGGAAACTGCACTTTTGAATCCTGACAACAGCCAAAGTGCAAAACAAAGAAATTTGACATTCTGGGAATGTCAACTTTCTTCAAAATTCCACTCATTTCTGGATGTCTCCAAACTCTGTTATGCAAGGGGGCAAGTCCCCTTGCACCACCCATGTGGGGGACTGTGCCACCACATCCCCCTGCTAATTTAATATACCAACTCCAAGATTGCACTACAAGGAAGGGGTACATGTTCCAATCCCCACTGTAGCGCAATCTCCACTCAGAATGCCAAATTCACGAGTGAATGCACACTGGCATTCACTCATTTGTGATTTTGGCAATGCATAGTTCATTATTAAGAACTTTTGCAATCGTCCTTTCACACATCTGTCCATCGCAGATGTACACTTCAACCTTGTAAAGGTAAACCATAACGTTTTATATATATGTATATATATATATATATATATATATATATATATATATATATATATATAAGAGAGAGAGAGAGAAAGACATAGATATATAGATATGAATATATAATAAATGATTGCCAATTGCATTGTTCAAAAGTAAAAATAATAAACAACCTCACTGGGGATAACATTCATTGCCATTTCAAATAATCAAACTAAAGTGTTTTCAAATATAAAAATATGGGTTACATGTGTCATCATCAAAAATAATAAAGAAACAGTTTTTACATGGCAAGCTTTACCCGTACACCATTGGACATTAAATAAACTAACTGCAGGGTCACACAAAAGTGGAGAAAGGAACTCCTAAATTATGTTATAGTCTATCTTCTGAAGGTCAAGCATAACACAAATCACCCAGCTATACCACTGATGAATTTTCCCATAATTTCAGCATGCAATAAATACATGAAATGATCAATCATATAACACCCACATATGAATATATGTACATGAATATATATATCTATATATTATATATATATATACATATATATATATATATATATATATATATATATATATATATATATATATATATACATATATATATATATTATATGGGATCCATGCAGATGTTCAAAGTTTCACTTTTTCGAACCCATTTCACCAAGTCCACTTGTTCGAAGTAGTGAAACTTCGAACATTGACTTTGGCAATCACACTACAGCGTGGAATGGGAATATTCCCTTTTCTCTGCCGTAGTGTGATCTCGGAATTGGTATATTTAAGTAGGGGGGTGTGGGGGGCACAGCCCCCCACATGTAGGGTGCAGGGGGGCTTGCCCCCCTGCAAAAACATGTTTTAGTGTTTTTGTTTTTTTTTTGGGTCACCTGGGGAACTAGACTTCAGCGAAAGTGCACTTCTGTTGAAGTGAACGTTTGCTGAAGTGTGGGTTTCATGCTCTATTTCGAACAAGTGTTCTTTCGATGTAGAGCAGTAGACCCATATACGTACATACATACATATATATATATATATATATATATATATATATATATATATATATATATATATACATCAACGAAAGTGCACTTTTGCGAATACCAGTTCAACGAACTGGTAACATTAAAAAAATACATAAAACATTGCAAAGGCACCTGTGCCCCCACTCCCCCGCTACTTTATATATACTAACTCTGAGATCGCACTCCAGTGTGGAAAGAGGTATATTCCCTTATCCCCACTGTAGCATGCTTCGGTGCTGAAGTGTTTCTTTTTTTTTATTTTACCGATTTGTTGAACTGGTATTCCCAAAAGTGCACTTTCATTGAAGTGTACTTTCACGTAATTGGGATTGTACTTTTGTTTTTCGAAATATTGAGTTTCGATAAACAAAAGTAGACCCATATATACATATAAATAAAGAGAGAATGAGATACATGTATATATGTTTATGTATAGTTGCAAACAATTTTATTTATTTATTTATTCATTTGTCTTTGTTTATTGGGAAAGTCCGACTGGATACGATCCATTTTCAGTGGAGGTCCAGGAAGAAAAGCTCTAACAAGTGTATCAGTGAAATAGTTCTTGACAAGAATTGTGTGCACAAAAGCCTATCAACATCACAAATCATTGCAATCATACAGGATAAACCATATTTCATAGGTTTATAGAAGGTTGCTAGGCTAATGGCCCTAGAGTTCTTGCAAGCCTAGCCATATTTATCCCGAGTTGCCCCAATTGTCAGTGGTTAGGTGTGTGAAGTTCGCAGAGGTATGGGTATATAGTAGCTAATACTGACTTCCTCTGTCCAGGCTGGACAAAGTCACCATCCTAGGAGTGAATTTGTGATCACCCATTCACTGATCTAGGTTGCATTTGAAGAGAGTCAGGAATGGTCTCTTTCACATGAATTGGAAGCTTGTTCCAGAAAAGTAGCAGGCTCTAGGAGATGTATCTATCTCTGTCTCCAGCATGACCTGTTCATGTCAGAGGCTAGGTTAAGAACCCTGGAGTGAGTGATCCTCCTGCAGTTTGATTTATTAATGTGTAGCACTTCCATCCAGGCCACACCAGAAACTGTCCTGTAAGCCAGGCACAGGTCATCCCTTAGCAACCTGTAGGAGACAGAATACTGTGAAAGGGCTGTACCCTGTAATTTCTTGGTGAGAAACCTCTGTGGTCTCTCCAGTTGTTGCATGTTTCTGGTTAGGTACATGCAAAAGGGAGCATTGTTGTCAATTATTGTTTTGATGAGGGCCAAATATAATGGAATTTATAACATCTTTAGATCTAGATATGATGTCTTACTTATAAGATGTGCCACATAGAAGGATTTCCTTACTACTGTGAATAAGTGGTGGTCAAAGTTCAGATTGCTATCAACCTGAGTACCCAGATCATGTATCACTGGATCTACACTTAGGGAGGTGCTGTCTATAATGTAATTAGCAGGGATGTCAGCTTTCCCAAAGGGAATAATGATGCATTATTTTCATTTTGCTTTAATCTGTGGCTTTGGCATTAGTCATTTGTCTGCATTAAGCCTGTCTGCAGTAACTACCATTGCTTGGGAACTCAATGACTGCTCCCAATTTGCAACAAACTTGGTCAGCCACAGGCTGTCCAAACTTGCCTGAACTTCTGAGAAATAAATTTTGAACAGTAAGGGGCCCAGGCCAGAACCGTGTGGTACGCCTCTGATGACTGGTCTTTTGCTAGAAGTGAAGTCACCTACTTAGACAGTATGTGTCCTTTCAGTGAACTGGTTGGCTACCCATCTGGTAATGTACGGATTCATTCCCAAGTGGGAGTGAGGATTGTGCTAAAAGTCTTGGCCAGATCAAAATA
Organism: Protopterus annectens; assembly: GCF_019279795.1. Classification (NCBI taxonomy): domain Eukaryota; kingdom Metazoa; phylum Chordata; order Ceratodontiformes; family Protopteridae; genus Protopterus; species Protopterus annectens. The sequence continues at coordinate 1,896,431,280 of NC_056737.1, forward strand.
TGTGGCATGCAATGTATTTCCCTCATCCAAGGCCTTGGTTTAAGAGAAACAAATAGCAATACTCAACAAAAACTATTTCTTTGAACAGAACCACCTACCTCTTAAATATATGCACTAATTACATGATTGAATAATGGCAGAAAGATGAAAACAGGCTAAACTCACTAAATCACTGCTAGCAGAAATATTTGAACTTCAGTGGTAGTAGTTCTAAATTCAACATAATCAAATGAAAAAACAACAAATGAATGGACCCAGTATACCTTGCACATTTATTTTAAGTGCTTTCATCCTAAAATATACAATGGATCATCACTTAAAAATAGGGGTGCAACAAATTGATTTATGCAAAATGTTGTGGGATTTTCTTATTAAATGTAAACAAATAGATAATATGACAGGATTATATTTTTGAGAATAGATGTAAAAGATCTTTTTATAGTTATTCCACATGATGTTGGCTTAAATTGGTTCTCAGATTTTCCTAGGGATAAAATGCAATTCTTTCCTAGGGATAAAATGCAATTCCCTCAAGATAAAATGAACTCACATGTCCAATTGATGGAAGTAATTCTTAACAACAAGTATATATATATATATATATATATATATATATATATATATATATATATATATTTCAAAGGCAAATATTTTCGACAGATCAAAGGCATAGCCATGGGAGTGGTCTGTGGCCCACTGTTTGGCAACATTGTAGTGATAGAATGGAAAAATAAATATATTTTAATAGTAAATTTACTTCAACATGGTATTTAAACACACGATACCTGGATGGGGTCTACTTCTAATAATCGAAAGATGACTTACCTGAAGATGGCTTCACCCAGATGAGAACACTGAACCATTACTTTACTAAACAATCACACTACCAGATGTTTTAACAGGGCAAGTATGCACTTGGCCAACATGGGGAAATTTGCCCTTTTCCACACTGTAGTGTGACCCTGAAGTTGGCATATTTAGTTAGGGAGGTGGGGGGTAGCTCCCCCAACCTGGATAGGTTTGACATGTTGCAGTGAGTTAGCTCGTTCCATGTTGGCCAGGTGCATAATTACCCTGTTAAAATCTTTAGTAGTGTGATTGTTCAGTAAAGTAATGGTTTGGTTTTCTCATATTTTTGAAGTTGCCTTTAGGTAAGTCATCTTTCGATTATTAAAAGTAGATCCCTGGATGAGATTTATCCTTTGGGTTGATGATACAGACAATATTTTAGAATTTATTGATTACATACGTAATACTATGAGCTTTCTTAAATTTACTTCTAATACAGAGGAGCATGACATTTCTTACTTAGATTTTCTGATTAAAAAATACTAGACTAGACAAACGTTAATTTCACAATATACAGAAAGCCAACATATTCATCTCCTTTCTACACTATACCAGCTGTTACCCTTTTAATCAGAAAAGGGCAGTTATGAAAGGACAACTGGTCTATGCAGCCCATATTATCTCATTGTATAACGATTTCATTAAGGAATGTCAATTATTAACTGACATTTTATAACAGAAGCTATCCTATACGCTTAATGAATAACCTTATGGATGAAGTTATCACAAAATTGGAAAAAAGGTTTTTACCTTCAACTGTTATCTCATGATCATAATAAAAGGCAAATTAACCAACCTGATACAATTAGTAATGAAGATTCTGACATTTTAGATGTTAAAAATACAGTTAATGGTGAAAATCAATGATCGGAATTAACTAAGAATTATGATGCATCTTTCTTTACAATTTACTCCTTGGATAGTGAAAGTATATGCAAAATTAGTTATAAAAATTTGAATCTGATTGCTACAATTTGAATTTAAGTAACCAATTGAGTAATAAACCTCAAATTATTTACAAGAGATGTAAATGTTTCAAAAACATCTTTGAAAACAATAAAAAGAGGATATAAACATTTCACACATGACATCTAAATGTGACAGCTGTAATTATTTTAAATATATGCATGTAGATGAGTCTGCTCTTCTTCAACAACAGGCTATTAAAACTACAGGAAAGTTTAATTGCAATATGTAAGGTGTTGTTGATTTAGCTGTATGTCAAGAATGTCCTGGATTTTACTTAGGTATAGCCAGCTTTAGGTACCAGTGAACCCTGCGGTCGCTGGGGGCCCCCAGTTGCAGCAAGTTATATTATCTTGATATTTTGCAGCACGTCCATCAAATTAACAAAAGCTAGTTCATGAATCTTGTATACTTTATAAACCAGGCAGATAACTCTTATTTATATGTCCTTTAAAATTCAAATATATCTCTGGTTATACTAACAGTGTTTTATCAAGTAGCAGGCTTCACAATTCCATTTTAACCTGAACACAGCTGTGGTATGACCATGCTAGGAAAAAGCTGACAATGAACATAAGCAAGGTAAGCAGTATAAAGATCAACAAGCTGGAGTGACTGAATTGAGTATAAACCTTGTATTATAAGGACAGCTGATGCTTCCGATCTTCAAGGATGTTTTTTTTTTTCTTTCGGGGAGTTCATTTAAAGACTGGTAGAACACCAGATACTACAACTCTTGACTTTTTTGCAGAAGAATTCAGCACAATACCAAAAATAAGAGCAGAATAAAGGCTGAAAAGCAGGAAAACGTTTTAAATATTACTCTGTCCCTTTAAAAAGTTAATAAAATAACACCCTTTGCATCAACATGCATGTTTTGGACAAAAAGAGGCATAAACCTCTGATGCCTGAATTATTGACTGTCTGTATTCCTGAATGATTTATTAGCAAATTAAACTTTTTACGAAGGACAGAGCAAAATTATGAGCAAAATCAGGGAAGGTCTGTGAAATCAGGGACAAGTTACAGGTATACATTACTCCTTACAGAGGTAAATAAAAGTAACTTACCCCTGCTGCTGTTTGACAACTGCTAAACAGCAGTCACTGATCTGGTGTGGCAGTATTACTGCTGCACAATGTATTACTATTTGCTGAAATAAGTAAAAAACTAGTATTGCTATGGATTTTGTGTGCATTTGTAAAACATATCACTGATTTTTAGCTCTGCATACACCTAGTAATGCCAGGACACATGCATTATTATTCTGGGTATCAGTGAAAAATGTATCTAACGAGTAATTATATTTTAAAAGTAATACATAAAATATATCGCAGGACACAGACACTCCAGTTTTCAAGGAGGCTGGTGGACCCCACTCCCCAGACTGTATAAATTGTTACGGGGGGCTCCCTTAATCATCCTTGATTGCATGAGGGCCCCACAAAAGCTGTTGCTGATTGGGGAAAATGAGAAAAAAAATTTATTAATTTTCTGATTACGCTCTTTAACCTGAACAGTGATGACCTTGTTAAAATAAATGTGATAATACCCTCTGCTCTCAACTGCACCCATTCTAAAAATCAGCCCTGCTCAGATGTGTGTGTACAGAAAGTTGCTGTAGGCTATGGGGGGGGGGGGGTTGTAGTTACTTCTTTAATTTTTATTACAATCAAACCATAGAGGTGTGCAGATGAGGGCATTATAGCTTTTGTTTGGGCCAAGGACTGTTTATGATTGTTTCTTTTACTTTTCTCACAGACCTGAGAGGTACACAAAGAAGGTTACTATAGCTTGTATAGGGGCAGTGTACTGTCTAGGAGCAACAAAGTAGAATACATTACTGTAATCATTATTTTTTCAGTTTCACATCAGGCACATATACAGGTAGCTGCCTTTGATGGTTAGGGCTGAGGAGTGAGGAGGCATGCTATGTGTATGTATGTCAGCACTCACTTGAAACACATGACTGTGGCAATCTCAGCCTCTGCTTTCATCTCAGTCTAACACCATAGGGATGCACAGGCTTTTTGGGTGGTTAGGAAGGCAGGCCATATTCCCAGGTTGGACCTCTGCATTCAGACAACAAATGGCTTGTTAGTTTGTTGTGAGCTACTACTTTGAGTTCTTCAAATATTAAGCCTTGGGCACAACTTATGTTTTACTTGAAAGAAAAAAAATAAGACTGAAATTATTTTTTTACTCTTGGTTTTTGTTTAAGACACCACTGGATTAAAAGGTTAGGAAAATACTCTAAAATGCATCCCAGACCACCTGGAAACCTGTGGCATCTTGGGCCCTGGCTTTTTTCAGTTATTTCTTAAATGGTTATTACTGTACTGTTTTGGTCAGGAAAGATTAGTTGAAAGGATGCTAGGAAAACTTAAGCCGAACAGCAACACTGAATTTCTTTCCTTAATCATAATTTCTGTACACGTAATCACTGGATGAAAAGATTATGCAAAAATAAATAAAATAAATAAAAATAAAAAAATATCATGTACTGTAGAGCATATAGACAGCATTTCACCTAATGGGCGAATATAGTGTGGTACATAGGCCTGTAACAGCATTGTAGCTACAGGTCACTCTATACATACTACACCTAAAAGTTTGCAGCATGAACTAAAAGGCTGCTTCAGAGGGGTGGCAGTTACTGGGTGATACTTTGACAAAAGTGCATAGGGGAGCCCCAAACTTGACATTTGCTGGGGGCCCCCAAAATGCTAACACCGGCTCTGTACGTAGGAAAAAACAAAAAGGAAAATAAAAGCAAGAATATACAAACATATGTGTGACATGAAGAAAAGAAATACTAATGCATTGCATAAGCTCATTACTTCTTTTTCCACACATTATTTTTTTTTTCTTTTTCTTATTGGAAAAAAAAGTACATCATAATTTGAGGGTGTGAACCATGGAGTTTATTATTAGATAAGAGATAATTGTGGTGGAAGATGAATATATATAATGCTGCACCACCGAAACTCAGTGACTTATTGTCTATTACATGTCTTTTAAAATTAAAAGTATATCAAAAATAAATTGCTATGGAGTACACATTTGAAATGATGGGATTATTGATAGCTATTGGTCATTATTACATTTATTTTATTCTTTATTTTTCAATAGGAATATGTTTTTAAAGAGATGTGGATTTTGTATTGGATGAGATGGTCAAGTGACAATGTATTGTACACATTTAATGTTTTTGAAATGAGTGATGCTTTACTGATTATGTCCATTGTATATTTCAGGGCAAAAAGCACTTATAAGAAATTTATGAGGTATACTGGGTCTGTTGATTTATTGTTTTTTTTTTGTTTGTTTGTTTTGTTTTCATTTACTTAAGTTCATTAGCTTTTTGTTTTAACATAATCACCAAATATTGTTGCACAACTGCAAACAAAAACTAAAACAAAGGCATTTACTATCCTATGTCATGGGGATCATTGCCCCTATACATTTCTTATGTGCATATGCTACCTCAACAATCACATGCTTGCAAATACATGAGAAAATGCACTCAAAGGGAAATGACTGACACCACCAAAATGTAAACTGCAGCAACAGTGATGACCAATAAAACACCTTATAATGCTCAGAGATGCTGTAGTAAATTAAACAGCAGATGAGTGTAGCGGAAGTTAAGCATATCAGTCGATAAGTAGTGCACCATCTGCACACAGTGAAGGAGGTGCACAATTGATCATATCAATTGATGCCATTACTCCATTACTCCTCCGCTTTCTTTCCCTTCTGATCTTTATATATATATATATATATATATATATATATATAGAGAGAGAGAAAGAGAATATATATATATATATATATATATATATATATATATATATATATATATATATACACATTTGTGTGTAATATATATATAGAGAAAATACACAGAAGAAGCCCATGTAGACACAGGAAGAACATGCAAACTGCAAACACACGCACACATACGTACAAATTCAGAAAAAATGAAGACTTTGCACAGACAGTAGCTGCCTCTGAAGCTATGGAGTCAAATCTTTAATCACTGTCCTGCTATTAAGTTGTGTTTGTAGCACATTACTGCAGATGTTGCATTGTGTTTCAAGCATGCAATGTGCAGCATAAATGGGAGAGTTAATGCTCTTGCAAGTGCAGTAAACCATGTAATGTCATGTAATCCCAGCCCATAGCTTGCCAAAAGGCATTAATATAAGCTTTGTATGATATTCCACACAAAGGCAGGTAAAGATGCAACCAGTAGCCATAGGACTTTTCTTGGGATCCATCCTAGAATTTGCACCGGGTGTTCATGAAACTACATGACTAACTCACAAGGTAGTGCAAGTATGCTGTATCATGAGACGGTGCTGTCCCTGCAAACCACTTCAGTGTACTCATTACTTATTTATTTATTTTACACTTGTTTACCAGGAAAGTCCGACTGGGCATACATCCCATTTTCAGTGGAGGCCCGGTGGAGAAAAGCTCCACAAAAAATTAGTACAGCAAATACAATAAATACAATACGTTAATAAAGTACAGTACAAGGTCAAAACATTAAAATGATACAGTATAAGGCCAAGAAAGAAGCCAGAAAAGTAATTAAAGTATAAGGTGCACTGTGTGTTACAATAAACACGACATTTGAAAGGACATTTACATTACATTCATAATTGGCTAATATAGAAAACATACATTGATTAAAAGTATAGAAAGGAGTTGTTGCAACCTTTAATAGAAGGTTAAAGTAGGATATGAGTAATGGAACTACCCAGGGTCAGAACAACTACATAACCAAGAACTGTATAAATGGGACTGGAGGAGATTTTTGAAATTATTTTTGTTTTCAGTGGTCCTAATATCTATGGGGATAGTATTCTATGCTTTTGTAACATAAATGGAAAACAAAGAGTCCCAAGAGCTATTGTTGCTTTTGCCTATGTCAGCCAGTGCTTTATTTGTGGATCTTAATAGGCATTTGTTAGAGTAGCTATTAAGTAGGCCTTGAAGAGCTGGAACTCTATTGGGGCAATATAGAATTTGTAGGGCAATTGTAAGCTGTTTATGCATGAGCAGGTTGGGTAATTCTACCCAGGATAGTTGCCTGATTGTTATGCAGTGATGTGTCCTGAAGGGTGAGTCAGCAGCAAACCTAGGTATATTATTGTAGCAGGTGCTTACTTTGTTAAAGTCTGCTTTGTTTAGGTTAATGAGTATAGGGGAGGCATAGAGGAGTATGGATACTAGGTGGGTTCTTGCAATAGTAGCTTTACTGTCATTGGTGAGGTACTTTTTGCATCTATATAGGGTTCCAAGTTTTTTATGGACTTTCTTTACTGTTTGTGCAATGTGCATATAGAATTTTATGCTGTGATCTATGATAACCCCTAGAAGTTTGATGTGTTTGACAGATGTGATAGGGGTTTTATTAGCTGATAATATTGTGAATGATAGTATGTGGTCTAAAATTCTACTGGGATAGAATATCATTAGTTTTATTGGTGTTAAGTATTAGTTGAGAGTTGGCTAACAAGGTTTCAACAGCGATAAAGGATTCTTGGGTCAATTCCTGAAGTTAAGGGAGTGATGGGGCAGAGCAGATTAGAGTGGAGTCATTGCCATATTGGACTAGAGTGGCATGGTGGGTAGTTTTTAGAGTTGGTTGGTGAATATGTTGAAGAAAAGAAGACCAAGAATGGATCCTTGGGGGAACCCTAAGATGACAGGTAGGAGGGGGATAAGGAGTTTTGCCATTTTACTGCTTGTTGGTGGTTGGTTAGATAATCTTGAAACCAGGCTAGAGTGGAGTGGTTGAGATTAAGATCAGAGACAGCAGAAAGGAGTTTAGGATGGGAGACAGTATCAAAGGCTTGGGAGAGATCTAGGAATACAGTGGAAACTAGATTACCATTGTTTCTGTGCTGGTTTACTGTGTTGGTAGAGCTAATAAGGGATGTGATAGTAATGTGATTAGAGTGGAATCCATGCTGGGTATTTGTTAATAGTTTATTAGTGAGGAGATAGTGCATTATTTGGGAATGTATACCATTTTTGACTATTTTAGATAGGGGGGATAGAATGGCATTTACATACAACCTTTAACTGCAGTAAAATGTTGCACTTAACTGCAATCTGTAATATGAATTAATGCAATATAGCTGCATGTATGACCTTATTCTTCGCAATATCACTCAAAAATGCAATGCAATTTTACACTAACTGTATTTGTTTTTCATTCAAAAGTACTGTATATCATATACCTTGCAGAACTTGCCTTCTCTAGATCCATCTAACTATTGCTGTATCAGTATGCATATGTTTATATCCTGGAAGTGGTAAACTTACTTGTGCACACTCTTTTTCTTTCTCAATTTCTGTCTTTCTTGGAAAGTATAAATTTGTTGCACTTCCTAACTATAAGGTATAAGAAGAACTTCATGAGTTCACTATTTGCAACTACCACACTGGAAAAACATACATCTGTAAAACCATTTCACACATTCTAAAATGTTGATTAGTGTTTTGTGAGCCTACTGTTCTGAGTTCTGGGAAAAGACTCTCCATTTTGCAAACATGATCTTCAATTAAATACTTTTAAAACAGGACAGCAAAATAATATATTTTTGTTTGTTTGTTAAAGTAGGTTACATCCTATCTTAATGAAAATAAACATGCTGCTGTTTCAGTACTTAGAATGTGTTCAAGCTACACTTTGGCCCTATTTCTTTTTTTTTAATCAGTTCTACTGAAGTTGTGAAAAATGAATTATTTACCAGTGGACATAACATTGTTGCAACACTTTCTTCCATACTTAAACTGTATTTACTTGGTGGTCTGAAGTGTTCTGATTCTTGACTGGCAGGCATTATGATTTTAAACCCTTACCTGAATTTGTATCGTGAACATTACAGAACTTTATATTTTAAGGAGTGATGCCTATATATTACATTGCATTACTGTAGTGAAAGTGACACTATCTTAGTATTATCAAAGGAACTGTCTTGAAAATTAACACCGGGAATCAAATGAAAAATTGGACATGTAGACAATATACAGTTACAATGTGCATACCTACCATACATATTGGATATAAACATATCTTTATGAAGGTTTATGATAGTCTTCATAAGATGATGAGTATCTTCTTATGCCCTTGTGTAACTTTCAAAAGCACCAATATTCTGAGATATGTTAATAAACAAGGTGAAACCACATGCTACCTTACAGGGAACCACTTTGATATTTATCAGAAACAGACGTAACAAGGCACAGCACATCTGCACAAGAACGTAACAGACTTTATTCTCCGTAAGCTAAAGCATTACAACCCTAAATCCTTTGTAATGAAACTGTGTGCCTTAGCTGTACTGGCGGTGAATCATTGCTCAAATAAAATTGGCATTTGGACGGGTTAAGGATTGTCAGCAATTGCCTCGTAACCTTGAAGCGCAACGATACATTTACATACGCAAAATAAACCAGTTTACAGTGTGCACTGTGACTTGAGCTATGAATATGCGTTTAAATCGATGCTTGGTCAACAGGAACAAACGTTTTCAATGAAAATTAATCGCTGGTGCGTGCGCGTTTGTGTGTGTGTGCGCGCGCGCTGCGCGTGTATGGGTACCGCTCAGCTGTCCCTGATTTTCACGGACGTCCCTGATTTTGACCCATATTTTAGCTCTGTCCCTCTTAATCCCCCCTAACAATGGTGCGTTTTGGAGAAAAGGTATTTTTAATACATGATGACAAAATTGACAATAACTGAGAGTTGCAGACTTATTTTACTTCAGGAAATGCATATTAATTTACGTTATCTTATTATGTTAATACCTCAAGTTAATAGAATTAATATTTTAAAGGTTTCCATAACTGTCCCCGATTTTTTTTAATTTAACATGGATTCTGTTGAGGTTGTCCCTGGTTGGTCCAGAGTTATAACAAACACCTAAAGAGAAAGCGGAACATATATTCACTGCAGGCATTAGTGTGTCTATTCGGTACATGCCAGGGTTTATCCGGGCGGTCGTGTGACAGGGCCTTACTAGCAAGCAGAAGTCATCGGAAAGCATGACCTAATGACAAATTTAACACCCCACTCAAGACACGCGAGCACACACATACACTCACGCGCCCAGGTTTATAGATATCAGGATCCACATTCTGCAAAACAAATGACTTACCACACACTAGCTGGAGAATCAAAGCGATTCATATTTTATATTTTTTCGTAAATATACAATATAAAACGATACGGCTTTGTATATTTTAAGACAGTTTTGGCACGTACAACAGCTTGTTAAACACTTTTCTTCTCTACGTTACATTCACAATTCATGAGGTGTTGATAATGTGCAACATGGTGAAAAGCTAGCAGCACCATGGATAGCTCCCCATTAACCTTCCAAAACCGTAAAAGGCAGACCTCATTACAACAGTGCATTTGATGAATTGAGTTTACCCTCAATGTGTTCTGCGTGTTGTTAATTACATATAGAGTCAATAAAAAATACTCTAAGCAGTCCAGTCCATATAGACTATAATGGCGTCTACCTGGTAGGCTACATTATATTTGATCGATGGTTTGCAGTCCTGTCCATTCATCATCCCTCCCTTTTTACAGCAGCAATGAAATGAACCATTTAACTGACAAAGGCATGCATTTTAATTATAAAATACAGGTGGGTTTCCTAAGTACTGTGATTCACAGTAGCACTGAGAAAATTGGTACGTAATAACGGGAGGCAACGAGCAGCTTTTCCTTTTTTTCACTTTTCAGGCAATTTCGTTTTAAAGCACTGCTTGGAATGATCATGGGGATGCGCTACCCCTTTTCCCTCACCCTTATATGCCCGTTCAGAAACGTTAACCACCATCATCACCCTCACAATGCAAACTTCAATAAGAATTATATCGGCCGCACCCACCCCTCGTTTTATTGTTTACAGTAAGACTTTTAACGATCTAAACTGATTGTCCATTGTCCATTCGAATCCTTCACTTCCCCTTCATTTTTCAGGTCCTGAAATACCTGGGTAAAGAAGTGGGGGTCAGCGTTTATCTGCAGCATTTTGGCGCTCATCTTGTCAATGACCTTCAGACTACGCTCCCAGAAGATCTCCTTGTTAGTTTCAACCAGAAAGGGCTTGAGAGGGTAAGAGATCTCATTGCCCATATAAGAATATGCGAGGTATAGGGAGGTAAGAAAGGCGGCCTGCAGCTCAGATTCACTGTTTATATCATCCTTGATGGCCTCCCTGCAAAGCATGTAGACAAACACCAGATTAGCAGGAGTGATGAAACCCTGGTCTTGCCAACCCTGGAGAAGTAGAGACCGGTCCACATTTCGAAACCATAAAATAGGCTCGTTGGGACTCAAGTCCTTCAGCTTGTAGCACCTCCTACAAATGAACTCGCCAAGACACCGCAGCAATTCTCCGGTGGAAGCTTGAACAATTATCCTGCGGGGCGAGTACAGGGCACGGCTAGTGGGCTGTTGCTTAGCAGACCCTAACTGCTTACTACCAGTCTGTGAAGAGTTCTGGTTCTGATTCGGAACTGTGGGGACGGGTACTGGGAGAGGCCCAGGTTTATGATCTCTTTTTAGCCCTTTCCTATCAGAACCTGGCTGTTGTTGGAGAGATTTCTTCAGGTTCTGGTTGTTTAGTTGTTCCACTGAAATATTTTTGGGTTGCGAGCCAGGGTTTGGATTCACCTTTTTTGCATTCTTCCGTTTTGTGGAAACAGCTACTAGCCTCTTCCAAGTAAGAGCCGAAATCAGTACAGAATGCTTCTTCAGGCTTTTCTCGGGCTTGCCATTCTTGCTGTTAGGAATAGCCGAATAACCCCCTACAAAATCAGATTTATTCTCTGGGTTTCTCCCTTTCCCAGAACCAGGAGATAAGGACAGTACAGTGCCCATCTTCGACAGGTGTTACCGCACACGAATCTCTTAACTTAAAAAAAAACACCGGAAGTATTATTCTTTTTTTTTTTTCTTCGGGTCTTCAAACAGCTCTAGAGGAATATAATGGATTCTTGTGACAATTTAATGGCTCACACGTGATGTAATGTATAAATTCTGTCCTTAGGAAATTCAGGCAAGCTTTCAGAAATTCTCAAGTACAGAAGTAGTCGGGAGGAAACACGAACCCCTAGATTATCTATATTTTGAAGAGTTAAGTTACCGGCTTTCCTAGAATCTTTCTTAGGCAACAGGCAGGTACTCAGCAGGGGGAAAGCCCTCCTTGCATCGCTATCAACTAAAAAAACGAGGAGGTGGTAATCCCGCCTACTGCCGACTCCATCAGACAGCAGGAAAGTGTTCAGATCTGACAGTCTGTCGATTTGGCCAACCTGCACTCCGAATGACACTTGTTCCGTTAGCAGGACGATCTGCTATTGGGCAGCATGTATTAGTAGAAGCCGTTGCAATGGATCGCAGGAAAATGCAATGGAATATACACGAGTATATACTATTTTATTTATAAATATGACCTTGTGCTGATTGCATATAACTTCACAACAGGGTTATGTACTCAGCACTGACTGAAGGTCATAAGTTAATTTGATACAAATCAGAAAGCACTTATCATTATTTTAGGTACACGTATTACTATAAGGACACACACACAGACACACACACACACACACACCGTGACGCCCCTGCCCTGGCTCAGTAATCAAGGAGCCTCAATCCTCATCACTGACACCAGTGAGGGACGTGCACACTGAGAGGATGAACAGTACACACATAGTAAAGCACAGTTTCACTTAGGAGCACACAGAGATCATAATCAGTCTGGGGCTGGTTTCTCCCTTTCTCTCCAGATCCCCAGTAAGATTCCCCACTGGCACAGCTATAGAGTGGAGTCCTTAGCCAGGGTTCAAAGCCAAGTCCTCCCAGCACTCTCTCTGTCCAACCAGTAATTTGTGTCCCTGCCCAGGTAGCTCACACACACACACACACACACACACACACACACACACACACACACACACACACTTTGAGAATTGATTTATATACAAACACATACATGGGGAAGGTTGGCACAGGTTTACTAGCTATGCCTCCTTCTGCCCAGACCATAAGGTAGTGACTGCCACCATAACCCCTACTTATCAGCTACTATAAGGCTCCTCGCAGAGGGTGACCCATTCCACTGTGTAATGTTACTGTTATCCAAATTATAAGTGTGACCAAACTTTTAAGGCTATTCTAGAATGGCCTGTATAGTATCACCAAATACATATGCAAGTAAAGAGCTTAAATATCTCTATGCAAAACCAGCCACAATTAAAAGGTTTAAAAATATTTAATAATAAATAATAAAAGCACAAGACAATACTCATTAACTCAACACAGTGACAACAGAGTTTACAATCATATGAAATACTTTAAAATAACATAGAAGGACAGTCTCACATAAATATAGAAAACATCTACACTAATCTTGCTATATTCCAATCTATCTCTAAGAGAAACTATGTTCTAAATTCTAAATAACTTACTTACAGAGCAAGGCAAAGTGCTGGTGAGTTGTTAACAGGTCCAGAACAAAATACAAAATGTACTCTTTCACTCTGAGATAGTTCTTAAGTTAATAATACACATTATTGCTGAATCATCTCAGATTACATCATTCTTGTCACCTCTGCATACATTTCCCAGGCTAGCAGGAACTTAAATTTTTAACAGGTCTCTGTTAAAAATACTTATCTCTCAGAAGCTGACAATTCTCTCTTAGAAGCTTGCCTGAACTGGAAGTTGTAAAACAATTACCTTGGAAACCTGTAATTACCTCTGCTTCCAGACAATAGAAAGAAGCCCCTACCCTAGACATCCTGTCTCTTAGCTTGAGATAAACTGACTTTATAACACATCATAAAACAATTTACTTAACGCATTTTCTTAAGAGTTTTGCAAGTTAACTCTGTATATCCCAATTTCTACTATGAAACATACATTTACATAGGCATAGAGTTTATACACATTTCTGCTTTTTTTCCAGCAGGGTGCACTGTGGTTACAATCTTGAAGCTCAGTACAGAACATATAGTTTTCTTATATTTTTTAAGGCAAGCATACAGATCACATTACTATTCACAAATGACACATAATTATTTACAAAATTCTATCTAGCTGGGCTGGCAGTGTCACATTTCGTCCCCCAATGAGAACTCAAACTAGTTTTTCAAGTGTCTCTTGTGAAACGTTGTTTGAGAGGGTTGACACTATCTGGGGATACCTTACTCCATTTCCTGTTTTGAGAGCCCATCTGCATTGGCATTGCTAATCCCACTGTGATGTTGCACTGACATATCATTTGCTTGCATCCATAGGCTCCACCTTAGTAACTTGGCATTTTGTTGACTGGCTTGATGTAACCATGTTAGGGTTTTGTAATCTGTAACTTATGTGAATTTTCTTCCATACAGATATGACTGAAGTTTCTGCGGTGCCCACACTATGGCCAGACATTCCTTTTCTACAGCTGCCTAGCATTTCTCCCTGGGTTGGAGTCTACAACTGAGATAAACTACTGGATGCTCTTCTCCCACTGAAGAAATCCGGCTAAGTACAGGCCCACCCCACGGTTCGAAGCATCCACCTGCACAACAAATTCTTTGCTGTAATCTGGACTGACTACCACAGGGGGTCCTCCCAAAGCTTCTTTAAGTTTCTGGAATGCCTGCTCACATGCTGGGGTCCACACTACCTTAACTGGCCTGTTTTTCCTTGTCAGGAGGGGAGCAGCTATTGTACTATAACTGGGGACAAACTTTCTGTAGTACCCTGCTATCCTTAAGAATGCCCTCACCTGATTTTTGCTAACAGGTGCAAGCCATGCCTGAATGGCTTGCACTTTAGCAGGTTCTGGCCTGATCTTACCACTCCCCACTTTATGTCCCAGGTAGGAGAAATCTGCCATGCCCACCTGGGTTTAATGGTCAACCTTGCCCTCTGCAGTCTGCCCAGCATCTACTGAGATGTTGAAGGTGCTCTTGCCAAGAATGGCTGTAGATGGCAATATAATCTAGGTAAGCAAGGGCAACATCTCCTGATCCTGCTAGGATATGATCTACCAGCCTCTGGTAAGTCACTGGGGATTTTTTATTCCCAAAGGGCATCTTTGTGAACTCATACAAGCCAAAAGAAGCCACAAAGGCTGACCTCTCTCTAGCACTGGGAGTCAAGGGCACCTGCCAGTAACCCTTGGTAAGATCAATTGTGGTAAGATACCTAGCCCCACCCAGTTGCACTAGGGCTTCATCTGTCCTAGGCATGGGGTAAGCATCTGACTCTGTGGGACTATTTAATTTCCTGTAGTCCACACAAAACCTGGTGCTGCCAGTGCCACCCTTCTTTGGTACCAGTACCACAGGGGAGGCCCAGGGACTGCTGGACACCTGAATTACCTCTTGTCCCAACATTTCCTGTATCTCCTCCCTCAGAGTCTGTTTGACTCTCTCAGGCACCCTATATGTGGCCTGCCTAATAGGCCTTTGGGATCCTGTATCCACAAGGTGCTGCATTAGGTGGGCACACCCTGATTTCCAAGTGAACATGTCCCCAAAGTCCTGTAACACTGCTTGGATTTCTCAAACCTGGGTAGGAGATAGCTGCTGAGACATTGCTACCCCTTCCACTGTGATGTCAGTCTGAGCCTCACTGAGGAGATCAATCACCAGATCTCCCTCAGACTCCTCCTGCAATCCACTTTAAATATTCAGCACAATAGCCTCCCTATTATGGTAAGGTATGCTCCTGCCTCCTGCCTAGCAGTTTCACCATGTAGTTAATATCACCGACCTTCCTTACCATCTTGTAGGGTTCCTCCCAAGCTGTGTGCAGCTTGTTGTGTCTGACAGGAATGAGAACCATTACCTGCTGCCCTACAGAATACTCTCTAGCTCAAACATTCCTGTCATACCAGACCTTTTTCTGCTGTTTGGGCTTTTGCCAGGTTCTCCTGGGCCAAGCCCATGAGTTCCCAGAGCCTTGGCCTTGAGGTTTAGGACATATGCCACAACAGACTCCCTGTGAGATTCACACTCACCCTCCCACTCATCTCAAATTAAATCTAGAGGCCCCTCACCATATCCCCATACAGCAACTCAAAGGTTAAAAAACCTGTGGATTCCTGGGGAAAAATCTGTAAGCAAATAACATATGGGGCAAATATTTGTCCCAGTCCTTCTTAAACTGGTCTGCAAATGCCCATAACATGGACTTGAGTGTAGAGTTTAACCTCTCAACAAGACCATTAGTCTGGGGATGGTAGGGGCTGGTCTTTAGGTGCTTCACCCCACAGTACTTCCACAGACAAGCTAGCAGGTCTGACATGAAATTGGCACCTCTGTCAGTCAGTATTTCTTTTGGGAGACCTACCCTGCTGAAAATGTCTAACAAAACATTTGGCACCTTTTCCACCTCATTGGAGGACAAAGTCACTCCCTCAGGGTATCTTGTAGAATAATCTACTACCACTAGGATATACTTTTTCCATGTGGAACTTGGGGTACTCAGAGGTCCCACAATATCCATAGCTACCCTCTGAAATGGCTCCTCAATCACAGGCAAAGGCATCAAAGGAGGTTTCACCTTGTCTCCTGCCTTGCCTTCCTTTTGGCACTGCTCACAGGTTCTGCAGTACCCTGTTACATCTCTGGAAATTCCAGGCCAATAAAAGTTCTGTATAATATGTCTCTTTGTAAGTTTTATGCCCATATGACCTACAAAGGGAATATCATGGGCTATGACTAGAAGTGCCAAATGGTAGGTTCTGGGTACTAACAACTGCTGTATTCTTTCACCTTCTAGCCCTCCCTCAGGGGTCCACTCTCTGTATAGTAACCCTTTGTTCCAGTATACAGATGTTCCCCTGTCCCTTGAGGATCAGGTGCCTCACTAGCTACCTGCCTCAGGCTTTGTAATGTAGGGTATGAGAGCTGAGCCTTTCTCAACTCTCTCTCTTTGTAACCCTTCCCAGATCTCCTTCCACAGGAAGTCTGACATCTTCTGACAGTGGTGCCTTACTGTCAGCCTGGGTACTGCTACTACTCACCTCTGCCCTTGCAGTCACTCTGTCCAAGGGAACATCAGTACCAACAAGCAGTTGTGACTCACCTTCAGTTTCACTGCTGCAGGGTATCTCCCTCCCTGAAGTAACCACCTCAGCTGTCCTGGCTGCAAGTGTGTGGTCTGTCTGAGTCTCCTCTAGGTCACCATACCCACATGCTTGTCTCCAAGCATGACTGCCTGTAACTGCATAAACACATGATACTGCCTTACCAAAATCCTTCCCTATCAGGACATCTGCAGGATGGTAGTTTGGTACCGTCGTTGTCATAAGACAACCTACTGTTGGCATTTTGTCATTCCCACTTACTAGCTTCCTCACTTTTTGTTCCCAACCTTGCCCCCATGGACATCTATATGCTACATGGTCCCACTGGTTGCATTCAAAACATTTAACCCTAGGTCCTGGATGTGTACCTGGACTAGTGGCTTCCCCATGCTACTGTCAGATTCTGTTGGGGCAGTCTGGGATGCCCACCATGGGTTCCCTTAGACCCATTAGCAGAACTGGGTGTCCCTTTCCTGGGCAGGGATGCCCTGCTTGCTAGGTATAGGTCTCCCTTCTTCCCCAACTCATCTACAGTAAGGCATTGTCTATCAGCTAAGCAGATCCTCATGTCCTCAGCAAAATGCTAAGGGCTCATTCCCTCACCAAAAGGTCTGCCAGCCCTTCAGAAGTGATGACCTGACATCCACTCACCCGCCTATGAAAATACGTGCTTAGTTCAGCAACATATTTGCACACACTTTCATCTGCTTTGTGTCTATGCTCACAAAACGTTTTCCTATAAGCTTCGGGTGATAGCTTAAAAAATTCTAGCAAATAGTTCTTTACAACATTATAATTTAAAAATTCATTATCAAACAGTTTGGCTAGAACATTTACAGCTTTACCATGGAGTACAGGGGTCAGGAACAATACCTAGAGCCCTTGATCAACATTATACTGTTTACATACCCTCTCAAACATATGAATGAAACTATCAAAATTATCTCCCTCTGTAAACTGTGGAAGAAATTTACTGACTTTTGTTGCTTCTGGGGTTAAGTTACTCCATTCCCCATTACCTCTATGACTCTGGTGAAGAGTCAGCATCTCCTTTTAATGTTGCCTCTGCCTCTCCTTCTCCTCAGCTTTCAGGCATGGCAGTTTCTCATTCTCCTCAGCCTCTAGACATCTCAGTCTCTCTGCTGTTTCCACTTCCAAACATGTGGTCTCCAACTCAAGTCTCTTTAACTCCAGATTGATTTTTAAGTCCTTTCTAGAAAGGTTGAGCTATCCATTCTTTGAGAGTTGTACATCTCCACAGCCAGTCTGATCGTCCTCCTGGTTGCTATTCTCTGATGGAGCTGTGACCAAATCTGAAGTTATTTCTGCCTTAGTCAGGTTTCCATGCACCAGTCCTTTAGCCTGGCACATCTCAGCCAAATGGCTCCTTGTCAGCTTGCCATACTCCTCTTATGACATGCTTGCCTGATCTCCCTGACTAACTAAGGTAACAAAAGAAATAAAACAATTGTGTTCTGAACTCTGATTGTTCACTGCTTGGCTGATTTAAAGTACAAAAACACCTTCAGTGACCACTGTACACAGGCTACAGGAATTCAATATCCACACCACTACAAGCCAATTAATATGTGATATGGCTATCTCACCACTATCAACCAATTAATAATTTGAGGTGGACATCCCACCACTGGCAAACAATTAATATATGATGCCCCTGCTCTGGTTTAGTAATTAAGGAGCCTCAATCCTCACCACTAACACAAGTGAGGGATGTGCACATTGGGAGGATGAACAATACACACACAGTAAAGTACGATTTCCCTTAAGAGCACACAGGGATCACAGTCCATCTGGGGCTGGTTTCTCCCTTTCTCTCCAGATCCCCAGTAAGACTCTCCACTGACACAGCTATAGAGTGGAGCCCATATCCAGGGTTCCAAGCCAAGTCCTCCCAGCACTCTAGTACTCTGTCTATCCAAACAGTGCTTCATGTCCCTGCCCAGGTAGCTGACCCATACACACACTTTGAGAACTGATTTATACACAAACACACCTGAGGAAGGCTGGCACAGGTATACTAGCTAAGCTCCCTTCTGCCCAGACCATACTTTAGTTAGCACTGCCATCAGAACCCTTACTTATCAGCTACTATAAGGCCCTTCCCAAAGGGTGACCAATTCCACTGTGTAATGTTACTGTTATCC
The DNA here is from genome assembly GCF_019279795.1 of Protopterus annectens. NCBI lineage: Eukaryota > Metazoa > Chordata > Ceratodontiformes > Protopteridae > Protopterus > Protopterus annectens. The sequence goes on from NC_056737.1 coordinate 1,896,450,388, forward strand.
AAATGGTAAGTGTGATCAAACTTTTAAGGGTATTCTAGAGTGGCCTGCACAGTATCACCAAATACATATGCAATTACCCAAGAGCTTAAATATCTCTATGCAAAACCAGCCACAATTAAAAGGTTTAAAAATATTTAATAATAAATAATACAAGCACAAGACAATACTCATTAACTTAACACAATGATAGCAGAGTTCACAATGACATGAAATACTTTAAAATAAAATAGTAGGACAGTCTCACATAAATATATAAAACATCTACACTAATCTTTCTATATTCCTATCTATCTCTTAGAGAAACTATGTTCTAAATAACTTACTTACAGAGCAAGACAACATGCTGGTGAGTTGTTAACAGGTCCAGGACAAAATACAAAATGCACTCTTTCTCTCTGAGATAGTTCTTAACTTAATGATACACATTACTGATGAATCATCTCAGATTACATCATTCTTGTCACCTCTGTCTACATTTCCCAGGCTAGCAGGAACTTAATTTTTTAACATGTCTCTGTTAAAAATACTTATCTCTTAGAAGATAACAATTCTTTCTTAGAAGCTTGCCTGAACTGGAAATCATAAAACAATTACCTTGTTAACCTGTAATTACCTCTGTTTTCAGACAATAGAAATAAGTCCCTAGCCTAGACATCCTTGTTCTTAGCTTGAGATACACTGACTTTACAACACATCATAAAACTCTTTACTTATCAACTTATTTTCTTAAGAGTTTTGCAAATTAACTCTGTATATCCCAATTTCTACTATGAAACATACATTTACATAGGCATAGAGTTTATACACATTTCTGCTCTTTTCCAGCAGGGTGCACTGTGGCTACAATCTTGAAGCTCAGTACAAAACATATAGTATTTTACATTTTTTAAGGCATGCATACAATAATATTAAACTGTCTTTCGGCTTTTCCCGGTTAGGGGTTGCCACAGCGGAACTCCGGTCCGCTAATGATTGGCAGTAGATTTTTACGTGCTGGCTTGCCGGGCCTAACGCACAACCTTCAACGAAGGAACGCCCATTCACGCATGTCGACACACAGAAGATGGTCTAACTGAGAATCAAACGTGCAACGTTTAACTGTGAGGCGACAACGCTACCGCAGCACCACCACCGCAGCCAAGCATACAATCATATTACTATTCACAAATGACATAGAATTATTTACAAAATTCTATCTAGCTGGGACACTTGTGGAAGTGATAATTTAGAGTGAAATGCACTAATGTTGACACACCTTTGGTTAACAGAACACATGGTTGATGGGTGTTGGAGATTGATAGCCCTTAGCAGGGCTATTGTTAGCATTTTGGGGGCCCCCAGCAAATGTCAAGTTGGGCCCCCCTTGGCAATTCCAGTCTATCACTCTGTCACAGCTACCCCTCTTAAGCAACTTTTTTGTTCATGCTACAAAGGTTTAGGAGTAGTAAAGACATAATGACCTGTAGCTATAATGGTCTTACATACTGATAGGCCTGTGTACCACCACTATGTTGGCCCATCTCACAAAAGGACATTTGCAGTTACTCACATTTAGCTACAGCAATGACACATTACATCTCCTTTATGTATAGGGCTGGCCTTAGGAGAAATGGAACACTAGTCATTGACTACTGCTTCTTAACACCCCCTTCACACACCCCTCCAGTGCTCCCCTCTGTTTAACCAATCTTGGACACCCCACACAGTGTGCTTTACTTTTTTTCTTCCTTTTCTCACATTGTGCCTTAGCCTTCAGGTTTTTAAGAAGTCATGACTTTAAAATTAATTTCAGAACACATAGAAAGTTTTCTTTTTTTTTACACAACCTTTTTAGTCAATGATGACTTGAACAGAAATTATGATTAAATGTAGAAATTCAGTGTTACAGTTCAACTTTAGTTTTCCTGTCATCCTTTCAACACACCTTTTCTGACCAAAACAGTGCAGTAATGACCATTTAGCAAATAAATTAACCTGGGACCCCCAGAAGCCATAGATGATATAGGATGCATTTTAGAGCATTTCATAAATATTTAATCCAGTGGTGGCCTGAAGAAAACTCATGAGTAAGAAAATAATGTCAGTCTTTTTTTTCTTTCAAGGTAGAGATAAGTTGTGTCCAAAGCTTAATGGTCACAGCTGAAATAGTATATTATAAAAAACTAACAAGACAATTGTATTATTTTGAGGATACACAAGTCCTGTCTGGGAATACTGCCTACCTCCCTAACATCCCACCCCCAAAAGACAGTCACTACCTGTGCATCCATCTGGCTCAAATGGCCAAAGTCATGTATTTTAAGCAACCACATTCATACATATACATAGCATGCCTCCTCACTTCTCATCCATGCTCCCCAAAGAGAGCCATCTGTATATATGCCTGATGTGTGATTGTGAGGAAAGTGAAAAAAATAATGATTGCGCTAATTTATTCCACTTTGTCTCTCCTATACAGTATACTGCCCATACACAAGCTATAGTAACCTTCTTTTAATACCACTGAAGTCTATGAAAAAGGTAAGAAAGCAATGACCACACAGTCCACAGCCCAAATACAAGTTATGATGACCTCCTGTGCATACATGTAAGGTTTGACTGTGATGAAACGCAAAGAAATGACCACACAGTCCACAGTCCCCCTCGCATAACCTGCAGCAACCTTCGGTGAACACATATCTGAGCAGGGCTGGTTTTGGAAAGGGTGCAGGTCAGGGCAGACACTACCACTAAGTCCATGTCAAAATCCATTTATACAGTCTGGGGTGTGGAGGCCACCAGACTTCTAGAAAATCAAAGTGTCTGAATGTTCTGTGATATATTGTATGCCTTATTTTTGAAATATAATTACTGCTTTTTTTACTGCTACCAAGAAGAGGGGGTAGAGTTAGCATAAGGGTTAAGATCTTCACCTAACAAATACAAAGTAATGGGTTAGACTGCTTAGCATTTATTTATGAACCTATAGGAGTAATGCATGTGTCCCACCATTACTGTGTGTGTACAGATGAAAATCTGTGATATTTTTACACAATTGTGTGTGCACACTGCACATTCACCTTCAGGGAAAAGGGAGGAATTTCATTTCACCTGCTGCATGTTTTCAAGGTGCTGGGGTTAGCCATAGCACATGAATAGACACTCACATAGACAAGGAAAGGCATACAGACTTCACATAGCCAAGGACTCGACCAGTGCAAAGCACTCTGAGTTTGCAGTGCTACTCGCTGCACCATAGTGGTGATGAACAGTTGTTTTCACAGATCTTCTTCCTGCCAAAATCCATTTATACAGTCTGAGGTCTCATTCAAAGTTTCTATCCCACCCAACCCCCTCCCCAGCTGAAACAAGGCTAAAATACTTCTCAAAAGCTGACTACAACCTCCTAAGGGAGGGTATCAGCAGCTTCACAACCCCCCCCCAGATGATGCAGACAGCTATGGTGTACAGTATGCCAGTGCAGTGTACAAGCACCTGTACAACTGCATGGACTCGGCCATATCCAACAGAACTAAAATCTGCTCCTCAAGGAAACACAAACCTGTCTGGTTGACATCCTCTATCAACAGACTTTGCAACAAAAGGAAGAAACTGTTATCCAAGGATGAAAAGGAACAAATTCCAAATCAGAAAAACTCCCTCCTCTGCCTCAACAAGCAAATTAGATCACTAGTGAAAACCTCCAAAGCCAATTATGAGTCGAAACTAGCCTCCAAAACAAAGGAAAACCACAAGTTCTTCAGTTATGTTAGGAACTGCCATGGCAAAGCTCAAGTTTATTCTGAACTAGTACTTAATGGTACCACTTACACCGATCCTGTTGACTTAGCCAACCTGCTGGCTGATAGGATCAGCGCAAACTTCACCCCCTTATTGTCTCCAAATTCCCAGTCAACATCCCCGATACTTGTCCCACACCTCACATCTCTGTAGATCAAGTGTTAAAGTCCAAGGCAAAGAACACAGCTTCCATGGGACCTGATAGTATCACAGGCTGTATTCTGCACCATCTCCAGCAAGAACTAGCTTCGCCATTGAGCACCCTATTCAATCACAGCCTAACTACAGGCTTCATTCCAGCAGAGTGGAGAACTGCCATTGTTATCCCTTTGCACAAAGGTGGTGCCACTACTGACCCTGGAAACTATTGCCCCATCAGCTTGACAAGTCTGATCTGTAAAGTCATGGAGCGTATTATTATGGATCTCATAAACAAGGACATAGGCAATCTCCAAGCTCTCGACCCCACCCAATTTGAATTTGTCAAGGGCAGATCTTGCCTACCGAACCTAGTTGACTTCTTTGAGACTGTCAACAAGGCCCTGGATGAGGGAAAGTCAGTACACACAGCTTACCTTGACCTGGCCAAGGCCTTTGACACAATCTCCCACTCGGGCATCATCGAAAAGCTAACACAAGTTAATGTTAATCCCTATTTAGTCAGATGGGTGGCCAACTAGCTCACAGATAGGACCCACACAGTTAAATTAGGTGCTGCCACCTCCAACAGCAGACCTGTCACTAGAGGTGTTCATCAGGATCTGTCCTGGGACCTCTACTGTTTGTTATATGCTTCCCAAATATCCAGGAAAAAACAAAGGGCTTGTGGCTGACCAAGTTTGCAGATGACTGTAAGTTGGGTGTTATCACTGACTCCCCAGTTGATGTTAACATACTGCAGGAGGGTCTCACAGCTACAAATGACTGGTGCCAAAGTCATGGCCTTAAGTTAAACACAAAAAAATGTATTATCATAAAATTCAGCAAAAACATGGCCCCTACTTATTACCACATCAACGGCAACCCCCTAAGCACACAACCTGTGGTGAAAGACCTGAGTACTCAGGTTGACAACAATCTCACATTCGATCATCATGTAGCGGTGGTGGTCAGAAAAGCCTTTTACTTGGTTCATCTCATAAGTAAAGGGATTGCATCCAGAAAAAAAGAGGTTATTACCTCTCTGTACTCCTCGCTTATTTGACCTATAATTGAGTATAATGCACCATTTGGTATGTACCTCTTCAAACATCTACACCAACTGGAAAGGCCCCAGAAATACCTCACAAAGCGAATCCATGACCTCCAACACCTATCCTATGCCGACAGGCTTAAATCATTATCACTCTACTCGGTATCATACAGATTGCTCAGAGGTGATCTGTGTCTTGCCTACAAGGCAATGTCAGACCCTGCCCTACTGGAGATGCTCCATATCCGTAAGTCTAACTCCTCATGCATTACTAGCTGAATAGGCCTAAATCTAATATGCAACATCAAAAAACCTGCTGGAGAGACAGATTTCTCTTCCAGTGGCTACCCCATCTCTGGAATAGACTTCCCATACATGTCAAACAGAGTACTTCATTGACCCTCTTCAAATGCAATCTTGATGAGTGGATGGGAAACCATATTTTTTTTCCCATGGGGTTCCACCTTTGTCCCTCATTGACAGGGGTGACAGGTGCTGACTGAGGTTTCCTTTTTTTTTTGTTTTGGGATAAACTCTTGGCTAGGCTTAGTAAGGGCCCCAGGGCCATTAGCCTAGTAATCTCCTATGATCCTATGACCCTAATAGATAGCTGTCTATCATGTGTAAGGTCTATGTTTGTAATGATAAGTGTAAGAAAATATGGCCAGCTTGTTACTTTAAAGTACACTGCAACCACTCATCCACACCCACACAAGCACAATGGCAGTGCTGATAATGTCTACGTTAGAAAGTGAAATACACCATAGCCAGCTTGCTACTCTTACACTGCAAAACACACATGCACGCACACACACACACACACACACACACACACACACACACACACACACACACACACACACACACACACACACACACACACACACACACACACACACACTCACACTCATACATATAAGTCATAGCAGTACTGTTTTTGTACTTATTTCAGTAAATAGTACATTGTGCAACACTGGTATTGCCACATCAGATAAGTAGCTGTTGTTTAGCAGTCATCAAACAGGGGTGATTCACTTTTATTTACCTCATTAAAGAATAATACATACCTGTCACTATCCCTGATTTCACAGACTGTCACTGATTTTTGTTTCATAATTTAGTTCTCTCCCCCATAAAAAAGGTTTGACTTGCTGGTAAATTATTTATTATTAAAGTCAGGGTAACCATTTGAAATGCCAGGACCCTTTACAGCGAATCCTGAAATATGAAGACTGAATGGTCAAAAAAGCAAACTTATATATACTAAGTCTCATATGGTCATTTCCAGGAATACTTCCCTTTCTTTGATCCTGTAGTTGGTATATATACGTTTTGGGGTGTGGAAAGTATAGAGGGCTTGTCCCCTCCAAAAAAGAAAGTAAAGAAGGATGATGTTTGAGCTTCACTGTTTTCCTGGGTTTTCAACCTTTTTTTCTGTGTATCAGCACCAAGCATTTCAAGTACCAAACACAGTCAAGGATGATTAAAATGGCCCTCACACAGTCAAGTATGATTAAAGGTGGCACCCTGCAGCCATGAGTATTGCAGGTGCCTAAACTGGTTATGATGTTAGTTTTGTTGAAGAAAATGTCCACCAGAAGGATTTAATTAAGCCAAGAGTACTATGTCAATGGTGAAATATTTGATTAAATCATAAAGCCTGTTATTTGACAAAATACTGTTACTATAACTAGAGGTATATTTCAGTTTTAAAGGTAATATAATTGAGTTACTGTTACTCACCTGGTTTATTAAGTACCCATGATTGCTGTACTAGCTTTTGTTGGTTTTACTGACATGTTACAAAATATCAAAATAAGATAAACTTGTTGAGATTGGGAGCCCCCAGTGATCACATGGTTTGCTGGTGACTGAAGCTGGATATGGGTGTAATACAACCAATATCAACCAATATTCCACCCCAACTAGCCTCAAAACTCCATTTTGACTTTCATCCTATTATTTAGGTCACACATTTTCTTTTAGTCTTCAGGGTCTCAGTTCACGCTCTACTTCATCGGGCTAAGCTTCTTTAATCTGTAAACCCCTAAATTCTATGAAGCACTACCACCTGATATAAGAAACACTGAGGCTCTTCACAAATAGCAGAGTAAGCTAAAATATTTTGAAAATGCACTCAGTCCTTCTTCCTGTCACTTGCTCCATCACAAGTGCAGCCTGCTTCTTCCTGTGTTTCCTTGCAAATCACCAACACTAGCATTTGCTTTATTTTATTCATATATTTATTGTTGCATCTTTATTTCAGTACCCCCCTCACTCTAAACTGGATCAGACTTCTGGATAGCACACAACTTGAGTGTGATATCTGATTTCCTTATTTGCTCAACTACTCTGTTCATAATAATTCTGTCAGTTTTACTGTTTGCTTGTTAGATGGTATTTGCCTGCATTACAAGCCAGTATCCACGGTGGTGGTGCTGCGGTAGCGTTGTCACCTCACAGTAAGACGCCGACCGGTTCGACTCTCAGCTAGAGCATCTTCTGCATGGAGAGTGGAGACATGCGTGAATGGGCGTACCTTCGTTGAAGGTTGTGCATTAGGGCTGGCAACTCAGCACGTAAAAATCAACTGCCAATCATTAGCGGACCGGAGTTCTGCTGTGGTGACCCCTAACCGGGAAAAGCCGAAAGACACAACAACTGCTAACAAGCCAGTGTTTATTAAACTTCAGCTTATGTAATCTTGTTTACTGATAAGACCACTACCTAACCTGGACAGTCATGATCACCATAGCTCTCAACCTCTTGGCACAAAAAATATTTACAAAGCCAAAGATAATGGGGGGACAAATTTTAAATATTGCCCTTATAAACTTAAAAAGTTGCTAGAATAAAAAGTCTTATGTTACCATGCATTTTTCTGAAGGATATGAAGTCTGAAACTCAGATGCCTGTCAATATTTAGTGACTTCAGTTCTCACTGATTTGCTACAAAAATCCAGAAAACTACACATTTTGTGATGAAAAGACCAGAAGTTAAGTCAAAAACCAGGACATTCTGTAAAAATCTGAACAGTTGAGAGGTACGATGCTTACCCTGATGACAGACTGACTTTTTTCCACAGGAGCTTTTCTGTTGTCCTGAAAAAGGCAATTTTTTTCCTTTAGAGTCTTAAATCTTTACTAGTAAAATACTAATAAAGCACAATTTGCAACATATGCCTTTTTGAATGCAAAGCTCCATGGATGCTGAAGTGCTGCAAGCTAATCTAGACCAATCAGGTCCTTTCTCTAGATCGATGTCATCAGTTAAAAAAAAAAAAAAAAAAAAAAAAACTTTTCAAGTTGCAGTCAATCAGGTCCTAAACAGACCTGATGGATTTCAGCATTTGCCAATGTCATCTCTTAAGTCAGGAAGTGCAAGGGAAGAAGTAAAAACACAAACTGCAATCTCTTAACTGAGATTTTTACTGCTGAAACCTTGGTATCCACCTGCCAAATCTTGATGGCTGCATCCCAGTGGGGGCCCTGACCTGTACTGGGAAATTTGGATCCCCCACTGTCACAGATTTCATGGGTGTGTAATGCTGGCTATGCCCTTAGGGTAAGGGGATAAGCCCTTACTCAGGGGAATTTTTGATCTCAGAGTTAGTATATATAATTAACAGTGGGTGTGCAAGTGCACTGGGCCCAGTCCCCTGTGAAAATGATGTCTGTTATTTTCCTGCTCCAAGGCTGATCCTCAAAGCATGGAAGAAATGGATCAGTGTTAAGAACATTGATAGTCCAGCTGATCGACCTTAAAGACTAGATACAGTTATAATGCATCTACACACGCACACACACACACACACACATATATATATATATGGGTCTACCTGAGATGGTCGACAAGCCATTTGATCGACTTTCATTTGGTCGACAATTCATTTGGTCGACAGGCAGATTTGCCCCCCTCCCCAATGTTGTGCGACCCTGGAGTTGATATATATAGTTAGGGGGGTGTGGGGGGCACAGTCCCCCACATAAAACTGCTTGTCAACCAAATGAACTGTCGACCAAATGAAAGTCGATCATATGGCCTGTCGACCATTTGATAGGGATCCATATATATATATATATATATATATATATATATATATATATATATATATATATATATATATATATATAAAACCTTCAAACATATATGTTTACATATATATATATATATATATATATATATATATATATATATATATATATAAACAACAGATTCCAGAAAGAGAAAGTTATAAAAATCTAAATATTGATCATAAAACATTTTTGCAGGGGACAACCTCCTCCATGGATGGAGGGCTATGTCCCTAACCCTTTATTTATATACACTAACTCCAGGGTTGCAAAACAGCAGGCACAAGAGAGAACCTCCCCAGTATAACACAAACATACAGTGCTTCCACTCAAAAACACCAAAGTCTACTAACTGTATAACCACCAACACAGCAAAGGAAGCAGCAAACCAGATAAATTTGTTGAAACTTGTTTAATCCACAATAGCCACGTTAAGCGCTTTCTTCCCTCTAGGCTACAAGGGACTTCATCAGAACAATGTTACACAAATCAACCCAGCCATTTATACTTATTTAATCCCATTACTAATTAGATAATTAAAATTAATTGAATCAATTGTATACTTAAATCTGCAACTTGTATTGCTCGGTAAAACAATAAATGCACATTTTAATAACAAATACACATAAAATATTAAACACCACTTTACTATAACTTCACAATGTTTGATTCCATGTGGTGAATAAAGAAATAACATTAACCTAAAATATTTTTTAACTTCAAAATACAGGAAATGTTAATAGTTTTGTTTATTCCAAGATAAACTGTTGCATTACATCGGAACTGCCTTTTTAGTTCACACACGTCTAAATGTATATCTATACATTTCCCTTGTGGGTCTTTTTCAATGTATTACACTACCAAAAATTTAAATTGGTAATCTTTTTTATCCTTAACATGCCTGGCAAGGGCATTTGTGGGCTTTTCTTGAGTGATGTCTAACAAATGTTCCCCAATTCTATTTTTGAATAGCCTGCAAGTTTTTCCTATGTAAAAATATAAGACATTGTTGACATTTGGCCATGTAAATGACATTTGACGTATTACAATTATAATGCCCACAGATATTAATAGATCTCCCATTCAATAAAAACTTGTCCCCTGTTTCAAATATGTGTGAACAAAATGTGCATCTGTTACATTTAAAATGACAATTTCTCCTATTGGCAACAAGTCTATTATGTTTTGAATTACTTTCTAATATATTTTTAAATTATCTATCCTTTTTATATATGATTTTTGGATGCTTACCTACTCTCTGCCCCACATTGTGATCAAATTGTAAAATACCCCAATTACTTATAATAATCTCATCTATTTCTGTAGCATCTTAATTAAAGGTGGTAATAAACCCTACACTAATGTCCATTTTCTTCTTAGCCATGGTCTCATTAAATACACCAGCTTCCCTTGCTGTGTTGGTGGTTATACAGTGCTTCCACTCACAGTAGAGATTGCTAATGTTCAGTAATTAAAAAAATGTGCAACTCCATTTGTACAACAGTACAGAAGTTTGTACTGCATTCCACAAAGCCACCTCATATGTGCAGCTGGAAAAAACAGTTTAAATGTTAACTTCACATTGCATATACCCTGCATGTAACCAGGCTACACAAGTTTGAATACTGAAAGTTGGTATTACTTATGAAAAATTACTGTTAAACTACAGTCCCAATTCTGTCTTCCAGTAGTGTTCATTGCTATTTGTACAGCTGATGTTATTACATTCAGCATTGCTTTGTTATGCTTCTGGCTTGGCACCTATGTCTGTAATGGACACAGGCAACCTGTAAATGGTTCATCTCCCAAGCTCCTGCTTACACTTATCAAGGGTACCAGATCTTGTTAGAGATTTAAGATGGATGGGTTGGCTTAAAAAGGCCCATGTGGTCATTAGTCTGGTAAACACCTATGAACCTATGACATGCTCATTGCAACTTACTTTAAAAAGAATGATTGAAAAAAGAAGGTAAATTAATACTAATTGTCTTGATAATGTAGTAGACAATAATGATGCCTTTTTGTTAACTGGGTAGGCACACTGGTTACAATTACACAGTCTCTTTTCAGGGATAACTCAAGAGCAATGTCTATATAAAAGACTTGAGCAAGGTCACACAGTAGGCAAAGAAAAATTAAGGGAATCAAACCCTGTACCACAGGAATTTATAGCTCACAACCTTAACCAAATTCTTCTACTGACAGAGATCATCATTCTGTCTGAATTATTTCTAATAGTGGTACATTAATCTAGTAGATTATGAACTTTGTTTCAGTATTCTGTAGATTATAGTTTTGGAGCCAGCTTAAAGGAAATGGTTTAAAGTTAGAACACTGGAACACTGCTCTGAGAAAAAAAAAAACACCACATAAACATTATTAGGGCATTGGAGAACACATAAAACCCATCCCAAATCTCTAACAAGATCTGGTACCCTTGATAAATGTAAGCAGGAGCTTGGGAGATGAACCATTTACAGGTTACCTGTGTCCATTACAGGCATAGGTGTATACTCTCACCTGTTCTTTTTTATCTCAAAGACTCCTGATATATCTTTGATCTTTCCCACTCCTGACTCACCTACTTACCTTCAGCTACCAGCATTGCTGATAGTTTCTTCTCTAGATTCTCCTTCACTTGTCTCTACCCGCTCCGTTCGCCCTGTGGGCTCACTCCGCTCCCCTACCCTACCTCCAATTCTCTCCCACCCCCAGGGGTCCTACTCTTATACCATCTAATCATACCCTTTCCCTTTTCCACTAATCACAGCCCTTCCCCATTGTTAATTAACACCAATTCCCTTATTTCACTTACCTCTTCCAATTTCTCCCCCCACACCCTACACCTATTTCCTTCCACACTTAGCATACCTCCAAGCCTATAACAAGAACCTAACAACTTACTCTGCCAGATGTATATGCTACCCTCCTCAGCCCTCTTACAGAGGTTATTCATACTTACACTTCTACCACCCCTAACTTTAGCTTACCTGCTAACCTCCTATGAACACCCAATATATCCACACTTTCTCCACCCCAACACACTATCTACCTCTCCTTCTCTACCTATTCTCACTAACCATGTTAATATAACATCTACACCTAGCTATCTACAAGCAAAATTCCATAGGATGACCCACATTAGATATGACTCTCCCAATCCCAGAAAGTCTCTAACTCTATGTAGTAAGTTCCCATATCTTAGATTTCAAACACTACGCCTCTCTTTAAAAGATGGTGACATTCATCCAAACCCAGGCCCTATAACTGCTACTACCACTCAACTCCACAACCCCAGCCCCCATCCTATCCATTCCTTTACTAAACCACCTAACTTACTCTTATTAGCTCACCTCAACATACATAACCTTAATAACAAAGTTGCACAACTCCATGCTCTCATAGAAGTCTACTCCTTTGACATTCTTTGTTTAACAGAAACTTGGTTAAAGCCTTCAACTAAAGACAATGAAGTCATCCCACCTGGTTATAATATTTTGTGACTTGACCGTACAACCAAAAAGGGTGGCGGTGTAGCTATCCTTTTTAAATCTGGCCTACAGATTACTACCTTTGACTATATGCCACCTCAAGTCTCCAACGCTGAAATTCTTATTACCAAGCTTCAACTTAACAAATTCAAATCCATTTATATTATCTGTACCTATCTTCCTCCTGGTAATAACATTGCCACAATAGAGAATATCCTCTGTTGGCTATCCCAAAATGTACCTCAAGAAACCATAATCCTAGGTGATTTTAACATTGATTGGAAGTGTTGTAGCAGTATCCACCCTACAAGCCTCCCATACCAGGATAAACAAGCCTAATAAGAATAAGAAAGAAAGTACCTTAGATTGGATTCTCATAAATAATCATCTCCAGACATATGAATCTGGTACCCTCCCTGATGATGTAAGTGATCACTCACTAACCTACATCATCAGGCTTAAAACCAATCTACCTAACCCAACCATATCTAGGACAATTAGAACCAAGAAAAGCTTCAACCCCGATCTCTTCCAAAGGGAACTAAGAACATGTAACTGGTCTCCCTTAAAATACCTCCCACTGGAGGAAGCTGTTAATTACTTTAATTCTAACTTCTTAGCCGTACTAGACCACCATGCCCCAACACACTCTATAAGAATGAGAACTAAATCTGCCCCATGGCTTTCAAAAGAAACCAGGCAAAAAATCAAACTCAGAAATAAATACTGGAATAAATCTCGATTAACTAAAAACCCAGTAGAGCCACAAAACTTCAGGCAACTAAGAAACAAAACTAAAAAAGTTGTACTGTCTGACAAAAGAAACTACTACCTACAATTCCAAGAGACCCACCATAATCAACCACAAAAGTTCTGGGCAAGTATTAATCAATTATTTCACCCAGGTCAATCCATCACACCAAACCCAGAAGGCACAGACCAAGAAAATCCTAAGCAGACTGCCAATGCCATTAATACCTATTTCACTGAGGCCATTCAAGCCCTTGCCAGTCAGCTATCCACTTAGGACTTGCCTATATCCAACTATATCACTAACCCACCCCCTCCATTTCTCTTCCAACCAGTCCCAACTACATATATTCTTGCCCTCATCCAAAAACTTAAACCATGCACTCCTTCAGCAGACCAACTACCTGCCGAATACCTACAAAAGGCAGCCAAATCTATTGCCTACCCCATTTCCATTCTTATCAATAGATCCATCAGTGAAGGACACATCCCTAGCATATGGAAGGTCTCCCATATTATCCCCCTTCATAAGGGAGGTAACTCCACTGAACTCTTCAATTACCGTCCCATTGCCCTACTGTCTCCCCTAACAAAGATCATGGACAAATGCATCCATAAACAATTGCTAGACCACCTAATCCAAAATAACTTACTTTCCAACTCTCAACATGGTTTTAGACCTTCCCACAGCACTACTACTGCCCTCCTTTCCTTCACTCACTGTATCAACAAAAAATGCAACCTCAATATGCGTTCCTCTGCACTGTTTATAGATCTGTCTAAGGCGTTCGATATGGTAAATCACCAGGTACTTATAAATATCCTCAAATCTCTGTCACTAGATGCATTAGCTATAAAATGGTTCCAATCCTATCTGGACAACAGACAACAGGCCGTGCTTTGGCATAACATTCTATCTACCCATCTGCCCGTCAACATAGGCGTCCCTCAAGGGTCCATATTAGGACCCCTCCTATTTTCTATATTTATCAACGACCTTCACCTAGCAGTCCCCCAAGCTACATGCATACAATATGCAGATGATTCGACACTCATATGCTCAGCCACATCAATATCTGAACTTCACTCCCTTACCCAAAAGCTCTTTAACACAGTTGAACAATGGTTTACTTGATGCTGTCTCCTTCTAAACGCCCCAAAAATTAAACTCCTCCTTTTCACTCCTACTTGTAAGTCCCCCCCAATAGACTTCACAGTAACTTCCAATAACAGTACTCCTATATCCCCAGACCCAACTACCAAACTACTAGGTATCACCATAGATAACAACCTTAACTTTGACACCCATATTAACAATACCTTAAAATATGTTAATAGAAAACTGGGCTCTCTCTACAGGATCAAACCCTTTCTCTCTCCTGCAGTAAGAATAACTATTGCTCGCACTCATCTAATTTCTACTCTCATCTATGCCTCACACATATACACTAATCACTCTAAAAACAACCTTAATAAAATGGAAAATGCCTACAATAGCATAGCCAGATTTGCTACAGGTAACCCTTTCCGAACCCACCACTGTATTAACCTAAAGCAACTAGGATGGCTTGAATTACAAACTCAGCTTAAATTCCACCAACTTACCATTGCCCACAAAACCCTTTACCATCCTACCAATACCCCTATGCTATCTACCCTCATTATCCACTACAACAATCTAAAGACCTTACGTTCATCACATAGACTTCTTGTAAATATTTGTAAGTCAAACAACAGGGCTGGAGACTCTCTTTTCTCTAATACTGTTGGAAAATCCTGGAACCTTCTTCCTAGCGATCTTTCCTCAGTTCCCTCTATATCACTCTTTAAAACCAAACTGAAACTTTTTCCCAGAACACACTGGTTGTGCCCCTGTACTAGACCTGACTGATCTACTACCTCTCTTACTTGGATCTGCCTACTCTCCTCTTCTCAGTATTCTTGTTCCTTAGTAACAACTGACCTAGACCTTTCTAGATTTTTTTTTACTTACATCCTCATAATTTCTTTAAGGAGACTAGGTTTTACTCTTATACTAATTATTACAGCTCCTACTTTTTGTTTTCCTTCTTTATGTCAACTTGTTTACTAATATATTGTCTAACTCAGCTGCTATCTTTTTACATGTTGTATTGCAACTACATTTGTATTGTATTAATTGTATTTGTATATTTAGCACTTTGCTATGAACAAACGACCTCTGTGATTATTCCCTGTTCTTTACCTGCAATGTTCAACATGCAAATTAATCTTTGTATAATGTGATTATATTTTTACTTCCTCGGATCTTATCTCCCCAGGCCTCTACTGAAAATGGACATATATTCAGTTAGACTAGCCCGGTCAACAAATGTAAAACAAATAAAACAATAAAATCTTGATGCAACTGTTGGGTTGCTATGCATGCACTCATAGCTCCCAACCTTCAGTCTCTATAATGTGTAACACTGCCTAAGCTGAAGTGAAATAAATGGACAAAATATGGACCACTTACTAATAAATTCAACTAGGAAGCTACAGCATGGTTAGAACTGCTATGTAATGAATCCAAATAATTGTTTTGATGAGGAGTACATGTTAAAATATCTTAATAGTGAAAGTGTGAAAAATTATTTCAGTGAGGTACAGAACAGAACATTTTAAACTAGTAACCAACACAAAGTAAAAAAAAAATGAAGTAATAACATATAGAAGCCATCACCAAAACCACAAGCAACACAAACAAGTAGTAACAAAAACTTTTTAATATCTAATGTTAAGCACTTTTGTCCCTCTAATCACATGACTTCATCAAAATACAAACACCATACTGAAACAAACTTTTAGAAAGTAACTCTTCATCACATGCATTTAATTCATCTAGTCAGAATTATTAATCTTGTTAAAAAGTTAAATAGGCTACTCTTTCTTAAAGAAACTGTTGCTAATAAACAGTACTACCAAAGAGTAAATGACATTGGAGTGAAACAAATTATATTGTTGTTACTATACACTCAATGTGTTAATATGCTGTACAAAAAGAACATCATACCAATCAAATAGCATCTGGTTTAAGTTTTAATATCGTAGCCATATATGAGGATTTGTTAAGTTCTGGCTGGTTGTAGGCATTCAGTTTAATTTGCAAGGTCAACTGCCTGTATACAAGTAAATCTTTCCAGGGACCTTCTCTTGGATTTTTTCAATTTTATCTAATACCATGAAAAGAAAAGATATGTGTAGGGTAATTCTAAATGTGTTTGTATAAACCATTTTTACAGTTCTTATATTCAGTATTGAGATGTATGATATTAAGCATAAGAACTGTAAAAATGCATGACTCTTGCCATTATTTCCCTATTTAGTCTTTCATATTATCTCAGTAAGATGTTTGAGGTATGCACTGTCAATAAAGTGATACTGTCTATAAATTGATGGCAATTAATGAGTGTGCATGCACACATGTTTTTGTGAGGGGTAGGGGGTTCAAATAAATTACTATGGCCAAGTATTACTATTATTTATTTATTTATTTATTTTATTGCACTCAAGTGTCTGAGATCTACATAGTCAACAAAGTGGATGTTATTGTTGGGTAAAGGGTCTGTCTCTGGATAAACATAAGTTTGACTGAACCTGCTGCTGTTTGCCCAAGTTAAGCATTCATTGATCTGGCTTTGCAGGATGATTGTGTATTTCTGTGAAGCAAGTTGAAATACTTTTGGCTGATGTTAGTGTGAAACAAAATTGGAATGCATTGCTGTAGCCATTATGTTTATCACAATCGAACATCTGAGGAATATAAAGTTAATAAAGTGGCTATAATTGCTCTATATAGGGACTTTCCTGTCTAAGAATGAAAGTGACTGACCTTGCTGCCATTTGCTCAAGTTAAATAATCATTATTCTGGTTTTGCAGGACTAATGTGTATTTTTATGAAGCCATTTACTCTACTTTACTGTGGCTAATGTTTCTGGGAAATAGATTTAAAATATATTATTATGGTCATACTTATTTATTTCAGTCAAACATTTAAAACATGACATATCTATATTTGAATATTGAAGGACCAAAACACTGATAGTCATATAATCAATTTCATGTGAGAAAAAACAGCTCACTTTTATGTGCAACAAAACTGTAAGTCAAAATGCTACCAAAATACATGTTTGCAAGGGCCAAGCCCCCCTGCACCCCTCATGTTGGGGTCCACAGCACCTCACCCCATGCTACTTATATATACATATTCTGAGATTGCAGTACAGGTGAGAATGTGCAAATTCACAATATCAGCTATTTATTAATCTTAGATAAACAACTTGTTGCACAGTGCAATGTGTTGACTTTCACTTTTCTGTGGCACTTTGACATTATGCCATCTTGCTCATTTGGGATTATTGTTTATGAACATCAACATTTTGATACTTCAGTGTTCTAATATAGATCCCTGCTGGCATTTTGCTCATTTGGGATTATTGTTAATGAACATCAATGTTTTGATAATTCAATGTTATAGCATCAATCCCAGCTGACAGAGTGGTTATAATTTCTCAGTATGAGGGCTGTCTGTGATTGAAAATAATTGTCATGGCTATCATTGCCTATGGTTAAACAGCAATTAGTCAGGCTTTGCAGTACTAATGTGCATTTGTGTGAGGTAAGCTAGGATACTTTATTCTGCTGATGTTGAGAAATGAAGCTGGCATGCATTACTGTTGCCTTTATTAATTTCTGATGCATTCAGACAACTATGATTTATATAATCAATGAAGTGACTATGATTGTTGGATATGAGGAATGTCTGTGGATGAAAATGACTAATATTCCTGCTGTGATCAAGCTAAATAGGCAGTAATTGGCTTTGCAGAACTGGTTTGCATTTGTGTAAAGCACTCCAGACTGCTATGTTTTTGTCATTTAACACAGTCAGATAACTGAGCTGTGCACAGTCAGTAAAGGAATGTTAATTGATGGGTACAGTGATTGTTTGTTGATTAAAATTATTGTGTATGATGGGGTTGTAGTGTATCTAAAATCTACGTTGGCCATAATTCCTTTCATTTTCTATTACCGTCAAACATAAGCATTGTATTAAATAAGTTAAGTTTTATTCCAGTCTGAGCAGATGTGTGTGACATTAATTGATCTTAAAGGCAGTGGTGCATTAAGTAATGCTGCCCTCACGCAGTGCTCTGAGTTTTTGACTATGGTTTCATCTATATGGAACTTTCATGTCTTACTTTCTTTGTATAGTTTTTTAGGTGCTCTGGATTCTTCTAATATCCTAAAATACACACTGTAAATTAATTTCCAGTCCTCTGATTTGTCCCTAGGTAAGTGTGCGCAAAGAGAGAGAGAGAGAGAGAGAGAGAGAGAGAAAGTGTGTGTGTGTGGGGGGGGGGTGCCTGGGTGTGAAAAAAACATATCACAAATTGGATCTGTGGACATATACAATACTGGGGAGAATGTATATACCTCTACTGTCTAGCCCTGAAAAGTTAACAAATACTTGTATTTCAAAGTAAGGAATTGCATGTATTACAAAACACCTAGATTCTCAGAGCTTGTGGAGGCCTGGTAGCCCCTAAATCCCTCACTGTATCCAGGGATTTTAACACAGGCTTAGGAGGGAGATCACATCCTTATATTCTGTCTTGGGTTTCCCAAGTATAAAATCAGTATTGCTCAGTGATGTGCACAAAAAGGGGAAATAACATTTGCAGATACTGGGGGTGTGAGTCCATCATTCTTTAATGCACCTCTCAATCAAACTTCAGAGAAGTGCACATCAGGCCAATACGGCTTGGCTATGGACAGTGTGCTGTCTAGGAGCAACAAGTTAGAATACATTATTGTGATCACTATTTTGCTCACTTTCCTACAATCAAACACCATACATGTATGCAGATGGCTAACTTTTGTAGCAAGAGGTAAGGAGGTGTGTTTATATTTAAGAATGACAACAAGTAGAAATATGTTACTCGGACATTTGTATTTCATTTTTATTGCAATCTAACATCTGAGGGTTACACAGAAAATTGCAGTTTTTTGAAGGTGGGGCGGTGAGGTAAGCTGTTTATCTGACTGTTGTCATTTGATTTTCCACTGTTTCCCTTTTGTTCCAGTTTAACATAAGAGCTGCATTCAGAAGACAGATGTCTTTTGAATGTAGGGTTGAAGATCTGCACGTGTGTGTGTGTGTGTGTGTGTGTGTGTGTGTGTGTGTGTGTGTGTGTGTGTGTGTGTGTGTGTGTGTTTATGCATATGTTTGTATCTATCTGTCTATGTATGCAGATATACGATGCAAAAGTGGCTTTTTCAATACATTAAAAAAGCCATTTTATCAGTGAAACTGTCATCTGCCAAATCCTTTTGCTGCAATAAACCATTTGGTTTTTATTTCCACTAGTCCTGGAGTTAATTTTTGTGTATTTTGTGGAATTAACTATGTGCTCTTTCTTCCCTTTTGTCTTTCTTTGGAGTTCATCTTGATCAATCAATAAATCTATCAATCTTGGTATCCATCTAACTGTCTATCTATCTATCTGTGGGTGTGTGTATGCATCTGTGCTTGTATCATTTTTGTGGGGAGGAGGAAGGCAAGTACTATTCTTGGCTATTATTTATGTATCCTCACCAAGATTTATCTTCTTTGTTTAATTGGGAGTATTCTTTAGTCAGCTTTGAACATTAGGCTTTGTGTATAACTTATTTCTCCCTTGAATGAAAAAATAAGGTACAATTTCCTTCCTTATTGGTGAATTTTGTTCAGGCCATCACTGAATCAAAATATTGCAAAAAAAGTTCTAAAAATGCACTTATCATGTCAAATCCCATGCTCCTGGGGACTGACTGATTTAATTCAATTACTTCCTTCATAGTTATTTTAGTGCAGTCGTAGATAGAGAGTGTTTAAACAATGGAAGAAAATGCTGATCATTAAAGCAAAAAGTAAAAAAACAATAATGGAGTCATCTGTCTGCATGATGTGAGGATTCCAGTATCTGGGGGCAATGAGACACTGAGTAAACCAGTGTCCAGTGTGGGGGGGGGGCTTTTCCTAAGGTTCCATTTCAACAAGGTTGAGCTATTGTAAAGTCAGATATCAGAGGAGTATGATGTCCATAATGTGGTCAAAATGAGTGGGTACTGATGCAGTGCATTTTAAGACCTCTTTGAAGAGGTTTAAGATTGATATAGACACTCCAAAGTCCATGTTTCTTTGCACTTCCTTTTCATTTTCCATCGTCGGCAACCATTTGGACCACCAATGTATGTCCAGTGCTTGACCTTCATTCAGACAGTCAATGGTGAGACTTTTTAAATCCCTGTCATTTCTCCCATGACATGTCTATTTCACCTAATTGGTGGAAATACAATCAAGGCAGTCTCTGGTGAGACTTTTTAATTCCTGTCATTTCTCCCAGGACATGTCTGTTTCATTTAAGTGGTGGAAATACAATAGGCAAATGTGTATATTCCACTGTACAAGTGCACATGTACCAAAATGTTTGGTGCACAGAAAAAGCGACATAGACTAAAAGTAAGAACCAGCACTCAGTGCAATGACCATTAAATAAAGACCAAAAGAGTGTGAAATAAATGTATTCAAATGTCCAAACTGGTTTCATTGCACTTCAGTAGCTTCATCAGTGGAAAGCAAGTCTTCTAATTAATTAATCATATTATGCATGTTTTATAATCCCTGCAGAGCGTCATCTAATGTTAATGAATTAATAGTATTCAAGTACTGTTTATACATTTGACCATTATACATGTAATCAAATGTATACTTTATATATCAATCTAATGTAAGATATCAGCACACTCATACCATACATATTTTTAGAAAACATTTATAATGTAATATACTCCAGCTTCCTTTGTTGCATCAAAAATAAAAATATAAAGGAGTTCTTATGTTGTTGAGACGTTCGGCTTTTCCCGGTTAGGAGTCACCACAGTGGAGCTCCAGTCCGCTAATGATTGGCAGTTGATTTTTACGTATCGAGTTGCCAGCCCTGACGCACAACCTTCAACGAAGGTACGCCCATTCATGCATGTCTCCACGCAGAAGACGCTCTAACAGAGAGTCGAACAGGACAGCATCTTATTGTGAGGTGACAACTCTACCGCAGCTTATATGGATTACAAATGAGCAGTCAGTCCAGGGTTGAACAAAGCCTGATTCTTAATTATCCAAAATTTTGTCTTCTGATTAAGAATAAATTTAGCATTCTTTTGTATTCAGCCCAGAAGTAAAGGACGTGGCATCAGTACCTATAAAAACTAATTTTGCACATTAATGTTTAGCAGTGTGTTTATATAATGCAATTCCTGCTTTCTTTCGTCTAATGGGCTTAAGTGAGTAGATATTCTTTCTTTAAAGGATCCTGTAGTCTGTCTTATATAGAAAGCTCCACAGTGGCATTCTATGACATGTAATTAAAGAACAATTCTGAAAAGTTATATGTGAATGTATTTTTTTTTTTTAGTGATAAGACATTTTATGTTAAGCCCATATTGACAACCACTACACCTTTCATATATTTTACTCCCTCTAAGGATATCACCATTATAAATAATAGATCTTAGGTTACATTTGGTTTTGTGATAAAAAAATTATTTTGCTAGTTCCTTATGTCTTCTAAATCTAAATCATCCTTCTGGACCCAAAATTTGATTTAACATCTGATAATTCAATAACATTATACAATATATGACCTCATGCATGTTATTGTCATAGGAAATAGTGAAGGGTATCATATCTGGCTTAATAGAAACTTCTTTAGATCCATAATCTAATAAATCAGTTTGGTTCATTTGACTCACCTCATTCTTTATCATAGTAACCATTTTTTGGATATCTCCTGTACATGAGACCTATGGAATTCTTTTGATCCATATCACATAAACTGCATATTCTCTTAATTCACATAAATTGTGATTTAGGAATAATTTTACACACATGTTTAAGCTAGCACAAGTAATAATACAAAAAGTGTTAAATATTTCAAATATTTTGTTTATTAATGGGACTTTAAATATGTTAGTTCTGTTAATATTTATTTGGAACATAAACATTAATCAGCGTGCAAACATGATTTACTTCAAAGTAAACACATAAAGAAATCAGTTGTTTACCATTTTCTTCTGACGAAACACCACATGCACAATTGAGCTCACTCTTAAATTTCTTTTAAATTTAGAAACTTTCTGGATTTCAGGCAGGATAAGTTAAAACTTTTGTAGTGCTACACTATTTTATTAGTGAGTTCCTGATTTAGGACGTGAGAAGAAACAGGAAACCGAAGAGGCAGAAACACTAGGAGAAATGAAGTTGCAGGAAATAGGAAGTCAACTGGGTAAATAACTGGCTGCAAAAAAAGAAAAGGGTTTAAAATAAAAAAGGAAATAAAAAAGACTATAGTAATGCTGTGAAACATCCAGAAGCAGGGATGTTTCGTTTCAGAAATGGTAAACTAGTACTTTGCTTGTTTGTAATCACATAGGGTGCAAATCCTAGACAGTTATGAACACTAGCAGGCTGTACAAATTCAAAGCTATAGATATCTTTTTTCCCTTTTTATTATGCAGTTAAAGTAATATATCACCTGCATCCTGTTCAAAGCCCTAAGGCAGCAGTGTTGAAGGCTTACATGTTACAGAAGGTAAATGTATGTCTTATGTTTAAACTACTATTGTTGAGAAGATGTACCATAGTATTAGGGTTGCTGTAGGAGTTTCTTGCACCACCACCGAGTACATAAACACTAAAATAAACATAAAATACAAATGCAAAAATAAATATAAATGCAAGTCATAGTAGAAAGGAATCAACGTTAAGAATAAATGTATATATAAGTGTCTGCACTTTCAATAGGCATTTTATAGTGGTGCCTTCCATCTAAAGCTATTGGATGAAAGATATTTTATTTATTTAACATTTGTTTACCAGGAAAGTCTGACTGGGACAGAATCCATTTTCAGAGGAGGCCCAGGGATAAATTCTCCATATGCATGACTTTGGAATGTGTGAGGAAACTGGAGCACCCAGAAGAAGCCCACACACACATAGGGAGGATATTCAGACTCCGTGCAGAAGACAGCCCAAAACAAGAATCAAACTGGAGAACCTCATGCTGTGAGGCAACAACACTAACCACTGTACTACTACACTGTCAATATTTTATGTTAGGGAGGTTTTTATTAATATTACTTTGTTCTACACTTCGTTTTGAATATTCCGGTCGTCTCATCTCTATCTCCCTGTACTCCTTTTTTCTTGATGTTGTTCTATGGAATAATGCCAAACACAATTTAATGGTAGCTTAGTTAGTGAAACCTGATAAAACTAAGAATCAATGGTCTCCAATAAGTTTTTTTTTTAATGGATTTAGCATTATGTTAGAGTTATTCAAAAACATATATTATATATGTCTGTTGAAATATGTTTTATTTAGTTAGCTTTAAGAAAGTTGATCGAAATTCTAGCTACACTATTGTTTTCAAAATTAAGCCTTATGAAATCATTGTTTGTTTTGAGAAACAACATGTGAAGCATAGAACTAGTAGCATAATGAACACATTCAATGCCACGTCAGTTAACATTAATGGTTTGAACAGTGACCAGGAAAGCTGTAGTATATCTAAAGTTATATCAAACCAAATTACTCTTTCTAGAGGAATCAAATATTTTACAAGATGAAGAAAGATGCATTATAGTTAATCAGTATAATATTTTATGTTGCTTATTAGATAAACTTAAAAGAAAAAGATTCATAATTTAGTGTAAGAAAATATAGTAGTGTTTAGGATATTGTATAACTGCAGTGAAAGAAAGGAATGTTTGAAACAATAGTAACAAAGTATCAAAACAGAAAGCATTGGATTTTTCAGTTAGAAGCATAATTTTCTAAAAATAAACTTAGATAATTTATTTAATAAGATGAAAAGCAGCTTAATATTTTCAGGAGACCTCTACTGTGCATTATATTTTCTCATATTTCACAGCTACCAAACACCAAGAATTGTAGCATCTACAAAATCTTTAAAAATTGGAAAATACATTAAATCTAAAAGGTATAAATAATGTAAAAAGTGAAGATTCTTTAATATATCAACACTATTGCTATATATTTCAAAAGTGGACATAATGTGATAGAATGTTTGTATCCAGTAATTTAAGTTATAATATAAATATGTTTAGAATAATTACTTGTTCTTTATTAAATTATGTTGTCCATTCATATAACTGACATGTGACCATAATGATTTTTATAAATAGAATTTCAGCTTAATATAAGTAAATTTCAGAAAATTTAAATTATGTTATTTTAGTGAAAATATTTTTAAATGTGTTGATGAAAAGACACAAATATAAATATACTATGTGATACTTTGATAAAGCTTGCTAGTAAAGAAGGATAATAACAACTTAATGATAAAGAAGGCTTAATCATCAATACACTGTGAGACACTTTAACCAGCTCTAAGTGGCCAAAATGAAGAAGCTGTATAACAAATTACTAGATATACAATAAAAGACTGGCAATGCCAAATTTAAAATATAGAAAGGATAAAAATATTAATGGATATGGTAAATTAATTACTGAAAATCAGAAAGAAAAACTTAAATCACAAAAAGGTAAATAGCTTTAGACAAAGTGAAACTGCACATATTCAGCAACACTATGTAGGTTGGCAAACAGTAAAAACAATGTTTTCATTAAACCATATAAACTCCATCAAAAGCTTGAAAAAACAAGCTAATAACTGGTATGGAGGATTTGTTTCAGAAATTTAAGACTCACCTTGATTTACTAAATAAAAATGATTGATTTGAAACAACAAAATGAACAAAATGTGAGATTTTATCACTCTTAATGATATAAAAAGACAAGCAGCTGAAAATGTAGACAACCTTTTAAAACCATTTAGCTTAACAGTTATTTAAAATAATGACTAATCCAAAAATAATTCAACAGAAAAAAATAGAAGAAAATAATGCACATAAAGTTTATCAGAACAGATCATTCAGAAAATATATTTCTTTACTAATATCATTTTACAAAATGACACTAACTAGTGAGGTTCAGTTGTTTAACAGACAGCATACTTGCCTTTGATATTGTAGGATAAGAGTACTTTGGGTTATATTCCTGCCCTGGGTTTTTAGACTTATTTTCCATTACTGACATTACAGTGCAACGCAAGAGGGTGCTACATTCCTGAATCTGGCATCCTCTGGATGAGATGTTAAGCTGAGGTCTCATTTGCCAGAGATGGTGGTAGTCCTAATGTAAATGAGAGTAATGATCTTAAAAGGAGTAGTGGAACTTCATCAGTGCTCTGGACAAATTTGCCCAATTAAGTATAAATTCCACCTTTGGTGTCCCCTGAAAAAAGTTACTGGCCTATAGAACTAACACGATGAATAAAAAAGCTAATAAATAAGTAATAAATAAACAAATAAATGAATAACGAATAAATTATTTCATCATAAAAGTATTTGTTAACAATACCTAGTTTAAAACAAAATAAGAATCCTGAAGAATGCTCTTCATCAAGGTCAGGTACACTGTTATATATAGACTACAATATAGTTGTCTCAGTTTATGTTTATACAATAACAATAATATTCATGGATCTGATATGGTTCTATAATAAATAAACAAAAATCAAGAAAATATTAAATAATAATTGCATTGATAGATTATGCAGAGTATTATAAAGAGAACATATCTATTGTATGCCGAGGTATAGAAAGAACATTCAGTACACTAAATGGGAATAGTTGCTTTTAATATTCAAACTATTTAAAATTTTAGATATATTTATTACTATATTAAAGTACTAATGTATGGATAATGAAGTTTATTTTAAATTGAATCATTTTTTATAACAAGCATTTGAAACGTATAAGGGTATAAAAAAGTATACTTGTTATCCATATTATTTTTCATATAGACTGTCAAACCTTTTCTATTTCATTACAAGAAAATCTGATATAAAAAGTTTAAGAAGTAACACCAGAAACAAATTCTAAATTCTCATATTTGCAAATGATATACATTAACAAATACAGACATATGAATATGCAATTTTAAAAGATACAATAAAAGAAAATTAGTTCTGTTGTCTGTGCAGTGACTGAGACCTGGCTGAAGGCTCCAGAGAACACCTCTGCACTATGAGGCTATAACTCATACCACACTTTTCAGCCATGTAACCTGGACCGGAACACCAAACGGGGAGGTGTGTCCATATTCACTAAGGATATCCACACCTCCAGGCTAATTGCTCAGCATAATGCTGCCGAGGTTATCCAAGTGCAACTAACTCTCGGCAAAACTGCAATCCAAATTGTAGCTTGCTACAGATCACCCACCATGCTCCGGGATTCCCACTCGTCTTTTCTTGATGTACTGGAAAATATTAGGGTTCAACCAAACACTCTGATAGTGGGCGATTTCAACTACCTCACCATTAACTGGGAAAACTACTCATGTACCAACTCCTTCACTCAACGCTTTCTGGAATTCATAAACTTCAATGCCCTGGATCAACTTATCCACACCCCCACCAGGGGCAACAATATCCTAGATCTAGTCATTACCAATATGAGTGACCGGTGTTACACACCTGAAGTCAACGCCTCATTGGTCTGATCCGACCATAAGCTAATTACCCTAAATATCCACATCCTGCCTCCACCCCCCCCCCACATTAAGGAAACCATGGTAAAAAATTTCTCCAATGCCAACTTCATGCTTCTTAAGACAGAAGTGGTGAACTTCATGACACCCATGCAGATGGACAATACAGTTATGACTAATGAATCCTACACAATTGCACTTCATAAGCAGTTACATTAGTGCATGGATCATGCTATCCCAAACAGAACCAAGACGCTATCCTCCAAAAAAGGAAGCCAATCTGGTGGTCCCTTGCCATAAACAAACTGTACAACAGAAGGAAGAAACTCTTGCAAAAGAGAGTAAAATCCCACATGTGGAGGAGCTCCCTGGTCAGCCTCAGTAAGAAGCTGTGATCCCTGATAAAATAATCCAAAGCTAGTAACGAAAACAAAATCACCACTGATTCTAAAGACAACCACAAAGCATTCTATAGCTATGTCAAGAATCTCAATGGCAACACTCAGATCTGCTCTGAGTTACAGCACAATGGCACTAAATATACAGACCCAACTGATATTGCCAACATCCTGGCAGATAGGTTCAGTGCTAACTTTACCCCCCCCCACCCCCAAAAGTGACCATCTCTATACCGGAAGAATGCAAAGTTCCTGTAATCACGGCTGCACAGGTAAAAAACACACTCTCCAAAGCCAAGAACACAGCATCCATGGGACCAGACAACATCCCAGGCTTCATTCTACATGAACTACAGAACGAACTGGCACCCCACCTAAGTACCATGTTCAATCATAGCCTCACCTCAGGCTTTGTGCCTGCTGAATGGCGCACAGCAACAGTTATCCCACTCCACAAGGGGGGAGCCACCATGGACCCCGGGAACTACCGCCCCATTACCCTGACGAGCCTGGTCTGCAAGGTCATGGAATATATCATCATGGAACTTATAAACAAAGACATTGGCAATCTCCAAACTCTGGATCCCATCTAGTTCAGTTTGTAAAAGGCAGATCATGTCTCTTAAACCTGATAGACTTCTTTTAAGCAGTCACCAAAGCTGTAGACAAGGGTAAGGTGGTTCACACAGCCTATCTAGATCTTGCCAATGCTTTCAACACCATATCCCACTCTGGAATTATAGATAAACTCACTAAACTAGGTATAAATCCCTATGTCACAAGATGGGTTGCCAACTGGCTCACTGACAGAACCCACACTGTGAAAGTAGCAGACTCCAAATCCGACTTCAGACCAGTGACAAGTGGAGTACCACAGGGTTCAGTCCTGAGTCCTCTCCTGTTTGGTATCTACTTCTCTGAAGTACAGGCTAACACAGAAGGTCTTTGGCAAATGAAGTTCGCAGATGACTGCAAACTAGGAGCCATAATCGGAACTCCTAACGATATGGACATCCTACAAAATGGCCTCACTGAGACAGATGCCTGTTGTCAAAGCCATGGCCTCAAACTCAATGCCAAAAAGTGCATTGTCATCCCCTTTGGTAAAAACTCTGTACCCATGAACTACAACATAGGCGGTAGTATACTTAACACAGAAAGTGTGATAAGAGACCTTGGGACACAGGTGGACAGTAGTCTCTCCTTTGATAATCACATCGTCACAGTAGTCAGGAAATCCTTCTATGTGGCACACCTCATCACAAAAGGTTTCTCATCCAGAAAAAAAGAGGTCATTGTTCCCCTCTCATTAGACCCATTATGGAGAACAATGCCCCTTTTGGTATGTACCTCACAAGACATCTACAACAACTGGAAAGGCCACAGAAATACCTCGCAAAGAGGATTACCAGCCTCAAACAGATGCCCTATGCAGACCGTCTCAAAAATCTCCAGCTTTACTCCGTCGCATATCACCTACTCAGAGGTGATCTCTGCTTAACATACAAAGCTATGTCAAACCCAGAGCTGTTGGACATGCTGGCCTTAAAGAAATCCCAATCCCTCCGAGCTACATGATCTAGGGACCTAAACCTTGTTACCACAATAAACAGAACATGCCGGAGGGTTAGATTCCTGTCCCAGAGACTTCCCATACTCTGGAATAAACTACCTATCTATACCAAACAAAGCTCCTCATTAGCACTCTTCAAGAAAAATCTTGATGATTGGATGGGAAATAGGAAATTCACCCCGGGGATCACCTCTGTGGCTCTGCTCGACAGTGGCACAGGAAAATATTTTTCTTGGGTGGCAAAAGCCAGGGTACCTTTTTGGCTTGGCTTTTATAGGCCCCAGGGCCAATAGCCTAGTACCCAACTATGAACCTATGAACCTATACATTTAACAGTACACCTTTATTAAATTATCCCTCAAGGTGTGGGCAAGCGTACATTAATAGAAAAAACATATTGACATTTTTTCCATTTACATACATTTTGCATCACATATGTTTTCTTTCTTTATAACTACCATCAGACTAAATTATATAAATTGTTCAATTTCAGCCTTCCCTTACTCCTCCTCCTTGACTTTATTCTGCTGTACTGGTCCCATGAGTTCCAGTTATTTTTATGTAATGTGTTCCTTCGCTTTTATAAATATCCCTTTTCCAGTTCTGGTATCTCTTTTTTGATATTTACTACTTCAAATACAGTTCATTTAGGCTGTGATTTCCATTTTCTAGTGATTGCTTTTTTGGCAGCCAACCGAGTTGAACTTAACAAGACGTTACTATATTGAGACAATTAAGATTCTGTGTCCCAGCTCAAAGGATCATTTTTTTTTTTTAACAACCATTTTCACACCTAATATTTCTGAGAGTGTACTCCATATAGAACATTTCAAATCTGCCAACTCATTACACTCTCAAAACATATGTTCCTAGTTACCTGTTCCTTTCCCATCATACCTATAACATTTGCTATCTACCAGAGGAAGAGATCTTTGAATTCTGCTTGTGGTATAAAAATACCTCTGCAAATGCTTCCAAGCAAAAATCCTAAACTTTATGGACTATGCTGTGTACCTGGGAGTCATAAATATATCCTCCCATTGTTCCCTTGTAAGTTGCTTTTTTCAGTCTCCTTTCTCAATTTTATCTAACCTCCTCTGATTGATTCTTATATTTTATATTGCATATTTTACATGCCCTACTAATTATCCCTTTGTAATAGCAGCTTCTGTTCTAGGCGCAACTAAAAATTCTACCAGAGCAAGGTCCTTCTTATATGACAACTTCTTCCCTTTCTCTTTGCCTGTACTCTGATATCAATCCTTGGTAGTGAAGGCATTCTCTAGCTTGCAATCCACACATCTTTTTGACCTCATCCCTCTCTGTTTCCTTTACATCTCTTGTTATTTGATTCCAATACTTGTGTTCTTCTGCCAGTTTTCTCCAGTAAATTCCAGCCCTTTCTTTTCTATTTTCTGTACTCATACTTGCAGTCGTCCTTGTTGGCAAAATCTCTGTTCTCTATTCTCATGTTGGCTTAATTCTTAGAATATTTTCTGCTATTTTATGAATATAGTATTCTATATGGTTGTTATTATTCTCCTTAAGGATCTGCATCCAAAATCCTACTCTCTCTCTTTATTTGCTTTATCATCATCATCCCTTTCCACTTTGAATTACAACCTTCTGCTTGATGTATGCATATGTTGTGTAGCTCTATCACAAATCAGATAATCCTAAACTACTTTGTTTTAGTGGAAGGATTAACTTGTTTCACACAAACCTTGCTATCTTCCCCTTCCAGGTAAATGCCTTCAAATCTTTATTAATTATTGTCAACAACTACTCTGATTGATAAAAATATCCTTTCTTGAATCAAAAACATGGTTATATGTTATTAAGCACTCAGAATATTAATAGTGATGATAATTTAAAATAGATAGGGATTATATTAAACATTATTTAGATTCCTTAGCATAAGAATATTATAATGGTATACTAGAAGAGCTTAACAAAAGCATAACAAAATGGAAGAAAATAAGCTTTACTTTGATAGACTATTTTTAACAAAAATGACGTTACTACAAAAGATTGTATATGTGATGCAACCCATAGCTTTAGTTCAGAAGAAAGAAGCCAGATATAGAAAATAAGAAACGCCTTCTGAACATTGTTATGATGTCCTGTTAGGCAAAAATAACTTATAAGAATCATATTAGATATTGGAAGAGAGGAGGAATGGACTTTCCTGATATTGTTACACTTACTTTGCCAACAAATTTTAATGAAAGACTGGATTACGAAACCCCAGTATTTCTAGGAAGTACAAGCCTCTGTTTTTACACTTCAATTAAAGCTTACTAGTACTGATTTAAATTGTGTTCTGCATTCTTTGCTGCTGTGGTGGATTTCTACATTCAGCGATAGTTTAGCAAGTTAACTCCTGGTGAGAGTAGGGTATATTGTTATTGTTCTGGGTGAAATTTGCTACTGTCTGCAAGGACGGTATGTTAGTTGATTTTCCTGTGTGCGCTGGTTTGTTCTTTAAACTCAGGGTGTCTTTAGGCATCATTGCTCTACTCTGCTTGGTTTTGACTACATGAGGACACTCGAGGAAACCTAATCTGAGTTGATCCCAGAGCCAAAGCCCACTACACCTGGACATTGCTGCATATTTCACAGCGTGATTGTATAATGTTGATAACTATTTACAACAGTTTCAAGTGTGTCCTCCATCTGGTTCTGTAAAATACCTCTGATGCTAATTAGGTACTGTACTAAGAGGATGCAATATCTAAAAGGACAAATGCACACACTGCTGTGGATACCTGCATAGTTTCAGACAGTTGGTGATGCATGAGTATAGCTGTGTACCTAAAATCACTTGCAGAGAGTGATTCCACTCAGGGTAGAGTTCCTTATTTCTGTAGGCATATTGTTTATGTTCTCTTTCAATACATTTGACAGATGTGGGCATTCTGAGCAAAAGTCTAATTCTTGTGGTTGTGGCACTTGAGCCAGTTTATTGTTAGTGCCTTCAAGAAACCATTACTTATTACAGTTGCTTTTACTGTCTTTGCACTCATCATTTGCTGTGTTCTGCAGGCTTTTTGAGCCTAAATTCAGACATAACTGTAGACTAAGCTGTTTTTTGTGGCACCATAAATAAAACACCTGTAATAAGCTGTTGTTGTTGTGGTACCAGAGTTAAATCACTTCTACTAAGCTGTTGTGGCACCAGAGCTGTACTAAGCTGTTGTTGTTGTTGTTATGGTGGTACCAGAGAAAAATCACTCGTACTAAGCTGTTGTTGTTGTTGTGGTGGTGGTGGTGGTACCAGAGCTAAACCACCTGTACTAAGCTGTTATTGTTGTTGTTATAGTACCATAGGTAAATCACTTGTACTAAGCTGTTGTTGTGGCACCAGAACTAAATTAGTTGACTGCGGATGTCTGATTGGGTGGAAAACCCTTTTTCAGCAGAGGCTAAGGGAGAAAATCTCCACAAGATACAAATAGAAATCAACATACAAACATGCATGCATAGTGTGATGTATCATTTGAATATACAATAATGAGAATAAAATAATGATTGCCTGAGTTTTCAATAGTGAGAAAACAAAAACATTGACAAGATACATGTAACTAGTCAGCATACAAACATATCATAGTACATGTTTACTGACCTCTGTACCATTCGTTTGTTCATATTGTGCATACATAATTGTAACACTTGTGCTTTGACTCATTCTTCATTCCAGTGTTCTAGCATACAGACCCTTCTCCTTACAAATTAATTTAATTAGAACTCATTAGCATTCGCTATTTCACCAGGCACTAAATATTATGAAGTCACAGTTTCCTTCATAGTATATTGCCAGCATGAGCAAAACTGCCTCATGTTCACTGACAACTGTTTGTTTCTTCCTGTAAATGATCCCATATGTGAGAGGTGCAAAATATCTACTAACCTTGAATGCCAACCTCTCTTCAAAGACTGTAGGGTATAACCAGCATGTTGTCAGTTCTGACACCCACCTCACACAACCATACCCACCTTATTCTATATAAAGAATTAAGCCTTCTTACACAGAGATACTTAAAAAACTCCTTGCCTTAGCTACAACGGCCATAAAGATAAATGCTTGGTATACACTAAAAGACAAACCACATATGTAGACACTATAGAAAACAAAACAAGAAAAAGGGGTCAGTCAACTGGCAGGCCAAAGCCATTAAGACAACAAAGTTGAGACATTATATTCGGTGACATCTTAGTCACAGATAACTCCATAGTCAGACACACAAATGTACCACTCATCAAGCTGAGCAAGGACAGAATGACAGCTGCGAGTTAGGTGCCAGGATCCACAGTGTCACTAGGGATCCTGAGTCCCCTCACTTTAAGTGCACATATGACATCAGCATTGCGCACTTGGGAGTGAATGACTTGAGGCATACCTACTTGTATCATATGAAGAAGAACTCCAAATATGAATCTGGAATTGGTATGAAGCTAGTATTGAGCAGTGTCTTACCATCACCAAGAATGATGTCATAATACAAAAAATACAACTAACGTCAATTAATGCTTTAGCTGTTGGTGTCATTCTAAGGAGATACAGTATATATTTGCCTGGGAGGAAATGATTGACAACCAAGCTGCTTTGCTAGAGATGGATTGTTCCTCTCTCATCGTGGCTTCTCTATATTGTCCAGGACTTCTTCCTTTTCCAAAGTGTCTTTGTTAGGCTAATTCAAATTATCTACATAGCAAAACAAAACAAAGACTATATAAAGGTTGCACTGTTCAATGACAAAAGACTAGACAAGTTTCACTCCTTACAGGTATTCTTAACTTTTTAAAAATGCAGTTTTAGTACAGCAATAACAACCCCACAGTGCAGGGTTTCCATGTCTACCACTATTTCATTCCCAACATGGAAATTAATGGCATTATTGGAGGGGATGTGTCTTTATTCCTAAGAAGTCATCTCACATCCAAACTCATAAGCCAGGAAAATGATCCTGAACGTCTATACATACTTTTCATGATAAATAGAAATCTATGCCATATCAGAGCCAACTACCATAGCCCTTCCATGTCATATGCATCCATAAGATAAAGCTAAACAATCTGACATCCAACTGTGTCAAGCCTAAATATATTCTCTTGGGAAACTTCAACTGTCCCTTCATTAACAGTGAATCCAACACCATCTTAAATAAATATGCACAAAGACTCCTGGGCTTCATTAATGCCAACTTCCTTGGCCAACTGGTTCATGTCCCAACTGGCGATTCAAAAATATTGAGTTGCATTTTCACCAGTATTGCCACAGTATACTCAACACCTGCTGTTATCATGTCAGTGGTCATATCTAACCACTGTTCATTGACATTCAGTACAATGACAAAACCTCACTTACCACAAAATCCTCCTGTTCTAAGGCAACCCTAATCCAGCTAACATTTGACCTGTTGAAATTTAAGTGTCTTCCTCACTTTGATGACTCCATATCCTATGCTGCCACATTTACAGATAATTTCTGTGCTCATCTTAAAGCTTGCATTGAGGCATCTGTTTGCATAAGATATAAATACAATGTCAAATTTAGGACTAAACAAATCCCTGTGGTGGAACCCTTGTATAAAGAAACTGCACAATAAGGGGAAGAAACTCATAACCCATGCAATCACACAGTACCCTATCATCCATATATGAGCACAAAATGATCAACAAAAAAACTCAGAAACCAAATAAAATCCTCCAAAAGTAGGTATGAATTGAGAATTGACAGCTCTGCTAAAGACAACCCCAAAACCTTCTTCAGCAATGTCATAAATCTTAGTGAGGTAATGCCCATAAATGCTCAGATCTAATACATAAAATACTTACTCATTACTGAGGACATAGTGTATTAGAGGACAAACGCAGCCCTAACTTTACTTCTTTATCTCTCTACAACTTTCCCCACTTTATTAGCATACCCTCACCCCCAACTTGTTAGCATACCCTCACCCCCACTTAGAATACCCGCATCACTCCCTATGATCACTACAAGTAAGTCCTGAATGCTCTCTCAAGGGCCCAACATACTAGCTCCCCAGCTACTGTAAATATCCCAGGCTGCCTTCTTGACAGCACCAAATTTTGTCTGGTAGACTTGTGACTGAGCATATTTAACCTCAGCCTCTCCAGGGGATTCATACCAGAGGAATGGAGAACTGATGTGGTCATCCCATTCCACAAGATAGACTCCACAACTGATCCAGGAAACTATACATCTATAAGCCTCACCATTCTTAGCTGCAAAGCAATGGAATGAATCAGTATGGAATGCATTAACAGAGACATAGTTGGCCTATAAACCCTGGACCCAAGCCAGTTTGGGTTTGTTAAATGCAGATCCTGCCTTCTGAACCTGGTGGGCTTGTTTGAGTAAGTTACTGTAAATTGATTCACATCACCTACCTGGACCTGGCCAAGGCATGTGATGCCATTCCACATTCTGGCATTATCAAGAAATCAATCAAACCAGATTTAACCCCCATGTTACCCACTGCATATCAAACTGACAAATGGACATTTCCCATTCTATTAGTGTGTGAGGCAGAGTCCCTTTGAAATGAATGGTTTTCCATGGTGTACTGCAGGGATCAGTCCAAAGACAACTCCTCTTTGGCATTTGCTTCTTTGAAGTCAAAGCTGATGCTGAGGGCCTGTGGCTGACCAAGTTTGCAGATGACTGCCACTGTGAAACTGTCATTAATGCCCATCTGACTTCTAGATCCTACAGGAGGGACTAATATGCATCAGTAAGTGATACCTGGATGATGACCTAAAACTAAAGGCCAAAAAATGCAGTAGTGTGTCCTTTGGCAAAACTGGGTACCCATGCACCTACCACATAGGGGACACCTCTTTGAAAGCTGACTCAGTCATTAGGATCCTGGACATGTTCATTGACAATGAAATATCCTTCGATCACTGTGTATTCACTGTTGTTAGGAAACCCTTCTACCTAGCCAGAGTGATCACCAGGAGTATTTCTTTCAGATCTAAGGTAACTATCATCCCTTTCTACATCTCTCCGCTCATTAAGCCACTAATAGAATATATTGCCTTCATTGTACTTGTCTAAGCATTTAAGTTGGATTGAAAGACAGCAGTGTTTCCTCACTAAAGTAATCATGGGTATGTCTTCCCTGAGCTACAAAGACTGTTTTAAAGTAAACTCTCTCTTGTTTCCTTCAGACTCTTGACAGGTGAGCTCTGTCTAGCCTACAGTGCCTTAAAGGATCCACCTTTATGCAACTTCCTGTACATCTGCAAAACTAATAGCACCCTAAACACCTGCTCAAGAGATCTTAACATCCAACAAAACATAAATAGGACCTTGTGGTGTGATAGCTACATATCCGGAGAATACCTCTTTTATGAAATAAACTTTTTTTGATATATAGGAAGGTAGTACCATGACCATCTTTAATAATAATATGGGTGAATGGACAGGCAACCATAAACACACTCTGTATCTGGCCTATCAAGCCCTCAATGAAAGGTTTCAAAACTTGGTATAAATCAGTCATGTGAATGGGTACCTATGATTTGGGGTATTGTGGCTAGGTTACTAATGATCCTCTGGATCAATAGCCTAGTTTTGACCTATAAATTGAATTGTAGAAATCTGCACATGAACATATGTAATGAAAAAAAAAACTATAATCTCAGAGCAAAACTTGGAGATATTAAATGTTAAGCTATGTTTAGTAGTTCTGAAATGTTTTCCATTTTATGTATGTTCCCTATTAACATTGATGTGAACAAACAACTTTAAAGAAATGGTTATTCACTGCATTTCCATGTTGTGCCACTCAAGGAATACTGTAAAGGAAAAATAAAAACTTTATGATCAAATTAAGAGATAATTTTTATGCATAGTTTAATTGTAATAAAACAATAAGAAAAAGACTTCTGAAGAAATAATAACAGAACTGCAGCTGGATTATGTGCAATGATTCACTATCCATAGAATAAGAAAGCATAACAAAAGGTTTATTTTTACTGAAACAGACTTTAAAACATAACCTGAAATATTAGAATATATAAGTAATGATACTATAGTAAAGTGAGTAAGGCAGTTTTCATGTAACAGTTATTCTCTTGGGTTAAAAAATATAAATATCCTCTCCTGTA
This sequence comes from Protopterus annectens, assembly GCF_019279795.1. NCBI lineage: Eukaryota > Metazoa > Chordata > Ceratodontiformes > Protopteridae > Protopterus > Protopterus annectens. The sequence continues at coordinate 1,896,487,423 of NC_056737.1, forward strand.
ACTCACAAATAAAGCTGAATTCTGATAAAAAATCTTAATTTTTAGACTAGCATGTAAAGACACTTCTTGAGCTTAAAATTCTGAATACACACATGGCTAGCAAACAGATTTCAAATAAATTATAAAGAAAAGAAGGTCAACATGAAATTTCATGAGGAAAATGTAAACTGTGTAAATAGTTAATGATTAGTTAGTTTAAATATTCTGTTATTTGTTTTAATTGTCAAAACTTTAGCTAAGATATCAGACTATGGGTGCTATTCATAGTAATTGCACATAAATGCATCAGGTATGAGTGGAGGCTGCAAACAAGCACAGTTTAGATGTGATTCAGAGACAATAGCTGTGCATAAGTATAGCTGTTAGAACCACATTGAAAAAAAAAATATATGCAAATAAGGGAATAAAGAGATATAAATGAGGAATGTGTGAAACATCTGTGACTATTGTATGCAAATAAGGTGTTCTTCCTGCCTTTCTGTGATTCATAGTAACTTTTTGATGTGCGAGTGCACAATACGCAGATGGATTATAAAAAGAAAGTCTGCACTTTTTCTATCTACTTTGCAGTCGGTGAAATTTTCACTGCCAGTCTAGCTGTGAATTGCTTGTTTTGGTCACAAGAAAACCTAGCATGCACAGCAATGCTCACCAGCCTGGAGAAGACGGTATAAACAAAGAGTCATTCATCTCAGCTTTGCTAAACAGGAATTATTAGAGAAGTTTAGAGTGAACAGAAATATAATGCAGGCTTTGGTGAGTCTGAATGATGCAAAACAGTAAATGGGGCCTGCATGGCCTCCCTATATCTCTGGATCTCAAGATACGTAGAGCCACAGGGAACTTTGTGAGACAAACTGGAATCCATCACGTATCTCACAGACCACTGCCTCGAGGACACTGCAGCAGTTCTTTGACATACTCCTGATACATGTGAATCAGCATATCTATTTTTCAGTGTAATCACAGGATCACGCCAGTACCATATATGCCTTCTATGGAATGGCATGTTTTTCTGAGATGTTTGGTGCAACAGAGTGCAGAGCTATTAATATGAGGGGCCCCATCTGGGCTAATAGGAGTGAAAAGTACTTGAACCGAGAGGGTACCATTCTTTTAACTGCAAGGTAATGTGTGATGCATGGGGGTGCATCACTAATGTGTTGGTCCAGCATCCTGGCAGTGTCCATGACTCTCATATTTAGCATTCAAGCTCACTCTACCACCTCTTCCTACATTGTAGGATTCCTCATGGTTATCTTGTTGGTAAGTGTAAAGTATTCTAATGTTGTTGATCACACATGTTTCTTTATCTGTCAATTGGTACAGATTTTGTTGAGTTATTTGTCCCTTCCTTATACTGTTTTCCAGGTGATGGAGGCTGCCTACTTGAACCTTGGCTGATAACATCAGTCTATACCCCATGGGAGTTTACTAAGGAACATTTTAACACTCCTTTGTCACAGACACATGCAGTGGCCTACTTAAACCTGTTTCCATTGCCAGGATAATTCGGGGGTGGGGGGTTCTTCAGTATAAGTCTGTTACTGCATGCACAATGTTTGTTGTCTGCTGCATCCTGCACATGATCACACACTGGTCTGTTGTGCAGCTGCCACAGCCAGTCACCCATAGTGGCACTATAGTTCTGACTATTATTTGTTTCACTGGTGTCAAAAGCAACAATGGCCCTATGACAGCAGTAGCTGTAGCATGGCAACCCCTCAAGCAGGCTTGTGCATGGTACATGGCTACACTGACAAAAAGGTGGCATCTAGTCCACAACTTTGAGCCATATCAGTCACTATGTAACAGTGAGAACTTACAAAGATAATACTTGATGGATGCACTGTTACTTGTCAGCTATGATGACTGGAACATGGACAACTTACACTGTATATCAGAAATTTATCTTTAAATCATAAACAAAAGTTTGTTTTCAAAAGATATTAGCTGTTATCCTTTGTTCAGTGGCCAGTGTCACAAGCACTGGTTATACTGGCAGACTTTTATTGAAGTGTAGAAGATTAGGTATTATGTAACTTATTTAAGGCTATATTATGAGTGTTTCACTAATGTGTTACTTGCTGCATTTGTAGTTACCTGCTGAAAGAAAGGTAGTTGCTTTAATGAAATATGCCAGTGCTTTGCTTTTTTTTTTAATTTGTGTTAACTTACTTATTTAAATTTTTGGCTGTTGTATTCTGTTTCTTTTCTTTCATGTATAAAGAATAACTGCTACATTTGTCCTGCATGCAAATTGATTTTGGGCAAGTAACTTCTGTGTTACTAATAATCAAAATTTTGCTTAGATTTCTCAGGTAAAGTAATATAATATAGTAAAAGGTAATATATTGTAGAGTGTCTCCTAAAGATAATGTGGATGATGGTCTGCATCACCTGGAAAACAGAATAAGGAAGGGACATATAACTCAACAAAACCTGTGCCAATTGATAGATTGTGCTGGCCTGTGCACTTGATGGTGAGTTGGCTCTGATTATGGGCTCTTCTGGATGCATGGAACCTCTTGATATTGACCTAATGGTGCTGTGGAACCTAAACATTGGGGAAGAGGTTCTACCGTGTGTTCTGGAAGTCTGATGAGACCTGGCTGGCTTCGTCTGCTGAAAATCCACAGGAATGCCTGCAGCTCCTTCTTGAGATACATGTCTTGTCTGTCCTGTTCATCATTCACTCATACGGACTCTCCCTTCTCATCTTCCAACTGTGTCCAGTAATTCCTTACTAATGCAAGTATGGAAGCTGATATGGATGCCATGTGTGCAACTGTACGGCACACGAGAATCATCTTGACATTGGCCCTGTCCTCTGCCATTCACATGTACTGGTGAATTTCCTCAGGTATACCCTTCAGTACTCTAACAATCTCTACTCTTCTCTCATTGGCATTAGCCTGTGACTTACCTATTCAATGGTACATTTGCTGCTGACATCCAAGGTCTTGCATGTCTCTGGTGCTAAATGTGAAATATGTTTTTGCCTGGCACTCCTCTGTAAAGGCATAACTGTGGGTACTGCTACCTACAAAAATGTGGTCTTTTTATCATGGGATACAGGCTGTGAGCAGCAAACAAGTGTTTAGCTACGTGTTGTTCTCTGACTCATTGTAATGTGAAATTCTCCTTGTGGTGAGTGCGTCAGCCTGTCAAATTGAGTATGGAGTTATCCACCTGCTGAGAGATAGGGTGCCCTGCTATACATTGTGTGACTGTGTGCCACTGCCCAGAGCCTGTCGTGAGAATGAGAGTTATGGCATCATTGTCAACAACCGTTATGTTGTCATCATCAGCCTGCTGTTCTGCAGCAGAGCATGTGGTTGTTTCTGGTGCTGTCCTGAGAAGAAAGATGTCAATATGTAGTTATTGTGACCTGAGGCAGTTAAATATGATTTTTTTTCTGAAAGGTATGATGCCCACATTTATCATGTATTGTCTGTAGAGTTTGTGCTACATTTGATGTTGACTGAGTGCCAGATACAGATAAGTATATCTAGCCTAAGCTAGTGATATTAGCTAAACACCAACCTTCTACAGTACCTAACTGGGGATATTAAAGGTGTCTGAAATACTGGCGTCAACACAACCTTGGGTGATTCCTGCAGCATTATTGCCTGCATCAAAGTCATTACCCCTTACAGAAATGTGGCATTCCTTATGTGGTTTTAAAAGCTGGATAGTAGAAGGACCATCACCAGTGCTTATACAGGTGATTGAATTCTTCCGGACTTGTTTCCCACAGTATTTTTCTTCTTTTGAATTTTCCTGGTTAGGGGTCGCCACAGCGGATCACCTGTCTACTCATGATTGGCAGTGGAGTTTTATGGTGTCAAGTTGCCAGCCCGGCACCCAATCTTCCACAGAAGGTACACACATGCACTCATGCCTAGGGCTAATTTGGAGTGTCCAATCCACCTTCAGCATGTCTTTGGGAGGAAACTGGAACACCCAGAGGAAACCCACACGACCACAGGGAGGACATGCAGACTCCACACAGAAGGCACCCCAGCTGAGGATTGAACTGGAGAACCTCTTGCTGTGAGGTGACAGCACTAACCGCTGTACCACCATGGCCACACTTCCCACAGTATCAGTAACTCTTTTCCTAGATGCTGTCAAGGTATGGTTCCTTCCTACTGCAATATTTATGTCAGTCACTACTCGATTACATGCCTTAACTCTTTATGCCTGTTTTGTCTCCCCTTCTCCAAAACTATACTTTTTTTTATACATTTTCAGTGCATTCATGAGGATGTGATTCTTCTCAGGACTGAATCTCGCTCTTCTCTGTCTTGCTTTCTGCTGTTTTAACATGTTTTTATTTGTAAGCACACTTGCAAAGAATGACACCTTCCTAATCAACATGACTAAGATCACTTCTGGGTTATGCATTTCATTAGTTAATTAAAAATTATCAGAAGCACAGCGCTGAAGCATTATTTATGACTTCTCTGTCTGTCTTTCTTTAGCTGTACTGTTTGTGTTATGTATCCATCTCCTGTAATGTGTGTGAGACTGTACATAGTGAAATGTAGGCCTATAACAGTGTGCTGCAAGGGCATGGTAAAGTAATTATTAATTCATTTGCCTTGGATTGTATGCCTTAGTTACAAGAAGACTGCCTTTTGTGTGGTTGTGAGCATTTCGATTTCCAGAGACCAGTGTCTGCAGGAAGAATATGTCAGCTTACACAGCCCATATATTGTAGGTAGTAATGTGGAGCTATTTCAATATTTTCTGTCTTACCAGTAAATCAGAGGCTAATCCTGAGATATCACACTAAAAGTACACTGCCTTTTATCAGCAATGGTATACTATCAGTGTGCTTTATAAACCTTTTAAGTTAATTTGTGTGACTACTCAACTTTCACATAAACACAGAGCCCAGCAGCTTTTAAAATAGTGCCATATGAAAAGACAGATGAAACTTTATTCAGGTTTATAAAGTTGTTATGCAGATGAAGCATGGTTGTGCTTAGTTCTATGAATCATATCAAAGCGCATATGTGTAAGTGTTATCATTGGCATAGTTGCCTTCATACTGCTGTACATGAGCTGCACCCTGCTCATGCTCACACATAAGCACTGTTTAAGCATCAGCTTAAGTGAACCCTGCTCATGCTCACACATAAGCACTGTTTAAGCATCAGCTTAAGTGAGCAAATCTGGTGTAGATGAGCTGAACCCTGCTCATGCTCACACATAAGTATGATTTAAGCATTAGCTTAAGTGAGCAAATCTGGTGCATGTACATTTAGTTTATACATTCTTATGCCTTTCTCTGCCCAGCATGTACCTGCAGAGGGTCCAGGTGGCTAGACAGAGTGATGTCAGTCCCTAGATTGTGTGGTTCACAACCTAGAAGTCTCAGATTCATATTTCTACGTCTCATCCTGAACCAGGATTTAGGGAAATACAATCCATGAGATCCCAGGCCCATGCCTCAAGCTGGTCCCCTTTATCTACTGCTGGAGTCATGCATGTAGAAATTGGATGCGGCCCCTTCAGGTAACACAGGGAAAAACATTTAGTAAGAGATAGAGGATTACCTCACTTCAGTGACAGGGAGAACTCATGTAAGGCATCAATGTCATTACAGGTACAAAAACCTGCATAGGAGGGATCAGCTGGCCTGGTGGGTTTCGGAGGCACAGGTACTATAACTATACAGCTGTGCCACTGAGACTGATTTAGGTTCATAGATGTTGTAAAAGTTTGAAAGCATGGGTGTATCACAAAAATATTTGAATTACCTGCTGATTAATTTTCTTTTTTCATTTGCTGTACTTTGTTATACACTGAAATTCAGTGAGTGCTTTGTGCTGTTGATGCTTTGATCTGTGCTGAATTAACGTGCTCATTACTCAAGTTGTCTACTGAACTTTGTACTCAGAATTGTATTTCAAAATGTATTACTCATATGTGGCAGTACCAATGGCCATTGCAGTACCTCTCTCTGAGAGATTTGAAATGTTATTGATAATCTCTTGGGGATTTCCAGAACATTCCTCGTGTTCTGCAAATGCTATGTACAGAGGCACCACACCCCTCATAGGGGGGAGTTATTGCACTTCCTAGTGTTTATTAGCATTGCATTAATAAAGACAGTTATTCTTTAAACTTGGTTAATGACATAAAATTAATACTGAAGGCATCATTGTGATATCATATATGGACTTGCGATCTACATATTAAAAGCAGAACAGTAATTGCAATATTGTCTTGCTGCTTAGCATGGACATTTGAAAGATGTTTTCTGCTAAAGCAACAACTGCAAGGCTCTATTCCATTTCTGAAACTATATGCTGATGTTGCCATGGCAGCAGTATTTTCACCAATGGATAGATCAATACATCTGTGGTTGGCACAGCAAAACTATTTGGTACTGTTGAACGTATCGACTCAAGAATGTTCAGTATTGCCTGTAATAGTGCATTTTCAGTTGCATAGCATTGCCTCATTTCACCAAAAGTATGCATAAATGTTCTTTTTTGCAGAATGCTTACCTTCTCAACATTGTAGCCAGAACTATGAGATAACTATTTCTTTATGGTCTACTTTGCACACATTTGCAGAATAACACGCTGCATTTCCTAAAAACAAAATAATAGAGTACATGATAAAATGCAGGATGAAGGGTACCGGTGTACTTTAAACTGTATTAAAAAAGCATATGAATATGAAATACTGTAGTCCTTTAAGGCACACGGCACACAAATTCAGGATCAGTAACCCTCTATATTTCAATTTTTCATATATCTCATCTACTGAAGACGTGGAGTTTAACACGTCCTAGTTTCAGATGATATTTGACTGCCTGGTCTCATGACCCTGTAAGTAATCAATTATTCAAAAAAAGAATAATAGCCATATATATAAAATGAAAATAAAATTGCTTTGAATAATTATGTAACAGATTTCAGCTTATCATGCTGTCATAGTTAAAGCATCGCTAAGTGGTCAGTAAATATAGTCATTGCAGTTCATGTGATTTTAATATAGTAATTCAGTTAATTGGAAGGAAATGGAGTATATCAGGAACAGATATTTTTGAAAGCAGACCTGATCCTGATGCAATGCTTATTAGCATTTACTGTTACATTACATAATTGCAGATGGTTTACAGCATTTCATAGCAGAAATGAATATATTTATAAAGCCATGTTCAAGGAAAGGGAGTCATACCAATGAAAGTATACCTGAACCTAACCTATCACTTGCCAGTATTTACTTATTACATTATTAAAGGCAAAATATATAACTAGCTACAGGACTACAGACATTTTCAAATTCAGGAATAAAAATGTTACCTCACTCATTTTTTGTGTCATTGCAATGAAGGCATTTGCTGTTAACCACTTACGTGTCCTCTTGTTGTCAACATCTCTCTCTCTCTTTGTTTCTCACCCACTCTCTGTTTTTTTTTCCTTATGTTTTTTTCTTCTTTTGTTGTCTTTTCTGGAGGCACAGAAATAGCCAGGGTAAGACTTCCAGATGCAAGAACATTCTGCACCTCCTCTTTCCCAGCCAGTGACCATTTCAAAGTGTGGGCAAGGTGACTCCATCCATTTGGGCATGCCAGCACATGGCAGTCTAGCAAGTCAGGAATGTGGGTTTCACAATTCCATTGAGGCTTAAAGTCAAGAGGGTGGTGGAGAGAAGCTGAGACAGATATACATGTCACCTCCAGCTGGTAAAAGACTTGCTGTCCCAATTAGCAACCATTGATATACATGGGACGTTGAACACCACTCCATCAGGTTTTGTCATTGCATAATAACCTGGAGTCACTACATCTGACCTCAATACTGCAGGAGCTCTGCCACAAAGCCTTACTCCTACAAGTTTAAAGAGAATTTTGTCATTGTATAATAGCCTGTGGTCACTACATCTGATCTCAATACTGCAGGAGATCTGCCACAAGGTCCTACTCATACAAGTGTACAAAGAATTTCATCATTGAATAATAGCCTGTGGTCACTACATCTGATCTCAATACTGCAGGAGCTCTGCCACAAGGTCCTACTCATACAAGTTTACAAAGAATTTCATCATTGAATAATAGCCTGTGGTCACCATATCTGTCCTTGATAATGCAGGAGCTCTGCTACAAGACCCTACTCCTACAAATTCACAAAGAATTTCTTCATTGCATAATAACCTACAGTCACTACATCTGACCTTAGTACTGCAGGAGCTCTGCCACAAGGCCTTACTCCTGCAGGTTTACAGAAAATTTTGTCATTGCATAATGTAAGCACATTTATCATGAAGAACCTTGCTGTATATTAACTTTAATCGGTCAAATACATGCCTGCTCTGTGATTACAAATCTATATGAAATAATACATGCACTCTAAGGACCTCTTACTCTGTTTGCTACTGTCCTCTTTTTCTTGACCAATAGACTGTACTGCACATCACAATTATTTGGCCTCAGGAAATGACAGAAAAAACTGTTTTACTGTGTATCTCTTTGTTAATTACTTTTTATTGGCTATACATTGATTGTTCCTCATTATAATTTGACCTGCTTTGTTTCACTTTTTAATATTACTCCTCACCTTTATTCCAAATATAGACTGATTATCTGCATTTCAACTCAAGCCAAAACAAAATTAAGTGCAAGAATCCTCTCCAAAAAAACAAGTATGCGTAATTCCCCAGTCTACTAAAATCCTTTTAGGAGGGGATATATACCATAATCCTGGCCTCATTTATCACAATGAACACAAAGATAATTCTCTCCCACAATCTTCTCTAACCCTACAGCAGCCAGTCCCAAACCATGGTGTCCTACGTTTTGCTGCAATAAATGTTAGAAGCATAAGAACTAAAAATGCTGAACTTCATGCCTGAATTACTCAACATAAGCCTGCCATTTTCTGCTGCAATTGAAACTTGCCTTAAACCTAGCATAAACAACTTCAAAGTTATACCTCGACCGTATAAAGAGGAAACGTGGTGGAATTGCTTCAATATTTCCCAACACCTACCACATTTCCCATACAGCAAATCAACACCAAAATTCAGTTCAACAGAGCTTCTTATTGCTTTCCCAAAATAAACAATTATAAGCAGATATGTATTACTGTCCTTTACATCCCACCTAGCAATAATATAACTATATTGGAAGATATCCTACATTGGATATCCATAACATGTCCACAAAAAAATACTACTAGATGATGTAAATGTCAATTGGTTGGACATAAACTCTAACTCCCCTATATCTAGTATATAGTTATGTGGTTTATCACAACATATTAATAGCCCCACATGTTATAGGAAGACATCTAATTCACTATTAGATTGATTCTTGGTATCATACAAGACACCACCACGGGTACAATGTCAGACTCTCTCAGTGATCATCTCCCAATCTATACCAGCAGACATCTCACACATCCAGTTTAACAGCATATTTATAAAATAGCACACAACCTTTCCAAGTTTAACCCAGAAATGTTCATTACTGCACTATCATCTATTAACTGGAACTTCCTAAAAATCTTCCCATTAGACAATCCTGTAATTGAATTCAGTACAGCTTTCCCAAATATACTAAATATTCTTGCACCTCCTAGAAGGAAGAAACTGAAAACAAATAATGCAGTTTGGCTATTCAAAAGGAGTAGAATGCTAATGCAGGGTGAACAAAATACACGGAAAGAATGGCAAAAAATATAAAACACCTTAGTATCTTGAAAACTTTAGAATGCTTCACAATCGTACTAAATGTCAAATAAAAGAAGACAAAAAATATACTATAATAACTTTCAGAATGATGCCAAATATAACCGTAACAAATTTTGGACATCCATTAAAGAAATCTTACATTCCATCCAATAATTCAGCCCAAACCCCTCTACCAATACCTCGCCACTGGAAACTGCAATACAGTTCAACTCTTTAACATTTTCATCAACACCCTCTATACATCTACACATACAATACACAGATGACTCTACTCTCATTTGCATATCTGACAACATGATACACCTCCAAAAATATCCTCAGGAAGGTTTAACAGCCAATGAAACGTGGCTTTGTAAATCAGAACTCATGCTCAACCCCCCCCAAAAAAAAACTACTACTTTTTCCCCCAAATCCCTCTCTCATGAAAAAAAAAAATAATTTAAAGTCCTCTCTCTTGATAATACAACCATTGAAGTCACCTCTTATAGCAAATTATTAGGGTGATAGTGGATGATAAGCTTACATTTGACTTGCATATAGAAAATTGCATAAGAAAAACTTATCAAAAACTAGGGATGCTTTAGAGAGCCAAAAACATTCTCACCGAAGCAACTAAAACTACCCTTGCAGCTAATTATCTCCTCACCACACTTCTTTATGATGCTGCCATCCTTAATAATTGCCAGGCTTCACAAAAATTAAAACTTTAACAACGCTATAGCAAAGTTGCTAAATTTACAGCAAATATCCCTTTCAGAATCCACCACTGTATATCACTAAAAAGCCTAAATTGGTTAGACGCGCCCAATCAACTAACATATACACAGCTTCTTACGACCTATAAAATTATCCAGCAACCATCTGCCTGTCCAGCACTAAAAAACATTCTGCACAACTATGTTCCCAGTCAGTCATTGTGATCCAGTGTCCAAAAAGTCCTGTTTGTCTACAAACCTATCAAATCTACTGGGCATTGTCTGTACTCATACAAGGTTGCCAAGGCCTGAAACTCCTTGCCTGCATCCATCAGGTCAATGCCCTCTCTCCCATCATTCAAAACCACTCTGAAAGACTTCCTAGCTAAAATCTTGCTTTGTTCTTGTTCAAAACCAAGACAAACTATATCGCTAAATGTTAATATTACCTTTTCATTCCTTATACCTCCTTACTCTCCCATCTTCACTTACTTTCTTACTTCTATCAAATTCTCTTCCCTGACTTTCTCTCTAAATATACCATGAGCCTGTTACTCCCTTAGTTCACATTGCAATTCTGGTTTGTATTGACTGACTTATCTCTAATTTCTCTATCAAATGTCTAAAATTTCTATAGTTTAATGATTGTTAAGTAACTTGTATTGATTTTAAAAAATGTTGTTATATTATCACTATTTTTTTAATTAAACTGCAGATGTTTTGTTTTATTTTTGAAGATTGTAAAATTATTGCTCTTAAAATGTTTTGTAATAATCTGGAGCCTTTCTCCATGGGCCTCTGCTGAAAACCAGTTGGACAATCCCAGTAATCAAATTTCAATAAATAAATAAATAAATAAATAACCCCACCCCAGGTATATCAAGGTGGAGGAATACTTGAGGCCCTCCATACTGGGATAATATTGGACTATTGACCTTGATAACCGTCCATTTTGTCTATGTCTGCCATCAGTATGTATTGCCTCCCATCCCATTGTGAGCTCACCACACTGTTGTCTGTCATGTCTGTGTTTTGTATTTTTCCTTAAAAATCCCATAACTCTTACCTAACCTTCTCTCCTACACACACACACACACACACACACACACACACACACACACACACACACACACACACACACACACACACACTGGTCTTCTTCCTTCACCAGCTTCACTTAATTAATTAAAAAAAAAAAAAATGGCAGTCTATCCCAGACCAAAAACATTGTACTCATTCTCTCCTAATGTCTTCTTTTTGTGTTTCCCTTGTCTGCTCTCTCCCCTATTTCTGACTCTCTTATTTTCCCCTTCCCCCTTTCCAACCTTTTAAAAACTGTACCAGGGTGTCCAAATAAGGACACCCCCAGACTGAATAAAAGACTTTCCCCAGGATTCAATAACCTTTTTATTCCATGCAGGAACAATATAGCCACTCCTGCATGGAATATAGCTGCTGAGCAATCCAGTAAACTCCGAAACTGCCATGCATGAGCCTGCCTACACTGTTCTTGCATGGAAAGCTGTGCAGAATGCTAATTATCTCATTTGCTGGTGAAAACCATGCAAATGAGGTGAATTAGTGATTTAGCAAGCAGGCAGGTATCTGTGCAAGAACAGTGTTAATTGCAGAAATGTGTTTGGTTATTAGCAGAGCACATTTCTGCAAATGACAAAACGGAGACATGATAGCTCAAATAAAAGCATGTATTATAATCTGTAGGTATGCCAATGGCCAAATATATGGCCATTGACATGGAAAAGTGTTTACATCTTATAAAATTTAAATGTTTTTGTTTTGGCTAATCCTAGCCGTTTAAGCATAGGGTAGTAGTGCACAAATGTGAAGGTGCTGAAAATTAAAAAAAAAAAAAAATTGAAAACTCAATTTTAAGTGAAATCTGCATGTTGCTATTATAGTGTATGGCATGCATAATCAAAACAATACCATGGAATAGTGGTTGTCAAGGGGAAAGGGCTCATGTTAGTGCACTGTGGACTAAGGCAGTGGGGTATGCAAATAAGGGGAAATTTACTGAATCACAAAATATTCTAAGTTCACACACTGCACCTAACTGTGTAGGTGCTAGAACAACATCAAGAAGGAAGGAGGAGCAGCTAACATGAAAAGGGGGTGTGTCATGCTTACTATAAGCATATTAGAGCTCTGTAGCCTGTGTTTGTGCTTAGCTAAACACAGCTAAGTCAGGAGGTGTGTCTCAGGCTGTATAGCTTTGTATACATTGCCTAAACATGTATGTGCAATGCGCACCAGGTCTTAAACAAAAAAAAAAAAAAAGAAAGAAAACAGGAAATGGCAGCACTGTGTACATGTAAGCAAGGGAGTGTGTCCAAGGCTGTATACCCTTGTTTACCTTGCCTAAATGGGTTTGCATGGTGCACATTGGGTCTTAAAAAAAAAAAAAAAAAAAAAACTAGGAAATGGCAGCACTTTGACATTTGGGCACTGTATTTGCGCAACGTGCCATGGGCCTTAAAACTGGAGGAAATGCCAAGTGGAACAAGAAAATAAAACAAAGGGAAATAGCGGAATACAGCCAGTTAAATGCAAGTAATATAGCTGGCAGGTGGAATGTATCATACACAGCCAATCACACAGACAGCATCTGCAGCACACCACTATAAATTGTGCAAACACCTCTCAGTCTGTTTTTTCCACAAATTCTGCACCATAGGTGTACACATATGGGGAAACTTTAACTGACAAAACTAACAAAAAATGTTAGGGGCTGCTGTCGCATTGATCTATCAGTATGTGCTAGAGGCTGACAGTGGTGAGGAGGATAATGATGGCGACTGCCTCAGACCAAGGAGAAGGATAAGAGTGTTCAAACCCAGGGTAACCTACCAGGGCTACATGATCTGGAGATAGTAGAGTGCTACAGGGTGGACAGGAACATACTTCAGCAAATCGTCAAGCTGTGCCGGCCCAGCCTTAGACCCAGAGCCAACAGAGGGGAACCCATCCCAGTGGATGCCAAGGTATGAGTAGCACTAAGAATATCAGCTACAGGTACTTTACAAAGACTAACTGGGGATATCATGGGGGTTTCACAGGCATCTGCATCCAGGATACTCCACCAGTTCCTGGATGCCATGCAACCACTTGCCACTGAGCACATTGCATCTCTTCTACCATGTAGCAGACTACCCAGAGGTACTGTGTGCAATAGACTGCATGTACATCCACATCAAAGCACCACCTGATGACCAGGGTAGGGTATACCTAAACCGCAAAGGGTTCCACTCCATCAATTGCCAGGTCATGTTCAATGCCCAGGGCATTATCATGAATGTGTGTGCTGGCAGGCCTGGAAGCTATCACAACTCCCACATCTGGCATTCGTCACAGCTGTACCAGGCATTTACCAGTGGGGACATCCCATATGGCCATCTGGTAGGGGATGCTGGCTATGCACTGGAGCCATGGCTGATGACACCCATCAGAAATGCACACATACCCACACAAGAATTCCATAATAAGGCACATGCATAAACCAGGATCATTATAGAGCATGTGTTTGGGATACTCAAGTCACGGTTCTACTGCCTTGACATATCCGGTGGAGCCTTGCAGTACACTCCAGCCACATGTGCACACATGTTCATAGTCTGTGCCATACTACACAATATGATCCTGTGGAAACAACTGCAGCAGGAACAAAATGGGGAAGGGCCACACAGCCCCCCACTATTGCTAAGGTCTCCACAAGTACAGAGGGACTCAGAGAAGGAACATCTGTAGGCAGACGGAGGTGTTCCCAGTATGCCCTAGCCTTGGCAAAGAGGCAATGCATAGCGCATACACTGACATTGTAGGGACTGTGAGACTGATATCTCTCTCTGACTCGCAGACACAGTAAAATGGATGCCAAACATCACATCACCTATAACTTACCATGTACAGGCAGTGTACTGCGTGCATCCGACATAGTCAGCCCTCAAGCACCATCCTCACAACTGCCTCAGGCACGAGATAAGTCAGTCATCTTAACAATAAATGAATGGAGTGGAATGTTCTGATAACATATTTATGGTATTGATGCAAGCATGCAAGGGAATGAGGTGGTTTACTGGAATAGCAGCAGACAACTAACAGCTATGTGGGACAGCAGGAAGTGTATGCCCAGTACTGGCTTACTCACACTATGCAGTACCACCCTAGTTGACAAATACCACTGCAGTATATGTGGTGTACCAAATAACTGGGGGGGGGGTCATAGTTCACATGCATGGATGTCAAAGTGGGGATCCCATGCTCACCCTCAGCCTCACCCAGCAGATCAGCTGTAGAAAACCATACAGAAATGTCTGGCAAAGGCCCCCACATAGTGACATCCATGAAATTCCAACCTACAGACTTACACAGTGATATCACAGCAGGTCTGGCAGTGGCAGTATGGCTTTGAAAGGTAAGAAGTCTAAACTAAAAATGTTTATGCCAGAGCAATCTAACCTGTTGTCGATACTGTTATGCCTGTAGTCTCAAAGATAGGGCACACCACTATGCTAAAGTGGACTAAAATGTTAAGCAAATATCAGCACAGTCTGTGCAAATGTGTATTGTGTACAGATGTGTCACCACTCCCCCCCACCCATAGTCCCATAGAAATGCAGTAACATGTCCCTAGCCTTAAGCAGCATCCAGCTGTCACCCAGAGTGATGGCTCAATATGAACAGAAATCAATCGTCAGTAACACCCAGTCAACTTACTGTTGCCATCCCAGGGGTGTCCACTGCCTGGCATCCTGGGAACATATGATCATCAGAATGCACTGATTTGCTACAGATGGCCTTCATCTGTCACACTTGACCTACAGACCTCTGGCAAAGGCACATGCCTCACCCACAGGGCTCTTTTAGGGTGTGTCATGGAGTCCATAACATCAACATAACCAAGTCAACAAAATGCAAAGAAACGCCATGCTGCTAACTGCTAGGAGCAAACCTGCCAACCTCAGAGAGCTAGAAAGCAGGACAAAGCCATGAATAATGGGGTGATAAAGGTCCAAAGAGGAGGACACATTTGAAATACTGCTCTAATAATGTTAGAAAGTTGATGGAATGATTGTATTAGCATGGAATGTCTGAAGGATATGAAGTCTGAAACAGCAATGTCAACTGTCAGTAATATCTGACTTCAACCCTAAGTGAGTTGCAAAACACTTTTGCTTGAAAGCCACACTTGTTTGGGTAACCGACCAGATATACGACTCATGAATCTGGACATTGTGTGAGACTCTGTACAGTCGACAGTTATGGCTAAGAGTCTAAACATGGAAATGCACCCATTGCAGGCACTCCTAACTATGGAAGAGGGTGACATGTCTGCACCCACAGAAACCTGGCCCACAGCCATGGGGAGTAACACATCCTTCCCTGATCACTCACCCTATACAGCATCCTGACCCCAAAATGTGGGGGCCAAGCCAAATGAGGTGGGGCATACATATATGTGAGACACACACACACCTCCAGGCTGGTCCAACAGTTCTACACACACAAGACCATCCAAGTGCCATCAACCCAGGAGAAGACCCCTATGCAAAGTTTTGGTTGCTAAAGACCAACCTATCTAACCCAGGACCCCCCCACATATCTTACCCCCTAAAACTCTATCTGGAGTCCACCTGTCACTCTGATCCTACCTGACTTATTTTACCCAACCTTGGACTGGAAATAAAACCATGCCAGAATAGAAATGCATAGAAATTCTCCCATTGTAACATATTACCAAAATGCTGGCCCATTTACACAGCTTCAGTAGTCAATTGGTTGTAAGCACACACTATAACAGGCTGGATTCTGCAAGAATGCCTACCATTTGGCCCATAATATTGGTTTGTGCATCATCCATTCTGTACTTCTCTGGTAAATCACTGTGATGCTCTGAGGAAGTATGTCTCGAGGTACTGAAACAATACATTACAGTGTCACACATCATACATGTCAGATGTCTGCTAAACCAAACCCTGTAACTCTAGCAACTCATACATTACTAAGAGAAATACTCACAATCACCCTATGTATGGTCTATTGTCTCCCCATTTTGATAGGCTATCTCCAGATATCCTGCACCAACAGGTTGAGAGGTATGGCTGTAGCACAAAAAACACTGGACTGGAGTACAACAATCTCTGGAATGGAGTCCCACATTTACTATAGAAGGTCACACTGGGCATGCTCATGCACTTAGTGAATTGTCAGTAGGATCTAGGAATTAATAGGCCTTTCCCACCCAGTGGACTTCACATTGCCCTACATTAGCAGTCCTGAAAATGTCTGTCACCATAGAAGTACCTCTTGGCAGCCCTCAGCTCTCTAATCTCTGTGGCATGTGTGATAAGTGCGTAACACTGTAGTATATGTAACTAGGTAGGTAGGAGTTCTAATCTCAGCCCTGGTCAATGTAAAAGTGTGGGTGTCTGTGTGTTTATAAGTCAAGGATTTTGTGCCCAGTCACACCCAGCACACTTCCAAATTGCCCTACTTTAGCAGTCCTGCAGATATCAGTCACCTTAGAAGTATCTTTCGTCAGCTCTCCAATAAGCTCTGTGGCATGCGTGATAACCACATAACACTGTAGTATAAGTAACTAATTAGGTAGGAATTCTAATCTCAGTCTGGGCAAGTGTAAATGTGTGTGTGTGTATGTGTGTGTGTGTGTGTGTGTGTGTGTGTGTGTGTGTGTGTGTGTGTGTGTGTGTGTGTGTGTGTGTGTGTGTGTGTGTGTGTGTGTGTTTATAAGTCAAAGATTTTGGGTCCAGTCACACCCAGTACACTTCCCATTGCCCTACTTTAGCAGTCCTGCAGATATCAGTCACCTTAGACGTATCTTTCATCAGTCCTTAGCCCTGTAAGCTCTGTGGTGCATATGATACCTGCATAACACTATAATATAAGTAACTACTTAGGTCAAAGTTCTAATCTCAGTCTTGGCAAGTGTAGAAGTGTTTGTGTCTGTACGTGTTTATAAGTGAAAGATTTTAGATCCAGTCACACCCAGTACACTTCTCGTTGCCGTATTTTAGCAGTCCTGCACATAACAGTCACCTTAGAAATATCTTTCGTAAGCTCTGTGGTGTGTGCAATAACTGTGTATCACCATAGTACAAATAACTAGTTAGGTAGGGGTTCTAACCTCAGCTGTGGCAAGTGTGTGTGTGTGTGTGTGTGTGTGTGTGTGTGTGTGTGTGTGTGTGTGTGTGTGTGTGTGTGTGTAAAAGTGTGTATATGTGTAGGTTAAAGTATTTTGTGGCCTCTCTCACCCAGTACATCCCCCATTGCCATACTTTACAAGGGCTGGTGATGTTCCTCACCATAGAAGTACCTTTGGACAACCTTCATCCTATAAGCTCTGTGGTGAGTACAATAAACACAGAACACTCTAGTAGCAATAAATATAAATAAATAAAAATGGCAAATGTGTGTGTGTGGATGTGTGTTTGTGTGCAAGAGCAGTATCCTGTTTGTGGGATGGTTGTTGTGTTTGTGTGAGAACCATATCCACTGGGGATGAATTTTGTTAATTTTTCTGTAGCCCACCCAGTACATGTCCCGGTATCCACATTACAAGGCTCACAGTTGTCATCCACTGTAGAGGGAGCTGTAGACACTCTGCAGCCCTATCAGCATTGTGCCATGTGCAATAACTATATGACAGTATGGAATAGATAACAAGATAGGCAGCTCATTTAATCCTTGGATACCACTCCCCACTCAGGAATCATGCACAAATGCACTCAGCTAGGCATCAACCTCTATATCAGTAGGTGGCCTACAAACCGGCTCACAGATAGAACCCACAGTGTTAAACAAGTGGACATCATGTCAGACTACTAACCAGTCATGAGTGGAGTCCCACAGGGTGTGGATCTTGGTCCCCTCATGTTCAAGATCCACACCTCTGAGGATCAGCCCAATGCAAAGGCACCCTGGCTGACAATGTTTGCAGATGACTGCAAGATGGGAGCTATCATTACCCCCCCGGGATGTTGACCTTCTTCGCAAAGGCCTCTCTGAGATCTATGACTGTTGTCAGAACCCTGAATATTAGCTCAATGCCAAATGATGTTCTGCCATCCCCTTTGGGTACAACATGTTTCCTATAAGGTAATACATTGATGATAGTCCACTGAACAGTGACGTTGTTATAAGAGAACTGGGAACACAGGTTGACAGTGAGCTCTCTCTTGACCAACACAGTGCCACTGTCTTCAGAAAGTATAAGTGTCATGTCTACTGACTAAGGTTGTTGAATCCAGGAAGTAAAAGGACAGTGTCTCCCTGTACTCTCACCTCAGTAGGCCAATCAGTGTGTACAATGACCCATTTGCCATGTACCCCACTGGACACCTACAACAGCAGGAGAGTTTAGAAAAGTACCCCACAAAGAGCACCTTAGGTTTTACACACTTGCCATATATGAATAGACTCCAGTAACTCAAACGGATCTCTGTCCCATATTGGCTTCTTAGGTGCAATCTCTGCCTGACTTACACAGCCATATCTGACCCAACTCAGTCAGGAATGCTAAATCTGAAGAAACCAATCTGTCCACACCACATGCCCCAGAGACCTCAACCCCATGCTCACAATCAATAGGACATGCTGGAGGGACATGTTTACAACCTAGAGACTGGCCACGCTATGGAATAGACATTGCATACATGTCAAGCAAAGCACATCACTGGCCCTCTGCAAGATAAATCAGGAAGAGTGTATGGGGAATAGAGTACCCACCCTGGGGATCACTCCAGTGAATATACTCAGTAGACACACTGGGGAGTATCGTCAGGTGGCATGATGCCAGGGTACTCCCATGGGTTAGCCTTGTAAAGCCTGCATGGCCATTTGCCTAGTACACACCTATGAAGTGATGAACCTATGGATCTCAGCCCTGGCAAATGTGTGTGTGTGTGTGTGCGTGTGTGTGTGTGTGTGTGTGTGTGTGTGTGTGTGTGTGTGCACTAGTGTGAGTGTGTAAACATGTGGGTGAAAGTATAAAACAAAGAAACAGCACCAGAGCACTCCACGGCGATCGGACCATACACAGAGAAAACTGGTAGCACTATAAGTAATAGTTCAAGCATGTAGTATAAAATCTAAGGTTTATTGGAATTCCAGGTTAGCGCTTTCACCCTCATGGGCTTCTTCAAACCTTTTATATCTCATAAAAGTAATGCTAACATTTATACTAAAGCTTCTATGATATCATTCTTTAATTAAGTAAAATAGTGTTCACCTATAAGGCTTCATTCAAGAACAGTTTATAAATACTCAACCACAAAGCAACTTCTAAAGTTAAAGCATACATATATTAATATATATATATACTATGTTTATAAAAGTATATCTAAAGATATATAAACAATACTTAAACATAACAGCATATATAAATATAAAAAATATAAAAAACAGATATATTAAATTTTTTTAATGTATTATGTATATCAAAACATATGTATGTGTGTATATGCCATGCATCAATAAGATGTTATACAACAAATTATACCAGTTCATATAAGAACTGTATATAAAGTACATTTCATAATGAATTAATGTAAGAGCTGTATGAGGACTACATCACATGCTATATACAATGATGTATACAAATATAATGTCCCATCTGACCTGCAGGTCTTTATCTAACAACTAACTTTCTATTTTTAGGGTTGTTTAATAGGGACTCTGTCGTTCAGACCAGGTCTCTGATCTGCTCTTAGCATTATAATCTACCTGGCTTCTGTCCTTTCTGTATAGTTCCTTATGTCCCCACCCCTAGAATTGGGTTTGTTTACCTGTAGTACTAGAAATTTGAAGCTGTGTTTGTCATTTGTGTTCATGACATGCTTGGATAATGCATTTTGTGGGGATTGGATGAGTATATTATACAGATGTTCACGTATCCTATCACGTAACCTTCTATCAGTTTTCCCCACATAAAATGCATCACAGGCCATGCACCTAGCTAGGTATATGACATGCTGAGTGTCACAATTAGCTGTAGTGTTGAAACAAAATCTTTTCATAGTGACAGGTTGTACAAAGCTGGTGTCCTCAGATATAAAGGGACAATAATTGCATTTCTGACATGGTTTGGTGCAATTTAATGTCTCACCCCTACCAATTGTAGTGGGGACTCTGGGTTGGCATAGTAATCTGTGCAAATTTGACTTATTTCTATATACAAATTAAAAGAGATAGTGGGGGATAGACCATTGTTTGTCTAGGTGCATGGCCTGTGATGCATTTTATATGGGGAAAACTAATAGAAGGTTACGTGAAAGGATACGTGAACATCTCTATAATATACACATCCAGTCCCCACATAATGCATTATCCAAGCATGTCATGAACACAAATGACACACACAGCTTCAAATTTCTAGTACTACAAGTAAACAAACCCAATTCTAGGGGTGGGGACATAAGGAACTATACGGAAAGGACAGAAGCCAAGTGGATTATAATGCTAAGAGAAGATCGGAGACCTGGACTGAACAAGTCCCTATTAAACTGACCCTAAAAAATAGAAAGTTTATTTTATTTTATTTTATTTTATTTTACATTTGTTAACCGGGCTAGTCCAACTGGATATATTTCCATTTTCAGCAGAGGCCCGGGGAGAAAAGCTCCAAAAGTAACATAAAAAATTCACATTATAATTATGAAAGAAAAATTATGTTAAAAATAACAAGAGTATTTGCTAGTCAAAAGAATCCATTGTTATTTGAGCAACACAACATAAGGATTTTCTACATTAATATAAAATAAAAATATGTTAAAAAAATAAAAAGCATTGGCTAGAGAGATAATACTATTTCTGACACTAATATCTAAAAGGATAGGACACACATTCATAAAGGTATATGAGGTAGCTTACAGTACATACACAATTTCATTCATCTCAGTTCCTAGTTGTAAGAATAAATTAAGACAGTTATTACTTTCTAAGGAGAGAAAAAAGTAATGAATTAGTGGAGGAGGCAGTAAAAGAGATGAGGCAATAGCTAAAGCAGAGAATTAGTCAGGGTAGCAGCAAGGACATAACCATTTTGCTTTAAGATGTTTCTTGAGATTTTGTTTAAAGAGTGATAAGGAGGATAGTAAAGTTAGATCTGTTGGTAACAGTTTCCAATATTTTCCAGCGGTATTAGAAAACAAGTAGTCACCTGCTAAGTTATTGGACTTGCTTATGGTAACCAGTAGTTTGGTGGAAGAGGGTAAGGAATTGAGGTTTGTTTAGGGGTAATAAGGTTAGAAAGTATAGGTGTGTTGTTAGGTTGGTAGAAAATCCTATGGACAACAGTAAGTTGGGAAAGTATCAAAATGTTTTTTAATTCAAGCCAGTCTAGCTGCTGTAGGTTCAGACAGTGGTGTGTTCTAAATGGGTTCCCAGTGGCAAATCTGGCAATATTGTTATAGGAGTTGGCTAGTTTAGCAAGATTGTTTTTCTTTAGGTTAGTATAAATGGGGGAAGAATAGAGTAGAGTTGAGATTAGATGAGAGTGGGCAATTGTAATTCTGGCTGTTGGTGTTAAGAAGGGTTTTATTCTGTATAGGGAGCCCAATTTTCTATTTACGATTTTAATAGTGTTATTTACGTGGTTATCAAAGGTAAGGTTACAGTCAATTATGATTCCCAGCAGTTTGTTAGTAGAGTCGGGGGTTATAAGGGTGCCATTATTTGATTCGATAGAGAGATTTAAAGGGGGGACTTACTGTTAGGTGTGAAGAGTAGGAGTTTGGTTTTTTAGTGTTCAAAAGCAGGCAGCGTTTTAAGAACCAAGTTTCTACTGTGTTAAATACTGTCTGCGTTAGAGATTGTAGTTTGGATGTGGAGTTGGCCAAGCATATAAGTGTGGAATCATCTGCATATTGTATGCAGGTAGCTTAAGGGATTGCTAAGTGTAGGTCGTTGATGAATAAAGAGAATAAAAGTGGACCTAGAATGGAGACCTGTGGGACTCCTAGGGAGACTGGCAAGAGGGCAGATAGATTATTCTCCCAGAGGACTGCTTGTTGCCTGTTGGTTAGGTAGGATGTGAACCAGAGAACAGGCTTGGAGTCCAGAGAAAGTGATTCAAGAGTTTTTAAGAGTAGGGGGTGGTTGACCATATCAAAAGCTTTTGACATATCAAGAAAGAGGGCTGTTGAGAGGATGTTGTTATTACGGTTTGTACTGATGGAGTTGGTGAAAGATAGGAGAGCTGTGGTGGTACTATGGAATGGCCTGAAGCCATGCTGACAGTTAGATAGTATATTATGTAGGGTTAAGTGGATAATTAGTTGATGGTGAATGCATTTCTCTATAACTTTTGCTAAGGGAGATAAGAGAGCTATAGGCCTATAATTGGAATAATCATTGAAGTTACCACCTTTGTGTAAGGGGATAATGTGGGAGATTTTCCAGATATCAGGAATGGTTTCTTCTTTTATGGTTCTGTTTATAAGTATGGATACTGGATATGCAACAGCTTTAGCTGCTTTTTGCAGATATTCAGATGGTACTTGATCAGCAGAGGGTGTACATGGCTTAAGTTTATGAATAAGTTTTTGGATGTATGAGGTAGCAATGGGTTGTATTTGGAATGTAGGGAGAGTATTAGTTAAAGAGGTAGGGATATCAGAGTTGTTTGTAGAAAGTTGACAGGCTAAAGATTTTATGGTGTCAGTGAAGAAGGTATTGAAGGCATTGGCAGTTTGATGGGAGGAATTGTTATCAGACCCTAGAGGGTGTGGTGTACTAGAGTGTCCTGGGTGAAGGAGTCTATTTAAGCTAGACCAGAAATTTTGTGGATTGTTATGGTGTGATTGCTGTAGTTTAGAATAATAGTTTTTTTTTATCAGTGAGTATTGCTTTTTTTGTAATATTTCTTAACTGTCTAAATGTTTGATGGTCAGAGATGTTTTTGGATGCTCTCCACCTGGCCCAAGATTTGTTCCTAAGCAGTAACTGTTGTTTAGTATCTTTTGAGAGCCAGGGCACTGGTTTAGACTTAGTTCTGATTGACCCTTTAGGTGCATGGTTATCAAGGATAGATAAGAATTTAGAGTTAAAATATTTGACAGCCTCCTCAAGAGGGAGAGTCTTTAGTGGGTTCCAGTTGCAAGCATTAAGTCATTTTGGAAAGCCACAGGGTTAAAGTGTTTGTTGGCTCGTGAGGTCCTATAAGAGGGGTTGTTAGGGATGTCATTCTTGTGTCTTATAATGTAAGTTAACATATGATCACTTAAGTCATCTGGTAGAGTTCCTACCTTGTAGATTTGTTGCTGTTTATTAATACGTATCCAATCTAAGATACTCTCTTTGTTGTTAGGTTTGTTAAATCTAGTGGTGGCGGTAATTGCTTGATTAAAGCCATGAAGATTAATGAGAGATGAAGGGTTTTCTGTATTCACACATTTCCAGTCTGTTTTAAAGTCTCCTAGTATAATGGTTTCTTGTGGAAAAGTAGTAGACACCCAGCTTAGAATGTCCTCTATTGTAGTACTATTATTGCCAGAAGGTAGGTAGATACAGATGATGTATAGGGCTTTGCTATGGTTAAGTTGAAGTCAGGAGATAAGGACTTCGGCCTTACTATCTTGAGGTGGATTATAAGGTATCTAGGTGATCTGTAGCATGGATTTAAACAATAGTGCTACTCCCCCTCCCCTTGTTTTATGCGGTCGAATCTCAATATATTATAACCTGGGGGAATTATTTCATTATCTTTAGTTCCATGTTTTAACCAGGTTTCAATGAGACAGAGGATATCAAAGAAATGTATATCAAGGAGGGCGTGCAGCTGGGCAATTTTGCTATTATTACTACGGATATTGAGATGACCTATAAGTAAGGAATTAGAGAGTCTGGTTTGGGTTGTTAGGGTGGAGGAAGTGGTAGAATGAGTTAATAAAGTGGGGAAATTTGTTGGGCATGGGTTAGGGTGAATGTCACCATCTTTTAAGGTGGCTGTTTTAAGGCCAGAAGCTGGGTAGTTAATGAAGCTGGTGAGATATATCAGCTTCCTTACAGTGGTGTTATTGAATTTGATATGTGTGAGTCGATGGTACTTGGCTAGCAGGTAACAAGGAATGGATGTAGTATTTGTTAGAAAATGGGTAAGGATATAGTTCTGAGTAGATGTTTGTTTAGGGAAGTAGTTAAAGTTGTAGTAATCCAATTTTTCAATGGATCTGAGGAGATAAGCAGTGGTGAGGACAGGTATGAGAGTAGTTAAAAGTATTAGCTTGGTTAGTAAGGGTTTTGTTGTAGTATACATATTGTTAGGGTTGCATATGCTATTACTGTAACAACTGGGATTAGAGAAGACAGAAATGATGTAAGGTGTTTGTAGAGTCCTTTGAGAGGAAGGAGTGGTAAAGGTAAATTAAATGAATAAGTATTTAAAGAGGAGGTACTGGATGCTAAGTGTATGGAGAAAGGCCGATAGGAGAGGTTTGGTTAAATTATGTAGTTTGGTGTAAGAATTGGATTGGAAGGTTGAGAGAGAGGGTGTGGCTCAGGGAGTATACGTTTAGGGCCACTGGGGGTGTGTGGGAATTGGGGGTAGGGTAGGGGAGCGGAGTGAGCCCGCAGGGCGAACGGAGCAGGTCAGAGCTGAGAGAGGCTGAGAGGCAATCAGTTTTACAGTGAGACTGTGTTCTACAAGCTTTGGGTAAGTAAGAGGCACTTTTTGTATCTACTTATCATAAGACATAAAAAGGGTGAGCTTTTGGTCTAGATGTGTAGGGGAGAAGGCATTGTTAAAGAGTTTTATAGCAGGAATAGTAAGTTTAATTAGAGAGTTTATTAAAGAGTTCTATAACAGGAGTAGTAAGTAGTGACAGTAGAATAAGCTGTCTAGTTTATTTATATTTATGACTAAAAAGCTTAATTCAACTACCAATCATTAGCGGACCGGAGTTCCACTGTGGCGACCCCTAACCGGGAAAAGCCGAAAGACACAATAACAACAACAACAACAACTAAAAAGGTTAATT
Source organism: Protopterus annectens (assembly GCF_019279795.1). Taxonomy (NCBI): domain Eukaryota; kingdom Metazoa; phylum Chordata; order Ceratodontiformes; family Protopteridae; genus Protopterus; species Protopterus annectens. The sequence goes on from NC_056737.1 coordinate 1,896,512,846, forward strand.
CCCTTTAATATCTTTCATGGGATGGGGGAGTAATTACTTGAAGTAAGAGTACTAACAGGGGTAACTGAGAATGGCTGGTCTGCAGAGCTAGTGGAGTTCGGCTAGCAGTAAGAAACAGCTTTACATGCCTTGTGTTCTGCTGCCCTCTAGTGGTATATGTAGGGAATTACACTAAATTCACTAAGCTAGGAGGTAAGGAGGAAAAAGTAAGATAGTAATAGATGGCCTCAGGGGTAGGTCCATAGGTGTGCTGGCCCTTACAATTAGTTCTACTTTAAAGCAGTCACAATTTTATAGTTAAATACCTAAATAACTGCAGTTTATCACCTACACTGTGAGGCTGAGCGAAGAAAGTCTAGGTAGTTCACGTAGGGCTTACAGGTTGGGTATTCCCTTCTGTTCAGTTGGGATTTCTTTTAGCTTGCAAAGTTGCTGATTGGGAGACAGCATGTGTCTCAACACAAGGCTTAAATGACTGTGAGGCTGAGCGAAGAGAGCCTAGGTAGTTCACATAGGGCTTTCAGGTTGGGTATTCCCTTCTGTTCAGTTGGGATTTCTTTTACCTTGCAAGGTTGCTGATAGGGGGACAGCCTGTGTCTTAGCACAAGGCTTAAAAGCTAAATAACTGTAGGTTATCACCTACACTGTGAGGCTGAGCAAAGAAAGTCTAGGTAGTTCATGTAGGGCTTTCAGGTTGAGTATTCCCTTCTGTTCAGTTGGGATTTCTTTTACCTTGCAAGGTTGCTGATAGGGGGACAGCCTGTGTTTCAGCACAAGGCTTAAAAGCTAAATAACTGTAGGTTATCACCTACACTGTGAGGCTGAGCGATAAAAGTCTAGGTAGTTCACGTAGGGCTTTCAGGTTGAGTATTCCCTTCTGTTCAGTTGGGATTTCTTTTACCTTGCAAGGTTGCTGATAGGGTGACAGCCCATGTCTCAGCACAAGGCTTAAAAGACTGTGAGGCTGAGCAAAGAATGTCTAGGTAGTTCACGTAGGGCTTTCAGGTTGGGTATTCCCTTCAGTTCAGTTGGGATTTCTTTTACTTTGCAAGGTTGCTGATAGGGGGACAGCCTGTGTCTCAGCATAAGGCTTAAAAGCGCACACCGCCCGAAGGACAAGGGGTTGTTAGCTAGGGCAAGATAAAGACCTGCAGGTCAGATGGGACATTATATTTGTATACATCATTATATATATATATATATATATATATATATATATATATATATATATATATATATATATTATATAATGTAGTCCTCATACAGCTCTTACATGAATTCATTATGAAATGTACTCTATCTACAGTTCTTGTATAAACTGACATAATTTGTTGTATAACATCTTATTGATGCATGGCATATACACACATACATATGTTTTGATATACATAATACTTAAAAAATGTTTAAACATTTTTAAATATATTTGTTTTTTATATTTTTTATATTTATATATGCTGTTATGTTTAAGTATTTTTATATATTCTTTATATATACTTTTATAAACATTATATATATATATATATATATATATATATATATATATATATATATATATATATATATATATGTATACTTTAACTTTAGAAGTTGCTTTGTGGTTGAGTATTTATAAACTGTTCTTGAATGAAACCTTACAGGTGAACACTATTTTACTTAATTAACGAATGATGTCATAGAGGGTTTAGTATAAATGTTAGCATTACTTTTATGAGATGTAAAAGGTCTGAAGAAGCCCATGAGGGTGAAAGCACTAACCTGGAATTCCAGTAAACCTTGAATTTTATAATACATGCTTGAACTATTACTTATAGTGCTACTAGTTTTCTCTGTGTATGGTCTGATCACCGTGGAGTGCTCTGGTGTTGTTTCTTTGTTTTAAACTTATGTGGGTGAAAGCAGTTTGAGGCACGTCTCACTGAGTCCAACTACCATTGCCAAACCTTACAAGTGCTGTTGATGTTATTCACTATATAGGTAGCTTGGGACACTCTTCACCCTATAAGCTCTGTGGTTCATGTGGTAACTGCATAACACAGTAATACCAATAACTAAATAGGTAGGGGTTCTAATCTGAGTCCTGGTAATTGTGTGTGTGTGTGTGTGTGTGTGTGTGTGTGTGTGTGTGTGTGTGTGTGTGTGTGTGTGTGTGTGTGTGTGTGTGTGTGTTTGTGTGAATTGTTGTATGTATATGTGTAGGTTCCAGTATTTTGTGGCCTCTCTCACCCAGTAATTCACCCATTGCCATACTTTGCAGGGCCTGGTGAGGTCCGTCACCTTAGAAGTACCTTTGGACAAGTGTCATCCCATAAGCTCAGTGGCGCATGCAATATATGTGTAACAATATAGTACCAATACATAGATAGGTAGGGGTTCTAATCTGAGTCTTGGCAAATGTGTGCACATGTGAACTGTTCCCTTTGTTTGAATGAGAAATGTTTCCATTGGGTGGATAGGTTTTACAGTTTTAGGCCACGGTACTCTGAGTACACATCCCAAGGTCCACTTTACAAGACCTGCTGTCTTCATCCACCATACAGGTATCTGTAGGCACTCTTCTGCCCAATAAGGCTTATGCCATGGTACTCCAAGTACACGTCCCAAGGTCCACTCTACAAGACCCACTGTCTTCATCCACCATACAGGTATCTGTTGACACTCTTCTGCCCAATAAGGCCCATGCTGCATGCAGGAACTATGTGACAATATAGACTGACTAGCAAGATAGGCAGCCCTGCTAATCTCAGTCCTGCTAAATGTGTGTATGACTGTAATTCTGTGTGTAAGTGTGTATAACTGTAGGGTAAGGTATATTGAGTACATTTTCATCCAGTTGCGCCCATTGCGATACTTTGCAAGGCCTGATGATGATGCTCACCTTACATGTACCTTGGGGCACTTTTCAGCCTGTAAGCTTTGTGGAGCATGTGATAAATGCATACCACTGTAGTAGCAATACATAGGTAGGTAGAGGTTCTAATCTCAGTCCTTGCAAATGTGTGTGTGAAAGAAGAATATCTTGTGTTTGTGTGAGAACTAGATCCATTGGATGGCCACGGTTTAATATTCTATGCCATAATACTCCAAGTAGACATTCCTAAGTCCACTGTATGAGGTCCACTGTTCACATCAACCTTAGTGGCATCTGTAGACACTCTTCAGCCCTATAACCCCTGTGCAACAGTTTTGAACAGTATGGCACAAATAACAAGATAGGTAAGGCTGCTAATGTCAGTACTGGCAAATGGGTGCATGTGTGCATTGGTGTGTATAGCAGTGGTTGTGAGTGTGCAGAATTGTATGTGACACTATTATGACTACTCTCGCATCCAGTACACCCACCATTGCCATACCTCACAAGGCCACATGATGTCATTCACCTTACAGGTACCTTGTAACATGCATCACAGAAGTAGTCCTGTGCCACCTGAAATAAGCGCATAACAGTCTGGTACCACAACGTGATAGGTAGGGGTTCCAAACACAACACTGGCAACTGTGATCCTGTGTGTGTGTGTGTGTGTGTGTGTGTGTGTGTGTGTGTGTGTGTGTGTGTGTGTGTGTGTGTGTGCGTGTGTGTGTGTGTGTGTGTGTGTGTGTGTGTGTGTGTGTGTGTGTGTGTGTGTGTGTGTGTGTGTGTGTGTGTGTGTGGGTGTGTGCGTGTGTGTGTGTGAAAACAGTATTCTATGTGTGTGTGGTCGACACAATATCCTCTGTGTTTGTGGGTTTTAGCAATTTGAGGTATGTTCTACCCACTCCATGTACCATTGTCCACTCTACAAGAGCTGATGGCAGTCACCATAGACTTATATACACCCCCAGCCCTACAAGCTGTGAGGCACATGCAATAACCATTACAGAGACCAAGGAAATGTGTGCAGATACAGTTGTACCTCGGCTATGACATGGTCAATGTGTTACCACACTGCCATAACCCTCATTGGTGATGTCTGCCGGGCCACATCCTGCTGACACAATGACACCTGGAACACAAACAGAATACAGCATGTGAGAACACATTAACTTAGCATTACTAACCCCAATAATGCATCATGGCTGAAAAGGTACATACACACTGTGATGTGTACCCATTACAAATGCCAGATGACAGCACTTTACACAGCATTACATAGCTACCCTGTTTTAAAGTCATCCTGTGCATCAGACCTATATTAGCATGTCCCTGCATTAATGGTATGTATGGCAGGGATGTGGCACAGGTATCATCATATGCACAGGGTGTTGTGTGGGTTTGCCAGAGACCTAGGCTGGGCCATATGGTTGGCATCATGTGTGTGTGTCTGTGGGGTGTTCATTAAATGGGCTGTGCAGGGGTGGCGTGTGTGCGTGCGTGTGTGTGTGTGTGTGTGTGTGTGTGTGTGTGTGTGTGTGTGTGTGTGTGTGTGTGTGTGTGTGGGTGTGTGGAGGTGACTTGTCTGCTGATGATGTGTGTGTGTTTGTATGCACACAGTCAAGCCATGTGACCGCCCTACACAGGAGTAGTTTGGACAGCTGTGGGCCTTACATGGCAGGGTGTACAGCTCACCGTCTCCAGCCATGGACATGGGTACTGGTTCTGCCAGGGGTCTCATCAGCACCTCCAGGGCCAAGTCTAGATGCAGTACTACTCCCTGATGGTGACTGCTGTCTGCTGGATCCATGTCCCTATTGGGACTGGCCAGGACCACGTGCCTGTGGCCTGCTGCATCATCCATGACCCTGCGTATATGTCTGGTGTTATGTTCATTATGTGCCTGTGCCTCCATGATGGCCCAAAACATGCATCTGGTGACTGCTGCTGTGGCACTTCCAACAGGGGCATGACGGGCTGCAATCCCCCTCTAAGCACCCCTGCCCATCTGCCTGTGTGGGACCTTGCCAACACTCTAACTATGGCTATTGCCTGCATCCTCACTTACCATAGTCACCACAATAGCCTGTTCCATGCCACCACCCGTCAACTGTCCTTTATATGTGGCCACTGTTGACGGGGTATGTGTGGGCATTGTGACTGTGTGCGGGGATGGGGTTGACAAAGTGGGATGCCAACTGATTGCACAGGTTCAGCCCCTGACAACCCCACCTGGGAGTACAGTTTGCAAAGATGGATAGGTGAAATACTTGGGAATAACAGTTCAGAGTAATGGCGAGTGTGGGGAGAGGTGAAGAAGAGAGTACAGACAGGATGTGGGTGGTAGAGAAGAGTGTCAGGAGTGATTTATGACAAAGTACTATTAACAGTGATAGGAAGGTCTACAAGAGGGTAGTGAGACCAGCTATGTTTTATGGGTTGTAGACAGAAGTGGACATAGCAGAGTTAATGATGTTAAGATTTGCACTGGGGGTGACGAGGGCAGACAGAATCAGGTATATGTATGTTAGGGTGTCAGCCCAGGTTGGACAGCTTGGGGACAAAGCCAGAGAGTGTCAGGATTATGTTGGTTATGACTATGATTATGATACTATATATGATATTTTATATATATATATATATATATATATATATATATATATATATATATATATATATATATATATAAATTATATATATTATATAAATTATATATATTATGGTTATGATTTTGACTATGATGAAGAGAGTCCTGGGTTCGAAACTTGGCAGGGCTGATTATTTTGTTGCTGGGCAGAACAGTGACTGATGGATACAGAGAGATTAAGGCACTTCCAAGCAGTTGTAAATGGGTTTGCATGGGTTTGTGTGAAGCTAAGCAATGCTTACATATGGTTAAAAGTACAGGTGCTTACTCCATTTTGGCTTTGCTTGGCATTGCGCAAACAAGCTTACTCTCTCTTACTCCCACTTACCCCTGCACTAATTTCTTTAAAAGAAAAGAAAAAGGGATGATAGGAAAGTGGTGAAAAAGGGAGCACACAGAGGGAAAAACAATATGAAAGATAGCTAAGGATGTGCAAGATGGGTGTAGGGAAGGTCCATAGCTCTCCATTTCTGATACAGTAACAGCTGTGCATTTGTACAGATGTTGGAGGTGAATTTGGACACTCAAACCCCTGAGAGAGGGGTGAGGACAACAGTAATTTGCTGTTAAGCCAATTAGACCAGATTACATGTTTCCAGTGGACATGAGTGAAATGGACGGCTATGTATGGGGCAACATTTTGGGGGGGAACAAATTGCCCTTTTTATTTATTTATTTATTTATTTATTTATTTATTTATTTATTTATTTATTTATTTTTAAGGTGATAATGGGATGTTGGGGAAGGTTAGTAGGTACATTTGAGGAGGTAGGTTGGGTAGGAAGACAGACAAGACAGACAAGACAGCTGACAGGGGTGGTATACAACACATGTGAGGGGTAAACACCTTGGATGGGGAGGGTGGTTTGGAAGCAGATGCACACGAGCTCCCATATGGTTACAGTGGGACTGAGGTCCCCACCCATGGGCAGTCACCCCTGCACCTTCATGGCCCGAAGGTGGCTGTGATGGGGGGTATGCAGGAGGGGCAGGCTGGCCCTCAAGTGCACCAGGCAGCCTTCAAGCTGGCACAGCTGATCACCATACTCTGAATGGAGGACGCTGCGCACCAGTCACTAGACCTGACTCTGGGTGATGGTCTCCTCTCTGCTCCTGCTCCCAGGTTTGGGACGAGCCTCATCCCCTGAGGCAGTTCCACCCGAAGGTGGTGCAGGACCAATGGAAGAGGAAGGCCTGGGTTGGGTCCCAGATGTGCTGGGGCTCGGTGCCATGGCCAGATGAGGCAGGACAGTTGGATCCACTGGGATCTGCCTTCCCAGACATGCTATGATGTTTCAGTTTAAAAAATATGCTAGTTAGTCATGAACAACACACTTTACGATTAGTTATAACAGCATGCATGGGCGTTCCAACTGACCCCATAAAACAGAATTGAAATAGTTGCATAGTAAACAGAACACATGCATATATGGAACCACAGTAGGCATTGTAACAACATGCAAGTTACCTTGATAGCAGCAGGCACCCAATGATAGTATTTGAGCAGGGAACATTAATATTCAAACGGTTCAATATTTGTATAACAATAGGACACATGTCCCTGCAGTAGCTTTGGAGATGAACATACCTATTTAATGTGTATGAAGTATTGATGCCGATAGTGTAGGGAGAGAGAGACAGAGAGAGAGAGGTCAATTAACAACTGTCTAGGCTTCAATTTTCAACAACTGTACAGATCATTACTCTACTCATTACTGTCCAGGGCTGACCTCACTGTATATCTACCTATGGCCTGGGGATGGACAGTGGGATTGTTGTATACAGTGTATTGTTAAGCCTTCTTACAGCTACTACAAACATTTCCTTACCTGGCAGACCTGTTGAAGAAATATCTGTTAACACTATCTGATTGTTTCTACACATATTCACATCTTCACAGTTAAATATGTGACACTGACAGGAGTGCCCCGCACACATACTTGAGGGGTGTGGTACTGATATACTCCACTGGGGTTTCTATCTGTCTTCCTGGTTGTTAGGAACAATGACCATTAGCCGTGACAGCGTGACACTTGAGGGACATGTATCGGAACAAAGTGCTTGGTGTATGTACTTATCTTGCTGTCATTTGCAGCCTTGGGGTTGGACAGTGGATATGTTGAACACAGAGTGTGTTGTTAAAGCCTCCTTACAGCTATTACAAACATTTTCTTACCTCACAAACCTGTGGAGGTAATTTATGTTAATACTACCTGACTGTTTATACAAATATTCACATATTCTTGTGGGACAATATGCATTCAGCGTACTACCACTGCCAGGATTTGAACCATGCATGTTTGTGCAAAAATGTACACCGCAGCTGTGTTTCATCACAATGAGCTACTAAGAAACTGCTGACTCAGGTTTGACTTTTGTCTCCCTAGTACACTCTGGTTTGCACAATCTGACCTTGTAGTTAGACAAATACCCTAGGTAATGACAACTGTAGTGCAAATTTCTAACAACAGATATGTGTTAAGTTTTCAGTAAAAGTTGCATTAAACAGTTATTTTCTACCAAAAACACATAACTATGCAGAACCTGTACACATTTATATTCCTACCACAACATGACAAAATAAACATGACAGTCTGGTGGGTTTAATTTTATTCAATGTTACAGAGACCTTTATTCACCTAATAACAGTCCTTAATTCATTGCACACAGTACACAGTTTACCTACTAGTTGTTGACAATTATTACTTTCTGTGTATTTACCCTGAATACTGCAAGCTAGATTTTTACTCACCAGCCTTCTGATGCAGACTTAGCAGCCTGCTGGCATGTGCATCAATATTTACAGCCCTCTCATCTGCTGTACAGGAGATAAATAAACATTTATGCATACCTACTGATTACATACTCAGGCCGGACTTTGCAGAACACTAATTGATACTGATAATTACACACTTCTGGGACATTCCATGCCCATGTGTCTTAGATCCACTGGTCCAAGAGATCCCTCTTCCTATGCTTCAGGTCAGTGTAATGGTGCCAGACCTGCTCACTAGTCCGAGGGATACCAGTAGCACTGGTGAGGTCACATGCGAGACAGTCCCAAGCCTCTGCTTTGCATTGGAAGCCCTGGTATTGGTCCTGTAGCAGTCTACCTTCATGGTCTTTTATGAGGAGTCCAACCATGACCCTGGACTCTTGAATACCCCAATGCTGTGCTTGAAAGCGCACACCCCTCAGCAATGCCAGCCATAGTGCCTGCAGTGATCAACTACAACTGGTTATGGTTGTATTCCCACTTGCGGGGTTTAAATAGGGCTGGATTCATGCCCTTTACCATGATTGGCCAATTTTAAATATGCTGAGCTAAGCTAAGTGATGTGCAAACCTGCTTAGCTAAGATAAGCATTGCTTAAAGGGGTAGATGCTAAGCAATGCTTACCAGTGCACAAATCTGCTTAGCTATCCTAATTATTGCTAAGCATTTAGATGTAAGCAATGCTTACACTGGCTAAGAATAGCTGAGCAAAATTTAGCATTGTTCAGCTTTCATTTTATGGACTATCAGGAATTTGGGGTTGATTCCTTATTAATGACATCTTATGACATGTATGTTTACCTTCCATAACATCCCCCTATGTGCTTTCATTACGTTATATTTTTGTGTGACTATACTGTATGGGACACTTGTGCTTATATGGTGGTTTTACATCTGTACTACACTGACACCTCACATTTGGACCTGCTACACTACCCTGGTTAAGAAATATATATTATTTACTACCTATTTATAAAAGAAGATATTTTAGTGCTGCTTTCATGTATAAAAATGAATGGACTGCATTGGGGCTCAAACTGTGAATGACTGCTTGTTAAGCAAAAGCTGTAACCACTATGCTACCTCACTTGGGGTAGTGTGGCTGTATATTTCTATTTAGTTCCTTCGGATGTTTAAGTTATGCTAAACACAGCTGTGCGATGCACACACCTGCTCAGCTATGCTTAAACTTTAGTGGGGATGGGAAAAAAATATAAATATTTGTTTTATTTGTTTTAGTTTAGGGATATGCACATAGCTAGCAGTCATACCTGTCACCCTCTTAGAGCATAAAATCTGGACAAAGCCTAGCATGATGGGGGGACAAAGAGGGACAGATTTTAAATATTGCTCTTACAAACTTAGAAATTTGATAGAATAATAGATTTTGCATTAGCCATGACTTTTTTGAAGGATGTGGAGTCTTAGTCTCAAATGTTTATCATTATTTTATGACTTCCATCTTCAGCTCTTTGCCAGACAAGTACAGATTTTAGGATGCCCACACCTAACATATGCAGCAAAAATCTGCATTCTGCAAAAATCTGTACAGTTCAGAGGTATGCGACAGTGTCTGCGGACACTGTTTTTGTCTTCAAAGTGCCATACAGCACTTCCCGAGTGCAGGGGCATGTTTACTGTACAAGCACTGCTCGGACACACCCCCTGCACTCGTTCATGGATCGTGTCCGTGTAGGTTATACAGCAGCATGCCTTCATGAATATGCAAGGAACACTGCTGTGCTGCACGGACACAATCCACTCCATGCAAGAATAGTCTTATTCTTGCCCAAAGGTTTATTAAATACTGGGGTTTAAAAAGTTTTCATAACTTGTGACACATTGATGTAGTGCCAAGTCCAACACAAAATCACATACTCCCTACTAATTGCAGAAAATAGACAACAGCATTCAAAATTTTATACACAGAACTCACTGCACTCATTTCATGTTAGGTTATTCAAATTCAGATATGCAAAAGTGTTCTGGACATTCTGACACAAGGCTGAGAATTCCTAAAATCAGTGCTGCTTGTTTGCACTTTGCTAAGTTAAATATAGGCATAGCAATAGAATTCAGACATACCCTTTATACATATGTGTAGTGGGGGACTAGGAATAATTCCCTATATATTTTTCCTTGTATATAAGTATATTATATTAATGTTTTTTTCTACATATATAACATACATAAAATTTTAATTAAAATAGATCTGCTAATATACATAAAGCAGGGAAAAAAGACTTGCTAGTTTCTAGATACACAGTACATGCACATATACATATGTAAATATAATATCTATGGGTAAATACGTTCATCGGTTGTTACTTGGGCCCTTAGAAACACACTACAAGCCACTTTGGTCCCGAATATAATGCATGTCTATATGGGTGCAGGGTGCATTAGTAGGGAAGTAACTAAGGATTTGTGGGGGTGGTGTTAGTTAGTATAATACTTTTCTTATTTGATGGCCATTGTCCATAAGAGACATTGGGGCCAAATGGGGTTAAGTTTATAATTTCCCATCAAATTGTCGAGGTTTCATTTGAATTGGATCAGGGATGAACTCTATTTCACATGGATGGGAAGCCTATTCTGTAGTGTAAGGATCTTTAGGGGCACATATCTTTCTCTCCAGCATATTCTTTTTATGTCACAAGTGAAGTTCAGATCCCTGTAGCTAGTGTTTCTGGTGCTGTTTCTTTTGCACATGTGCAACAGATCCATAAAGGCTGGGCCTGATGAAGTCCTGTAAGCCAGGCAAATATCCCCTCTCAGCAGCTTGTAGGAGACTAAATATAGAGACAGAGCCTTTAGACAATCAGTGTTGGACAGTATATTTGTGCCCTGAATTCTCCTGATGAGAAACTTTTGTGGATATTCCAACTGTTGCAAGTGTCTGGTTAGATACATGCCAAAATGGGCATTGTATTTAATAACAGATCTGATAAGAGCCGAGTATACTGGTACTATAACTTCGTTGGACCTAGATGCCATACCCTTACCTATAAGTTGGGTGATATAGAATGATTTTCTTACTATCTTAGCTATGTGTTGGCCAAAGGCCAGATTATTATGAACAGATGTTTCCAGATCCCTTACTACTGGGTCAACTCTTTGGGGTGTTTTATCGATGGAGCAATTAACTTAGATTGACAGTTTCCAAAAGGACACTATAATACATTTTTTTGGCATTTAGTTTTAGGCCACGTCTTTGGCACCAGTCATTTGTCTGTGCAAAATTTTCTTACAAAATGTTGGTATCTTGGAAGGAATCTATAATAGCTCCCAATGTATAGTCATCTGGGAACCTGGTCAGCCAGAGACCTTGAATGTTAGCTTTGACTTCTAAGACGCAGATGCCAAACATGAGCAGGCATAGCATGGAGCCTTGGGGTGCTCCACTGTAACTGGTCTGTTGGTGGAGATGGTCTCACTGATAAATACAATAAAGATTGTAAGGAAAGTCGCCAGGTTCTGAGTCAGTGATTCTAAAAGACTCTTGGGATTTGCTTCAAGGGATTGATTTGGGCTGGCCCTTTGAAAGAATTGTTTTTGTAACAGTAGATGTTAAGGATTTATTTACTGTTATTCTGCAGGATACAGGTTTAGAGTGACTGGAATTAGCCCTGGTGGACAAGGGCAATATAACTAGTGACCAGTTACAAGTCATTCTTTATCTTATGGAGCTTGTTTTAAAGAATAATTTTATTAATTTTGGAGGGGAATACTTCCACCAGGTGAAGGGTGTTGCTATGAGGGCTAATTGTGCCCCCACCTATGCTAATATTATCCTTGCATGGTGGGAGGAGACTTTTATATTCAACTCCAGATTTTCTGAGTGTTGGACATATTATAAGAGGTTTCTTGATGATATAGTTATTTTTTGGAAAGATTCAGAAAATATGCTCCAGGAGGTTTTGAATTATTTGGAAACCATAACTTGTTTTTTACATTTTACTAGTTCTGTTACACAAAATAAGGCTAATTTTTTTTGGATGTGAGCATAATTAAACCCAATGAGGGTTTAAAATCCATGGTTTTCTGAAAGGAAGCCTTTTCAAATTCCTATTTGCACTTTAAAAGTGCTCACCCTTATTCACTAAAGAGGAATATCTTTAAGGATCAGTTGATTAAAGCTAGTAGATTAACATATTTGGATGAAGATTTTGAGCAAGAGGTTAAATACCTTGAGGGGTTATTCAAAGAAAGGGGGTACCCTGATGTATTATTAAGGGATACCGTTTATCAGACGTTATGAATTTTCATGCTTCTAGGTATAGACCATTGTTAGGTAAGAGTGAACAGGTGGAGGCCCAAGTAGACCAAGAGGGCAGTAGTGAATTTTGTAGAGCATTTACCATGGAGTTTAATTCAAACTCCAAGGTTGTGGGTGAAGTGATGAAGAAAGAGTGGAACAAATTTTCTTCACTCACTGATTTGAAGTGTTTCACTAACAAACCTATTAAGATTATTTTTAGAAAAGGAAGAAACCTGAAGGAATTATTTCAATGGGGTGGTGGAATTGGTTTTGGGGAACAAGAATAAAATAGTTGGTACCTTCAAATGTGGGGCTTGTTCCCAGTGTGCTTATGTATCTAATAAAGACAAGCTAGAGATTAAGTGTAGAAAGAGAACTCCTTCTAGTGTATGCTATAGTAATTACAATACTAGTGGTATTGTTTATTTGGCTATGTGTGAATTTTGCAATTCTTTCTACGTGGGTAAAACTGAAAGACCTTTAAAGAAGCGCATCTATGAGCATGTTTATGATATTAGTAAAAAGAATGATAAGAATGCACTTTTTAAGCATTCTCTAATATGTGGGCAAGAAAAATATTTGTTTTTTGTTTTAGAAGTTGTGCGGGTGGATGCCAGGGGGGGAGCATGGGACTCTAGATTGGAATACCGTGAATTATAGTGGCAGGTTACATTGGATGCGGCTAGACCTCCAAGTTTAAATGAGAGTATTTCCATTGCTCCCTTATTGAAGCTTAGGGCAGCAAAATTGTAATAACAACACACACATTTTTTATATGTACTGCAATATTTATTTTGGCCACTAGATGGAGGTTTTATGGGTTTGGAGGCTATGTATTAATGTCCTTATAAATAGATTCATAGATTCATAGATTCATAGATTAGTACTAGGCTAACTGTCCATTTATAAATGCATATATATATATATATATATATATATATATATATATATATATATATATATATATATATATATATATATATATATATATATATATATTTAAATACATATATATTTTTAACATACACATATTTATTTAAGGTTTTATATATATATTTAAATGTTTTAGATAATGGGTTGTTGTTGTGTCTTTCGGCATTTCCCGGTTAGGGGGTCACCACAGCAGAACTCCGGTCCGCTAATGATTGGTAGTTGATTTTTACGTGCCGAGTTACTGGCCCTAATGCACAACCTTCAAAGAAGATATGCCCATTCACGCATGTCTCCACGCAGAAGACGCTCTAACTGAGAATTGAACCAGACAGCGTCTTACTGTGAGGCGACAACGCTACCGCAGCACCACCACCGTGGGTATTTTCGATAATGTGTACAGTGTATTTAATATGTATGATTTTTAGTAGCTAGGGTGCAATATTAGTATGGTAGTTAATAGTTAAATTATTTATTTAATTGCTATTTTAAATATGTGTTTTGATTGGCTGTGACTAATTATGTGTCCTATTTAAACCTGCTGAATTTCATTTTTTTGTTATCTGATGAAGTCTTATCTTTGACAAAAACGTATATTAAATGGAGCGTTAATGTATGGTGTTTTCTGTGTTGTGCCGTGCTGGGATTGAATAAATCTTTTTTCTTGCTGTGGTCATCCTGGTGACTTTCCTTACAACCTTTATTGCATTTATTGGTTGGTTTCAAGGTTGTGGTTCGCTTCATTTCATTTTTATGGTCTCACTGATCCTGACTTCTTTTGTGCTGTCTGTGAGCCAGCTGGCAATCCAGTGGGTTTATCTGAATCTTAAACAAATTATTTTTCTGTGATTTCTTGCCTGAATGCTGATGGCATAATAACTTTCGGATTCAGAAATGTTTACTAATTTGTGGAATCCTTCTCTCCAAAAGGTTATAAAATTGCAGTAAGCCTGAGCAGTTCACAGAGCACTTTTCCTCTGTTATTTTCTGCTAGCACTGGCTGTGTAATGCAGACTGGTCTTACAGGCAAATCCACTTCTGCTCCCACCTTCCAGAAATGATGCTGACAGTGAATTAGCAAAAATTTGCAATTCAGAGAATCTGAGTAAATTTCTTCATAAGGAGGAAAAAGGGAAGCAACATTAAAAAGATGGCTTTCACTCATTCTCCCCTTTGGATGGGTTCATGGCTCATACTCTGAGAACATACCTATCACAGACCTGTGTGTGTCTGTGCATCTGTGTGTGTATGTCTGTCTGTCTCTGTATGTAAATTTAAATGGATATGTCTGTGCAAGAGTGAAGGAGAATGTATAAGGCAGCATGGATGTGTGTGCATGTCTTTGAGTATATGTGTTTGTGTATAGGGAAGCCATCAACACATGTATGCATGTGTGTGTACAGGAGCGAACATGGGTGTGTGAGTGCTTGACTAACTGTCAGCATGTTTGTAGGAGCATACATGCATCTGCATATGTGTGCACATGTGTGTTTCTGTGTGCGTGTGTTTGTTGTATGTATTTGTTTGGGTTTGGTGTATGCCAATGTTACCATGATGCATGGGCAGGTGTGGAGAAAAGTAACACAGTCAGGAATTCAGAGACATGGTCATTAGCTGCAAATATGGTGTTCCTTTGTGCACCTTTACCTTGTCGTTAAAATCAGAGAGTCTCACTATCATGCCGATTGACTAACCTACACTGGCTCATTAGGGATGCAAGTGAGAATCCCTCTGAATCAGAGGGACTGTTCTTAATTCAGTTAATTCATTTTGCTCCAGTTCTTGCATTTCTTATTCCATGTATTTATTTATTTAGACATTTATTTATTTATTTGAAAATTGCTTCATTTGTATTTTAATTCTTACAGCTTCTGCATTCAAACCATTAAAATAAAAGTAAACTTGATAAATCATCAGATAATGTCAATGAATTTCTCAGGTTAAAAATAACTATTCATAGGGGAGACAAAACACAATGTGTCCTCTATTACATAAAACATAACTATTATGTGTCCAGAATGCCTCATTTATTTCAGACCACATCATCTTCTGTCTCCAGCCATTAGAACAAATAGTCATTCTATACTGAGGACCACTTTTACCCAAGATCCAACTCAAAATTTCTGTTTAGGGACCAGTGAAATAATCTTATAGCATCCAGTAGTTTTATCTTGTCCCTTTTTTATTATATGATCTCAAATTTTAATAATTTCATAAATATTCATGCACTTACCAACATGGGCATTTAATGTGTTTATATATGGGAAATTAGAAATCCCCTATAACCATGAAATGGCAGTTAGCAAAGAGCTAAGGCTATACACTGTTAATGAGCTATTCCTGTGCTCCAGGGTTTGACTCCATCAACGTACATTTGCCTGCTCTGTGATTCTGAGAACGTCATTTAAACAAACAGTGTCTGGGACAGCCGAAAACATTGTCTTTCTCAATGGAGTCGTGGAATACATGCTTATATCTAACCTATAAAAATGGTCTTGTGGGATGGCAAGGAATATAAAACCATTTCAGTATTCATTCCACAGATATTGGAACTTGCATAGGGATGCTGGTTCACCATAAATCTAAGGTCCCAGAGATTATGTCACTAGTCAAATGTTCTGCCCCTATTCCTAACCCTGAGGCAACTAATGAGTACAGGTCATGGCAGTCACCCCTTTATGTCACTCAAGTTACTTTTTCTAGGTAAAAAAAATATTTGAAACACATATTATTCAGGGTACTCAGTCTGACCTCATAATATACACAAAGGTTCTTCTGATGATTGCATTAGTCTTGTTTCACTCACTAGATCAAGTGAAACTTCATGGGGGAAGCCCTTCCACAATCAGTTACACGTATTAGCCTTCTCAGCTTCTGCATTTCAGTGTACCATATTTTTGTTTGAAATGTTAACTTTTGCATTCCAGTATAAGAATACATATGTATCTATGTGTGTGTCTGCGTTAGATTTTGTAAATGACCACACATTAGCACATTTCCTTTCAAGTGTGTAACATGGGGATGACACCATCTGTCCTAGGATTTCCCATGAATTACTTTACTGAAGTACCATTTTATTTAATATGATTACAATTGGTGCTCCACATATTAGTTTATTATATCAGGCTAACACACTTCTATGGTAAAGCTGGCTACAGAAATAATTTATTATTGCACTATCTTTTAACAATCAGCTGGGTGTTTGCAGGCATATAGCATTTTTTCATATCAGTTGAAGTCATACCTCAACCTTTTAGCTCAAGAAATCTGGACGAAGCCTGACATAATGGTGGGATGAAGGCTCAAAACGAGGAACACATTTTGAATATTGCTCTTATAAACTTAGAAAGTTGCTATAACAGGATTTGTGTTAGCATGCATTTTTCTGAAGGATATGAAGTTTGAAACTCAAATGCATGTCATTATTTAGTGACTTTAGTCCTTAGATCATCCCAGCAATTTGTCAAAACATTGTTATGAGGAAAAGACCAAAATTATGAGGCAAAAATCTGGACGTTCTGTGAAAATCTGTACAGTTGAGAGGTATGGCTGAAGTTCTTCAGAAGCATACAAGCTCCGTATATTTTAGAATATAAGAATTAAAACAGACTGCAATTCATGTCTAATTGTAGCAGTATATTCTTCTTCTTGACAAGGGTAAAAGCAATATGTTACTTTTTTTATTAGAAACAATAATCCATAACCTCTCATCCACGTTTCAAGCACGGCAAAGGAAAATTACACAGTGGGTATTTTCAGATAGATATTTGTTTTAACTAGTACTTTTCCAAGGGTTTATATCATAACTGCGAAACCACACAACATTGAACGGCATTACATTGAATCTGAAACCTCAAACGCTGAAAATATCGAAGCCATGGAACATCGAATTCTTGAAAATGAAGAATAAGGGCACCGAAGTTACAAACTGAGAGCTATATTCAATGACTTTATTACAAAAATAAGAACAGAGAGGTGGGCGCTTTCACAACTTGACGTTGCTTCATCAGACAATGTTAATGCAGGTGATACCTGTTTAAATACTTAAGCAATTAGTATAACACTAAGGTCTTAAAGCAATAACATCAAATAAAGACTAATAAGGACAATGCCTTGACTAAATACATAACTAAGGCAATTCTTAAACTGCTCTTCAATACTTATCCAAGAGATGTACATACATTATTCTGCATCTATAAAAACATATATATCCTTAAATTATTTTAAAAAAGGTAAAAGTTTTTAAAACCACCTACATAGAGACATACATATATATCTTAAAAAACATGTATAGACCATAGTAAGGCATTAGAACTATATACAATATTAATGTTTCAGACGTCTTGCCTTAAGGCAAGGAATCAATGAAGTACAAACATTTCGGCCAGGATATATATCTGCATTCAACTTGATAATCCACTTTTGTTCTAGTTCTTCAGTATAATTTTCTATATCTCCTCCCCTATTCGTCCTTAGTGTTTGTTGTATGATTAAAAATTTAAAAAGATGAGTGCAATATGTGTTTAAAACATGATTAGCTAAAGCATTCGACTGCTTCTGATTCCGTATATCCCTTATGTGCTCTAATATTCTATCTTTAAAAATCCTGTTTGTCTTACCTACATAATAGGCATGACATACTTGACAGAAACAGAAATAAATAACATCAGCACTCTTACAGTCATAGTAATTATTTGTATACAATTTAAACTGTCTTAATAGGATGATTATATTTATTTTTGGTATAAATATATTGGCAAGCTGTACAATTCCTACAAGGAAAAGTACCTTGTCTACTAGAAAAAAATTATCTCATAGGCTTGTATTCTTTATTACAAAGATGTTGCTTCAGTGATACATTATTTTTAAAGCTAAAATTGGGAGTAACGCCAATAGTAGAAACAAGGCCTGGTATTTCCTGTAATAGATGCCAATTTTTCTTTATAATGTCTGTATATTTATTTATATCACTTGCAAATCGAAAAACAACTCTAAACTTGTTCCTATTAACATCTGTTTCATCAGATATTTTGATACCAGAATCTTCAGAGCTCATATAAGGTTTGCATCTCGTTGACCTAAGTTTCCATGCATCTGATATCACCTTTGTGGTTTCCATACTAGAGTAACCTCTTGTTAAAAATTCTGTTTGTAATTTATCTAAAGCAACTGCAGCATCTTCATCACTATTATGCAGACGTAGAGTTCTGTATACTTGCCCTTTGAGGGGATTTCTGGTTATGTGTCTGGGTTGCATGCTTGATTTGTGGAGGCAAGCATTAGTTCTTGTAGGCTTATAATAAATATTTGTCTTTATCTGCTTCAAGTCAGTTTTAGAGACACTAACGTCCAAAAAATCAATACAAGTGTCAGAGAAGGTAAAAGTAAATCTCAAAAAATCTGTAGTACTGTGCAAATAGTCAATAAAACTGCTAATATTTAAACCTGGCCCTTTCCATAGGACAAAAACGTCATCCACAAACCGTACATACCATAAAATATGATCATAGAAAGGATTCAAAGCAGATAAAATATATTGTTCTTCCCAACGTACCAATGATAGATTGGTGTAGCTATTTGCACATGAAGTGCCCATAGCCATGCCAACCTGTTGAAGGAAGAAATGATCTTCAAAATTAACATTATTTTCAAGTATGATCTCTAGTAATGTACATGTCAACAAAATCCTGTTTGTAGTGAGCCTCCTATCTATGTTAAGGAAGTCCCTTATTTTCTCAATCCCCCATGCATTAGGGGTACTTGTAAAAAGAGATTCAATGTCCATAGTAAGGAACACAAAATCTTCATCATGATTAATAGTTTCCATCCTATCATGTAAGCGCTGCAAAAACATCTTCGTGTCTCTAAGTACTGTATGACAACCACTCAGAAATTCATGTAAGGTACCTTCTACATAGAGAGATTGGGGCTCAGTACACCATCCTGCTCCTGATATGATAGGACGCATAGAAGGGACAGCAGAATGTTTATGAATTTTAGGTAAACCATATATTCTTGGAATCAGAGGTTTCTGTACTGAGAAATAATTAAATAACGGCTCATCAATTAGTCCTGTAATCAATAAATCAAAGACTAAGAACGAGACTTTGTCAATGATCGCATTCACAGCTGGTTTAGTCAAAGCTTGGTAAATACAAGTATCTAATAACAGAACATTCATCTGATTAATATACAAATCTTTGTCCATTAGGACAATTCTACCTCCTTTATCAGCTTGTTTTATGGTTAAAGAATGTAGACTCTGTAATTCATTTAAAGCCCTATGTTCTTCCATAGTTAAATTATGAAAGTGATAACTATTCATATCAAGGGCATGTACTTCTTTGAATGCATGTTCACATATGTCTAGAAATCTTTGTACACTTGGAGGGGTAGGAGGAATGTAAGTACTAGGTTTCTTGTATACATTTGTATTAGCATCAGTATTATTTTGAAAAATATATTTTAGAGACAAATTTCTACCAAGTAGCTTTAAATCTGTGATCATTTCAGTTAAATCTGCCTTTTTAGCAGGAATAAATGATAAACCCTTATTAAGCACATTACTCTGCTCATTAGTCAAAACAAAGGAGGAAATGTTCACAATGAGATTTCTTGTTACATTCTCCTTCTCTTTGAAAAATGTACTGTTTTGTCTGTTTGATGTTCCTTCATTATCTTCCCTGTAGTCGGGTTGCTTTTGGTGCGAGCTCTGAACGGAAGAGCTGTTTTCAAAGAGAATTCTCCTACTTTTGGGTTTTCTAAAAAAACGCTGGTATCTTTAGCATTTGCTTGTATACTGCCTATTAAAGTCTTACCTGTATCATTAGCATTCCTTCGTTGTTCATTGCGCTCGTATTTTTCTGCGCTCGATGTTGATACATCTCCATTCACAGCTGAGGCAAAAGATGGAAATTTTAAAATAGGAATGCTGGCTTCAACTCGTTCTCTTACCATTTGTGTGGCTGGTATTGCCATGCTTTCGCTCGAGGTTCCTGAGCAAGAACCGGAAGTATGGGGCTGTGTTACAGGAATCAATGTCCTGTTAGTCTCCGCGTTAACAGTAACGGGATTCTGTGAAGTAGATCTATTTATAGAGTCCCTTGGCCATGAAAAGATATTGTTATTTTTAAAATCTAATTTATCTCAATTTAGTTTGGACAATTTGATGTTCTGAAGCTTCCTTTCATATGCCCTAATGTTTTCATGCAGCTGGGCAAATAGCTACGCCAATCTATCATCGGTACGTTGGGAAGAACAATATATTTTATCTGATTTGAATCCTTTCTATGATCATATTTTATGGTATGTACAGTTTGTGGATGACATTTTTGTCTTGTGGAAAGGGCCAGGTTTAAATATTAGCAGTTTTATTGACTATTTGTACAGTACTACAGATTTTTTGAGATTTACTTTTACCTTCTCTGACACTTGTATTGATTTTTTGGATGTTAGTGTCTCTAAAACTGACTTGAAGCAGATAAAGACAAATATTTATTATAAGCCCACAAGACCTAATGCTTGTCTCCACAAATCAAGCATGCATCCCAGACACATACCCAGAAATGCCCTCAAAGAACAAGTATACAGAACTGTACGTCTGCATAACCTCGAGCGAAAGCATGGCAATACCAGCCACACAAATGGTAAGAGAACGAGTTGAAGCCAGCGTTCCTATTTTAAAATTTCCATCTTTTGCCTCAGCTGTGAATGGAGATGTATCAACATCGAGCGCAGAAAAAAACGAGCGCAATGAACAACGAAGGAATGCTAATGATACAGGTAAGACTTTAATAGGCAGTATACAAGCAAATGCTAAAGATACCAGCGTTTTTTTAGAAAACCCAAAAGTAGGAGAATTCTCTTTGAAAACAGCTCTTCCGTTCAGAGCTCGCACCAAAAGCAACCCGACTACAGGGAAGATAATGAAGGAACATCAAACAGACAAAACAGTACATTTTTCAAAGAGAAGGAGAATGTAACAAGAAATCTCATTGTGAACATTTCCTCCTTTGTTTTGACTAATGAGCAGACTAATGTGCTTAATAAGGGTTTATCATTTATTCCTGCTAAAAAGGCAGATTTAACTGAAATGATCACAGATTTAAAGCTACTTGGTAGAAATTTGTCTCTAAAATGCATTTTTCCAAATAATACTGATGCTAATACAAATGTATACAAGAAACCTAGTACTTACATTCCTCCTACCCCTCCAAGTGTACAAAGATTTCTAGACATATGTGAACATGCATTCAAAGAAGTACATGCCCTTGATATGAATAGTTATCACTTTCATAATTTAACTGTGGAAGAACATAGGGCTTTAAATGAATTACAGAGTCTACATTCTTTAACCATAAAACAAGCTGATAAAGGAGGTAGAATTGTCCTAATGGACAAAGATTTGTATATTAATCAGATGAATGTTCTGTTATTAGATACTTGTATTTACCAAGCTTTGACTAAACCAGCTGTGAATGCGATCATTGACAAAGTCTCGTTCTTAGTCTTTGATTTATTGATTACAGGACTAATTGATGAGCCGTTATTTAATTATTTCTCAGTACAGAAACCTCTGTTTCCAAGAATATATGGTTTACCTAAAATTCATAAACATTCTGCTGTCCCTCCTATGCGTCCTATCGTATCAGGAGCAGGATGGTGTACCGAGCCCCAATCTATCTAAGTAGAAGGTACCTTACATGAATTTCTGAGTGGTTGTCATACAGTACTTAGAGACATGAAGATGTTTTTGCAGCGCTTACATGATAGGATGGAAACTATTAATCATGATGAAGATTTTGTGTTCCTTACTATGGACATTGAATCTCTTTTTACAAGTATCCCTAATACATGGGGGATTGAGAAAATAAGGGACTTCCTTAACATGGATAGGAGGCTCACTACAAACAGGATTTTGTTGACATGTACATTACTAGAGATCATACTTGAAAATAATGTTGTTAATTTTGAAGATCATTTCTTCCTTCAACAGGTTGGCGTGGCTATGGGCACTTCGTGTGCAAATAGCTAAGCCAATCTATCATTGGTACGTTGGGAAGAACAATATATTTTATCTGCTTTGAATCCTTTCTATGATAATATTTTATGGTATGTACGGTTTGTGGATGACGTTTTTGTCTTGTGGAAAGGGCCAGGTTTAAATATTAGCAGTTTTATTGACTATTTGCACAGTACTACAGATTTTTTGAGATTTACTTTTACCTTCTCTGACACTTGTATTGATTTTTTGGATGTTAGTGTCTCTAAAACTGACTTGAAGCAGATAAAGACAAATATTTATTATAAGCCCACAAGAACTAATGCTTGCCTCCACAAATCAAGCATGCATCCCAGACACATACCCAGAAATGCCCTCAAAGGACAAGTATGCAGAACTCTACGTCTGCATAATAGTGATGAAGACGCTGCAGTTGCTTTAGATAAATTACAAACAGAATTTTTAACAAGAGGTTACTCTAGTATGGAAACCACAAAGGTGATATCAGATGCATGGAAACTTAGGTCAACGAGATGCAAACCTTATATGAGCTCTGAAGATTCTGGTATCAAAATATCTGATGAAACAGATGTTAATAGGAACAAGTTTAGAGTTGTTTTTCGATTTGGAAGTGATATAAATAAATATACAGACATTATAAAGAAAAATTGGCATCTATTACAGGAAATGCCAGGCCTTGTTTCTACTATTGGCGTTACTCCCAATTTTAGCTTTAAAAATAATGTATCACTGAAGCAACATCTTTGTAATAAAGAATACAAACATATGAGAAAAATTTTTCCTAGTAGGCAAGGTACTTTTCCTTGTAGGATTTGTACAGCTTGCCAATATATTTATACCAAAAATAAATATATTCATCTTATTAGACAGTTTAAATTGTATACAAATAATTACTATGACTGTAAGAGCGCTGATGTTATTTATTTCTGTTTCTGTCAAGTATGTCATGCCTATTATGTAGGTAAGACAAACAGGATTTTTAAAGATAGAATATTAGAGCACATAAGGGATATACGGAATCAGAAGCAGTTGAATGCTTTAGCTAATCATGTTTTTAACACAGATTGCTCTCATCTTTTAAAATTTTTAATCATGCAACAAATACAAAGGACGAATAGGGGAGGAGATATAGAAAATTTTACTGAAGAACTAGAACAAAAGTGGATTATCAAGTTGAATGCAGATAGATATCCTGGCCTAAATGGTTGTACTTCATTGATTCCTTGCCTTAAGGCAAGACGTCTGAAACATTAATATTGTATATAGTTCTAATGCCTTACTATGGTCTATATATGTTTTTTTAAGATATATATGTATGTCTCTATGTAGGTGGCTTTAAAAACTTTTACCTTTTTTAAAATAATTTAAGGATATATATGTTTTTATAGAAGCAGAATAATGTATGTACATCTCTTGGATAAGTATTGAAGAGCAGTTTAAGAATTGCCTTAGTTATGTATTTAGTCGAGGCATTGTCCTTAATAGTCTTTATTTGATGTTATTGCTTTAAGGACTTAGTGTTATACTAATTGCTTAAGTATTTAAACAGGTATCACCTGCATTAACATTGTCTGATGAAGCAACGTCAAGTTGTGAAAGTGCTCACCTCTCTGTTCTTATTTTTGTAATAAAGTCATTGAATATAGCTCTCAGTGTGTAACTTCGGTGCCCTTATTCTTCATTTTCGATTATTAGTTATTTTGGGCACCCCAGTATACCTGAATCCGTTTTTGGATTTTTGGTTAACATCGAATTCTTACCCAGGGCAAGAATTCAGTGGGCCGTTCCGCAGCTTTGATATTTCCTGTGGTGCATTCTCAGAGTTGGTATATTTAAGTAGGGTGGTGTGGGGGGCAATGCTACCCATGTCAGGGGGGGTGTGGTGGACAAAGCCCCCCACATTAGACATAGTTTTTGGTGTGCTTTTGTTGTGTGTGTGTTTCTCGGAACAGCAAATTTTTCCCTGGGAAAATATTTGCTGTTCTGAGCTTTCCATGTTATCACATTTCAAACTTCCAAGTTCGAGCTTATGGTGTTCGATATTTTGAAAGTTCGATTATGTGATATAGACCCCTTTTCCAAAACCTGCACAGATTAAATATTTTAAAATGAGCCAATGTTTGGCAAAAGAAATATGACAAAGATGTTTTAGAAACACGATCTACTTTCTGATGTTATGATTGAGATAATAAGGATTCAGCCACAAAAAAAAAAAAAAAAATTATATCTTGTTCAAGCTACATTTGTTCTGTTTTTGTGAAACCAAAAGGATGGATTAGATACTGAGATATACTTATAAGGAGAGTCATCTTTTGATAAAGCCGGGCAGAATAAAATACTGGGCTCAGTAATAGTTCTAAGTGAGGATTAAACAGACCCCAGCAAATAATCTAAATACAGTGCTTTTGTTGATGATTGAGAATGCAGATTTATTATGGGAAGATTATTAGGGAAAAACAGCAAGGCATTCATCAAATACAATGTAGGAGAATGCGCTGATGTCATGACCTTGAACAGGAGATTTAATTGTCACTGCAGAAATAGGTTAAACACACACTACAAGAGGTAAAATACAGAATACTAATAAACTCTGCTACTGAACTAAACTGCAGAGTGCAGATGATGCCAGTGAGAAAAATGTATTTTATAAACTCTGGAGTAGGTATCGATTCTTCAGGAATGTCATCATGTTCACTGCTTCAGAAGGTTGCAGTATTCTGTACACGTGGCAGCTGTTTTGCAACACATCAGTCTTGATGACACTAGAATTTGAGTTTTATTTAAAATCTGCAAGTGTTTGAAAATCAGCAGTCTCATCTTAACAGAGGTACTGATATTTATATTTATTGCCTTTGGTTGCATTCATATGTTTCATTTGAGCTCTGTTTATGTCAAACTGAAAACAATTTAGTGTTTTGCAAGCATCTGTGTGGAGGTTTCCCATTTACTATGGAATTCATTTGGTGTCTATGACCCCCCTCTACACTATAAAGTGTAATTCAGAACTGGCTCATTATTTGTATAACAAGAACAAAAAAACATTCTGTTTGAATACCTATCCAAACACAGTTTATAATATAGACTGTATTGTTCCAGAGTATTAGAGGCTATAGAGTAAGTAGGTGTGTCGCATTACTGGAAAACTATTATTAGATAAGATGTAAAACATGAACACAATGAAAGTGTGTTCATAGGTTTATACTAGGCTAACAATCCCCAGGGTCTTAACAAGCCTAGCCATGCACCCCAAAACAGTTTTATCCCGAGTTCCTTCGCTGCCTATATGGCAGGGTATGTTAGTAAAGAGGTATCTATGGGTTATGTGCATTTGTGGTGTGTATTAGTTGGGAATTAATTTATTTACTATTGACCTCTGTCCATCAGAGAAATGGGAGCCAGACTGAGGGTGAACTTGCAATTTCCCATCCGATGATCAAGGCTTCTTTTGAATAGAGTCAGGGTCAAATTCTGCTTCATGTAGATGGGGAGCTTATTCCATAGTGCAGGGATCTTTTGAGACACATATCAGTCTCTCCAGCATGTTCTATTTATACCTCTGGCAAAGTTCAGGTACTTGGATCTAGTATTTCTGGTTGTATTTGTTTTGTGGATGTTCAAGACATCCATCAGAGCTGGATATGATGATGCCTTATATGCTAGGTATAAATCACCTCTTGGTAACCTGTAGAAAACTGAGTATAGAGATAAGGCCTTAAGGTAATCTGTGGAGCACAGGGTGTTCATACCCTGGATTCTCCTGGTGACAAACCTTTAAGGATGTTCTAACTGCTGTAAGTGCCTAGTCAGGTGCATGCCAAAAGGGGCATTGTACTCACTGATGGCTCTCATAAGGGCATAGTAGTGTGGTACTATATCTTCTATGGACCTTTTTGCCATACCTTTGCTTATGAGTTGGACAACATAGAATGATTTTCTAACTAACTTAGGTATGTGTTGATTAAAGGCCACATTACTGTCTACATATGCTCCCAGATCCCTAACGTTCAGGTCATCTCTTAGTGTGTTTTATTGATGGTGTAATGAGCTTGGGCAGGCAATTTCTCAAAGGGCACTATAATGCATTTCTTCATGTTGAGTTTTAATCTGTGGCTTTGGCACCAGTCATTTGTTTGTGTTAGATCCTTTTATAGGATGTTGATGTCATGAGGGGAATCTGTGATGGCTCCCAATTTACACTCATCTCCGAACATGGTGAGACAGAGGCTTTTGACATTAGCCTTGACTTCTGATAAGTAGATGCCAAACAGGAGCTGGCCAAAACAGAGCCCTGTGTTACTCCACTGGTGACCAGTCCCCTGCTGGAGGAGGTCTCACCAATCCTGACTTCTTGGGTCACCATCTATGAGTCAGACAGAAATCCAGCGAGTTATGTAAGGATTTATGCATAGTTCTGAAAATTTGCCACTGATATCTGAGTGGGGGTATTGTATTGAATGGCTTGATCAGGTCAAGGTAGATGGTATGCACATTTTTCCCCTTATCCAGAGCCTTGGTGATCATCTCAAATAAGTCTACCTGGTTAAGTAGGCAAGACCTTCCCTTAACAAAGCCAGCCTAGGATGGGTCCAGTGTCTGTAGGTTACCAATGTCCTTGATAATTATTTCCAAGATAATTTGCTGTATGGCTTTGGGTCAGTTGTTCCTGGGATAGGTTGATGGTCCAACCTTATGAAAAGGGATGACTGCTGTGGGCCTTCATTCACCTGACATATAACCTGTTTTGAGGCTGTAGTTGAAGAGTCTCTCAAGTGGCCCTGCTAGTTCATGTTTTAGGCTATTAAGAGATAATTGGGGATACTGTATGTGTCAATTGAAGCAGTGTTTTTTGGCCTTAGTGAGCTCCATCAGGACCTGCTCCCTGTTGATAGCTGAGGGGATATACTAGAAGGGATTTCACCGGAGGGAGTGGGAGTGGGAGTGAAGTTAGAGCTAATTTTATCAGTCAGTAGATTCTTTATGTCATCCTGGTCAGTGAAGGTTGTGCCATTTACCACCAGTTCTGCACACTGCTGGGTGTTACCCTTAAAGTTCCTGTCATAGCTGAAGAAGGCCTTGTGATTGTCCTTAGCCTGGGAGACTATCCTGACCTCATACTTGGCCTTGATGGACTTTATTAAACTTCTTAGTTTCTTGTTTAGTTGAATCAGAGAGCTCTTGTCTAAGTTAGAGTTGCTCTTTCTGATTTTGGCCATGACTTTTTTTTAATATACCCTGTTAAAGTTATTATTCCACCAGTTGGGTTTGTTTTTGAAAGGGACAAAATAAGCAATTTATTGATAACCCCAAAAAAATCTATAGAGAACCGGGAAACAAGGCAAAAGGAATTGTAAAACTACCCCCAAAAAAGAAGAAATAGATACATTTTCTAGAAATATCTATGGAGAGCCTGTGGAACATAATAAAAATGCTAAATGGATAGAAGAAATAAAAGAAAGAATAAGAAGTTCAAAGGTACAGGATACGAAATGGGATGAAGTAATGGCCAGAGAGATTGTGATAAAGTTAATAAAAGCCTTCAAATGGAAAACCCCAGGCCCAGATGTAGTACCTAACTTCTGGCTAAAAGTATTAAAATCTTTGCACAAAGATTTAGCCATGAGTAAGAACTATTTGTATGCGCACCCCAAGCAGGCACCAACCTGGTTAACAGCAGGAAAAAAATTGCTCCTACTTAAGACTGAACCTACAAGTTATCCTAAAAATTATAGACCAATAACTTGCCTTCTGATGAGGTACAAACTATACACTGGAATTGATGTGGACAGAGTTTATAGTCATTTAGAAGAAAATGCACTCATGGCAATAGAACAAAAGAGTAATACAAAGAAAGTCATATGGAACAAAGGATCATTTGTTGCTAAATAAAGTCATAATGGAGAACTGTAAGAAGGGGGAAAATCTAAGTATGGCATGGACTGACTGCAAAAAATCATTTTGATAGTATTCCACACTCATAGATAAAAGAGTGCTTAAAAATGTATAAAGTGCAACCTACACTGATCGACTACATTACAGTGACCATGAAACTGTGGCAGACCACTTTGCAATTAAGAATTGGAAACACTCACACACATTGTTGCTGGTTGTGACATATTAATGATAGAAGAATTGTATATGGAAAGGTATAATAATGTGGCAAGACTGTTGCACTGGGGATTTTGCAATCATTATAATACTGAAGTAGCTAAAAATCACTGGAAACATGAGCCACAAAGCATCATAGAAAATGATGGTCTACATCACATGGGCTCACCCATTACCAACAGTTCAAAAGATAGATGTATAGATGTGAGAAAACCACATATAGTGGTCCATGAAAAGAAGACAAAAGTAGCATTGATCATTGAAATTGCGACATCCAATGACTACAGTGTCTTGTGTACAGAGAGATGCAAGGTCATAAAATATCAAGATTTGCAGGCAGAAACAAGAGCAATGTGGATGAAAGATACCCAGACAGTTCCAATAGCAGTAGAAACAACGGATCTTATAAAAAAGTTTCTAAAATCGTATTTAGATATGTTACCAATACATGTAACTCCATATGAATTGCAGGAGTTATTACTGAGCATATTGCAAGTGCTGTAAAGAGCACTTTTTGCTGACATCAAAGACTGAAAGAATACTAATTTCATGAACTTTAATCGTACTTTGACTTAGGAATGGGGTCCATTCCTGTTGTGGTATTAGAAACCTGAAAGACTTGGAGAATTAAAAAATAGAGTAAATAAGGAAACACTAAGATCTTTCTCTATACAGGGAGTGTGAGGGTATTATAAGCAGAGGAGTCGGGCAACATCAAGAAAGGTAAAGCAACACATAGACCTCACAGTCAGAGTGTCAAACAGTCACAGCCCTTAAGGCCAAACACAATGCCAGACACACTAGTCATTGGTGACTCCATAGTCAGACACACTGACGTTCCGCTCACCAGACTGAGTAAGGAGAAGGTCACAGTAAGCTGCCTGTCGGGCGCTAGAATCCGCCACATAACGCAAGCACTCAGGTCTCTCAACAGCAGGTACAAATACGACTCAGTCATTGTCCACGCTGGTGTAAACGACCTGAGACGTACCTCCTTGGACTACATGAAAAGAGACATTGAGGAGCTCTCTGATTATGTAGCCCAGGCAGGTATGACCCTGACCTTGAGCAGTATCCTACCTTCACCAAGAATGATGCCACAATACAGAGATAAGATGATCAGCTTTAACAATTGGCTTAAACTCTGGTGTCATTCAAAGGAGATCCAATGTCTGTCTGCCTGGGATGACATGCTGGACAAGCCACGCTGCTTCTCGCAAGGGACGGCTTGCACCTGTCACCCCTGGGATTCCGGATATTGGCAAAGGCTCTTGCCACCCACATAGTGCCTTTTTTAGGCAAGGCTCAAATTCTAAACCTACCACCCTAGAACACAAAAAGGAAAAAACTAAGGGTAATGCTGCTCAATGCCAGAAGTCTAAATCTCAAAATGCATGCACTCGAGGCCCTTCTCAGTATGGAGAACATCGATGTCTGTGCAGTGACAGAAACCTGGTTCAAGGCTCCTGAGAGCACCCCAGCACTATCAGGTTTTACCTCTTATCATGCTCCGCCCCAAAATCCAGACAATACCAAGAAAGGAGGGGGGTATCCATATTCATCAAAGACACCCACACCTCAAGACTGGTGGCAACGCACGATGCATCGGAGACCATCCAGGTGCAATTAACCATAGGCAAGACTGCTCTGCAAATTGTAGCATGTTACAGGCCACCCTCACAAACTCAGGAACCTCACATGGCCTTCCTGAAAACACTAGAGGGATAAATGTATCACCAAACACCATCATACTAGGTGACTTCAATTACCCTAATATAGACTGGGAACACTACTCAAGCCCAAACACCCTAGCCCAAAAGTTCCTGGAATTCATAAACTCAAATGCCATGGAACAACTAGTCACCATCCCCACAAGAGGAGAAAACATACTTGATCTCATCATCACGAACATGGGAGCACAATGTTCAACACCGGAAGTATACCCCTCACTGGTGAGATCAGATCACAACTAATCTCGCTGGAGGTCCTCATCCCACCCCCACCTGAAATAAAAAGACCACAGTAAAGAACTTCTCAAAGCCGACTTCACACTTCTAAAGACTAGTGTGGTCTCCTTTAAGGCCCCGAGCCGGGCGGAAAACAGTACTCAAGCCGCTGAATCACTTACAAATGCTTTCTACCAGCACCTGCAGGACTGCATGGATAAGGCAATCCCAAGCAAAACAAAGACTCTTTGTACCAAAGGCAAGCGTCCAGTCTGGTGGACCCCAGCCATAAACAAACTCTACAACAAAAGGAGGAAGCTACTACAAGATAGAGCAAAATCCTTAAAAGGTAAGACACCCTTGATCACTATAAGTAAAAACTAAGAGCTCTCATAAAATCATCCAAAGCAAATTTTGAGAGAAAAATAGCTAAAGACTCAAAAGACAATCATAAGGCCTTCTTTAGCTATGTTAGAAATCTGGGAGGAAACTCCCAGATATGCTCAGAACTAGTTCAAAATGATGTGAAGATTACTGATCCTACAGACATTGCCAACATACTGGCTGACAGGTTCAGTGCAAACTTCTCCCCCCCAAAAGGAGAGATATCTATACCAAGCGATTGCAGCCCCCAAACATCCCCAACGCCCAAGTGAGAACTGCTCTCTCCAAAGCAAAAACACAGCATCCATGGGACCTGATGGTGTCCCCGGCTGTGTGCTCCACGAACTCAACGAGGAATTAAACCCACAGCTAGGACAGCTGTTTAATCATAGTCTTACCTCTGGATACGTCCAGGAGTGGCGCACTGCAACTGTGGTCCCACTTCACAAAGGCGGTGCCTCTACCGACCCTGGAAATTACCGCCCCATTAGCTTGACAAGCCTTATCTGCAAAGCCATGGAGAGGATCATAATGGACCTCATAAATAAAGACATAGGGAATTTGCAGACTTTGGATCCATCCCAGTTTGGCTTTGTCAAAGGCAGATCATGCCTTCTAAACTTGGTTGACTTTTTCAAACAGTCACCAAAGCCATTGATGAGGGAAAGGCAGTCCATACAGCCTACCTCGATCTGGCGAAGGCCTTCGATACAATACCCCACTCGGGTATCATTGAAAAACTCATCAGCTTAAATGTTAACCCATACATCACAAGATGGGTTGCAAACTGGCTGAGTGACAGAACCCACAGGGTCAGAGTTGCTGGCGCCATGTCAGACTCAAAGCCTGTCACAAGTGGTGTACCACAGGGCTCAGTCCTGGGCCCACTCTTGTTTGGCATCTACTTTTCCGGTACAAGCAAACACAGGAGGGTTATGGCTGACAAAGTTTGCAGATGACTGCAAACTGGGCCATAGTAGAAAACACATCTGACACAGATATCCTTCAGAAGGGTCTCACAGAAATGGATAACTGGTGCCAGAGACATGGCCTAAAGTTAAATGCCAAAAAATGCATAGTCATACCCTTCGGGAAAAACAAGGTTACCCCTAGCTACCAAATAGGTGGCAATCCACTGAGCACAGAAGAAGTTATCAGGGACCTGGGGACCCAGGTTGATAGTAGTCTGTCATTCGACACCCATGTAGCTAAAGTAGTTAGGAAGACCTTCTACATTGCCCACCTTATCATGAAGGGATTCTCATCTAGATCAAGGGAGGTCATAGTCTCCCTATACTCATCACTCATCAGACCAATGATTGAGTACAATGCCCCATTCCGAATGTATCTGACCAGACACTTGCAGCAGCTGGAGAGGCCACAAAAGTTCCTCACCAAAAGGATAAAGGGTCTCAAACATCTGTCCTATGCTGCCCGACTGAAAGAACTCCAGCTCTATTCAGTCGCCACCGCTTGCTCAGAGGTGACCTTTGCCTAACATACAAGGCCATGTCAAACCCAGATTTGATGAATATGCTTCACCTCAAAAAATCTAGATCCGTCAGAGCCACAAGGGCGGGAGACTTAAACCTCGACACGGCTATTAATAGGACGTGCTGGAGGGATAGATTAATCACCCAAAGACTCCCTATGCTGTGGAATAAAATCCCGGTATATGTGAGGCAGAGCACCTCGCTGGCCTTGTTCAAGAGAAATCTTGACCAATGGATGGGAGATCACAGATATACCCCAGGGATTACCTCAGTGTCACTGCTCAACAGAGGCACAGCAAAATAATGGGTATAGTTCCCCATACTAAAGGGGTGGCGTAAGCCACAAAACTATGGGCTAGGCTTGTAAATGCCCTCGGGCAGATAGCCTAGTATGAACCTATGAACCTATGAACCTATGAACCTATTGAGAGAGGAAATCTCATAAAAATGCTGAAATGTAAAACTGAGGGGTGTATATCTGAAAATGACTGAAAATGTAAATCATGCAAGAATCAAGATCCATAGAAATTGAAGTGTGGTAGCCTTGAAGAGCACCAACATAATGCAAGGGAGACTGTAGCTAGATACATTTAACAGTACGGAAGATATATATACATATATATATATATATATATATATATATATATATATATATATATATATATATATATAAATGCAGAGTCCATAAGGAAGGTTCCATTCAGATTAGAGTGATACAATCTCAGTAATTGCGCTGCTCCATCAGAATTATGTATTACGCAATAAGATTTGGAACAAATCTGTACCCCTTCTTCATTTACATTATTTTACATTTTAAATGTGTGCTGTCTTATGACTTTTGTCATCAAATCTTCCATTATGCATATACTTATTCTTTTTCTACTTGCTATGTGAAATGGTCATTGATCCACTATGTCACATAAGTGGAAAACAGAAATCCATTACTCTAATCACAGGAAAGGACACTAAGGATATAAAGAGCAATACTGGCATATTTGGTCGCTGAGTATATCTCATGTCAAGAAATACTTGTTTTCCTATGACAAAAAAAAAACCAATTTGTAGAGTATTTCCTATGTGTTTTCAGATAATATACGTATGTATGTGTGTGTGTATATCTATATTATATATTTAAATAAAAATTCCACAAAATTTGAAATCTCCTAGTTATGACAATTTTTGTTAAGCTGAATGAACAGGGCTGTTCTGCCAGGTTGCAGTAAAATTTAGAATAACACAAGAATAGCACTTTTCATAACCATGCTTCTCAGTTTATTATTTTATTGACATTTGTTTACCTGGAAAGCCCAGCTGGGTAATAAATACTTATTTTCAGTGGATGCCCAGGGAAAAAAGCTCCAGACAGTCAAATATCATCAAATAAAACACCAGTATAAGTGTATGCATACATGCAGATTGATAGTGGAATACACGGGATAAAATAAAGCATGAGGAGTACCATGCCTATGAAGCTGAATTCTATGTCCCGGTTACCATACATATGAATCTGGACTCTATGTTCTGAGTACCACATCTGGCACATTCTCCATAGCAGGGACATGATTCATATACCTGGCATAAAATCCATAGGGATACGACTCATAGCGTCCCTATCAGTTCAGCGAATGGCATTTTCAGTGTGCTTACATCGAACATGCCAATCATCGAACTGTTCATACATATGGAGAGGATCAGGAAGTTTGTCCTTTCCTCACTGTAGTGCAGTCTCAGAGTTGATATATATAATTAGTGGGGGTGTGGGGGGCTGAGGGGAATTTGACAAATGGCATTTCCAATGAAATACCATTCGCTGAATTGACCATTCAGTGCAGTGATATAAACCCGACTCATATACATGGCATGCAATTCATAGGGGGACAACTCATAAACATGGCACTAAGTCCATACTGACAAGATTTGGGTACATGGCAGTAAGTACAAGAAGATATAATTCATAGGCATGATGCAGAGTACAAAGGGAATGATTAATAGATGTGATGCTTAGAACATAGATCTTCCATAGGTATGTTAAACAATACATTTGGACATGATTTATAGCCAGGGTACTCAGTACATATCAACCAGATTCATAGGCATGGTACTCCGGTCATACAGACCAGATCCATAAGCATGGTACTCAGGACATAGAGAGCTTATTCATATGCATGGTACTCAGGACATAGAGACCAGATTTCAGGGCAAAGGGGCCAGATTCATAGCCATGGTACACAGGACATGGAACCAGGTTAATAGGCACGGTCCTCAGCACATAAGGGCTACACCTATAGATGTGACTGTCAGTGCATAATGACATGGTTCACATACACACCACTCAATGTACAGATTCCAGATGCATAGCCATGGTACTCAGGACATAGAGACCAGATTCATAGCCATGGTAATCAGGACATAAAGACCAGATTCAGAGCCGTGGTACTCAGGACATATACATCAGATTCACAGGCATGGTACTCAGGACATAGACACCAGGTTAATATGCATGGTCTCAGGACATAAGGGCTATATCTGTAGATACACACATATACACCACTTTGTGCATTGAGACCAGATTCATAGGCATGGTACTCAGGACATAGGGGGCCAGATTCATAGGCATGGTACTCAGGACATAGGGGGCCAGATTCATAGGCATGGTACTCAGAACATATTCATAGCCATGTTACTCAGGACATAGACACCAGGTTAATAGACATGGTCCTCAGGGCAAAAGGGCTATATCTGTAGATGTTACACTCCATTCATAATGAGATGGTTTATACACACCACTTGGTATATAGAGATCAGATTCATAGCTATGGTATTCATAGGTTCATAGGTTCATAGGTAGGTACTAGGCTATCTGCCTGAAGGCATTTATAAGCCTAGCCAGAATGTGTTGGCTTTTGCCGCCCAGTTAGATTAATTCCCTGTGCTTCTGTCGAGCAGAGTCACTGAAGTTATCCCCAGGGTAAACGTTCTGTTTCCCATCCACTTGTCAAGGTTTCTTTTGAAGAGTGTTAGCGAGGAGCTCTGCCTAATGTAGACTGGAATCTTGTTCCAACGCATGGGAAGTCTCTGGGACAGGAATCTATCCCTTCAGCACATCCTATTTATTGTTGTGGGAGGTTTAGATCCCTAGAGCATGTGGCTCGAGGGGATAAGGTTTTCTTTAGTTGGAGCATGTCCATCAATTCTGCGTTGGACATGGCCTTGTATGCCAGGCAGAGATCACCTCTGAGTAGGCGGTATGCAACCGAGTACAGCTGGAGTTTCTTCAGTCGAGCTGCATAGGGCATCTGTTTGAGGCCAGTGATCCTCTTGGTGAGGTACTTCTGTGGTCTTTCCAGCTGTTGCAGGTGTCTTGTAAGGTACATCCCAAATGGGGCATTGTACTCTATGATGGGTCTGATGAGTGATGAGTAGAGGGGCACAATGACCTCTTTTGATCTGGATGCAAACCCTTTTGTGATTAGGTGGGCCACATAGAAGAATTTTCTAACCACTTTGGCAATGTGATTATCGAAGGAGATATTACTATCTACTTGGGTCCCCAGATCCCTTATTATGTTTTCCGTATTTAGGGGACTACCACTACCAAAGGGGATGACTTTGCACTTTTTGGCATTAAACTTGAGGCCATGATTTTGACACCAGGTATCCACCTCAGTGAGACCCTTTTGGAGGATGTATGTGTCAGTTGGAGAGTCAATTATAGTCCCTAGTTTGCAGTCTTCTGCGAACTTGGTCAGCCATAGTTTACCTGTGTTTGCCTGTACTTCAGAGAAGTATATGCCAAACAGGAGGGGTCCTAGGACTGAGCCCTGGGGAATGCCACTTGTAACCAGTTTGGAGTTGGACCTAGCTCCCGCAACTCTCACCATGTGGGTTCTGTCTGTGAGCCAGTTGGCAACCCATCTTGTGACATAGGAGTTTATGTTCAGGCTGGTGAGCTTGTCTATAATACCAGAATGGAGAATAGTGCCGAAGGCCTTTGCGAGGTCTAGGTAGGCTGTGTGTACCACCTTTCCCTCGTCTATAGCTTTGGTAACTGTCTCAAAGAAGTCCACCAGGTTTAGGAGGCATGATTGGCCCTTAAAGCTGAACTGGGTAGGGTCCAGTGTTTGGAGGTTCCCAATATCTCTGTTAATGAGTTCCATGATGATGCACTCCATAGCCTTGCACACCAAGCTAGTGAGGCTTATAGGGTGATAGTTCCCAGGGTCTGTTGTGGCTCCACCTTTGTGGAGCAGAATAACCATTGCTGTGTGCCACTCTATGGGTACGTAGCCTGTGGAGAGGCTGAGTTTGAACAGTGTGTTTAGGTGAGGGGTTATTTCGTCTTTGAGCTTGTGTAGGATGCAGCCTGGGATGTGGTCCAGTCCCATTGATGCTGTGTTTTTGTCTTTGGAGAGGACTGTTTTAACCTGAGTGCCTGTGACATCAGGGGCTCTACATTCTTCTGGTATGGTTATGGGCCCTTTTGGAAGTGAGAGGGGGGTAATGTTTGCACTGAACCAGTCTGCCAGGATGTTGGCAATATCGGTCAGTTCAGTGCATTTTGTACCATTCTGCACTAACTCTGAGCAGATCTGAGCATTGCCACTTAGATTCTTGACATAGCTAAAAAATGCCTCGTGGTTATCTTTGGAGTCCTTGGCAATTTTTCTTTCGAAGCTCGTCTTGGATGATTTTATGAGGGATTGTAGTTTCTTGCTGATCAGGGATATCTTCCCTTCTTGGGATTTTACTCTTTTCTGTACTAGTTTCCTCCTTCTGTTGTATAGCTTGTTTATGGCAGGGGTCCACCAGACTGGTTTCCTTTTCTTGGAGGAGTGAGTCTTGGTTTTGCTTGGGATAGCACAATCCATGCATTTTTGTAGGTGCCCGTAGAATGCATTAGTAAAGGATTTTGCAGCTTGGACAGCATTATCCTTTAGCATGTGGGCTTTGAAAATTTCCACCTTGGTCTTAAGTAACGTGAAGTTTGCTTTTGAAAAGTTTTTCACAGTGGTTTCCTTGTCCAGGGGTGGGGGTGGAATGTGGCTATCCAAAGTGATTTGTTTATGGTCAGATCTAACCAGCGAGGGGTTGACCTCTGGTGTGGAACACCGGTCGCCCATGTTGGTGATGACCAGGTCCAATATGTTGTCACCTCTGGTGGGAATGTTGACCAGTTGATCCAGGGCATTTGAGTTTATAAATTCTAGGAAATGTTGGGCAAGGGAGTTAGTACTTGAGTACTCAGGACACAGAGACCAGGTTCGTAGGCATGGTACTCAGGACATAGACACCTGGTTCATAGGCATGGTACTCAGGACATATAGACTCGATTCTTAGCCATAGTACTCAGGACACAGACACAAGGCTCATAGGCATGGCCATCAAGACATAAGGGCTATATCTATAGATGTCACACTCAGTACATAATGACATGATTTACATAGACATCAACTCAGTATATAGACACCAGATTTATAGTCAAGGAACTCAGAACATAGAGGCATGGTATGCAGGACATAGACATCGGGTTCATAGGCATGGCTTTCAGGACATTAGGGCTATATCAATAAATTTCTCACTCAGTGCATGATGACAGGGATCACATATGTACAGCACTTTGTATATAGCGACCAGATTCAAAGGCATGGTACTCAGGACACAGAGACAAGATTTATAGGCATGGTACTCAGGATATAGGGGCAGATTCATAGGCATGGTACTCAGGACATAGTGACCAGATTCATAGGCATGGTACTAAGGACACAGAGACCAGATTCCTAGGCATGGTACTTAGGACACAGGGGCCAGATTCACAGGTATGGTAGTCAGGACATAGAGACCAGATTCATAGCCATGGTCATGATAATAATATAAAGAAAAAGGTGAATACAAATGAATTATTCACACATTCACTTACAGGTAGTAACTTTAAGAAAAGAGTTGTTTTTTATAGTTACAAAATCTACAAGCCTGACAGAAATGAACCTTGAAAAGAAAGGCTGGAGAATTCATTTGCTAGTTGAGATTAAATGCAGAGAAGAAAAATCCAGGCCTAAATGATCATTATCTATTAGTTCAGTAGTGATTGTATAGGATGTTATTCAGTTCTGACAAAGTCCATAGAGAGGACAAAAGTGCTTAACTGAATCATTTTTTTTCTCTGAAAAATTTTGTTTATTTTTCAAATACATTTGAATGAATTATATAGTATTTATACATAACATCTTAAATAACTATGTACACTATTTACATTAGCCTGACACATAACAGATTTTAATGTATACAGTTACTTTATAAATATGTCCAATCCATTATCAAAGTGTCTGATCAATTATTGTATAGTGTCAATCAATGATAAGACTTTTCCCCAAGGGTTGTTGATAAATGGCTTTGGATAAATTCTTAGTTATTTAATTTTAATTTCTAATAATGCTGTGGTCTTCAGTAGGCCGTAGAAGTTTTCCAAAGTTGGTATTGTGTTTGTATTCCATCTTCTTGTTATACACTTCCTTGAAATTGCAAGTATAGTCTATACTAGATACGTTTGACCTATTCAAACGATGGCCTTCTTTCACATTTAGTAACGCAAGAGCTTTAGTTAAATAAAACGATTCATTAAATAAAGCTTGCCGAAAGTTATTAATACCATTCCAAAATGGCTTAAGTTTAACACAATCAAAGAAAATGTGGTTCCAATCTGCATTGTGTACTTGCTCACATCTCCAACATATTCCTTTTATGGAAGAACTAATTTTACTGATTCTATTTGGGGTTAAGAATGCTCTGTGCAAGCATTTCCAATTAAAAACTTTCCAGTATTGTGTAAAGGATGTATATTTTATCGATAATAAGATATTTGTTTTAATATCTTCAGTTAACTGCATTGAGTGTCCTTTTGTTATATATTTCCAATATGAGGTTTTGGGTGTTGTTTTATAGTCTATCAATATTTTGTAAAATTTTGAAATACTGTTTCTGATGTCAAAGTCATTATACATGATTTCATATATCTAATTTGTAAATTTAGATATTCTTTAAATGAAGAATTGCTAAATATTCTACTTAAATCTTGTGAATATGACAGAATACTCTGAAAGGCAGTCCTGTTGTGGAATTTTGTATGCTGTTTTTATTACTTGCATATCTAAAACTTTTAGTTCTTTGATACATTGGAGCCAACAAACAAATCCTTTCTGTTCCCAAAAATTAATAATTTATGTGGAGAGTTCTTTGTGACTATAAATGGTGTTAAAAGATCAAACCAGATTTTTAAATCTATATTTGCATTAATAATTGTCCTAAATGAGTCAATGTAATAATTAATCATACGAGTTTTAGTGGGTTTAGTTATGATGTGGACATCCTACAGAAGGGCCTCACTTTGACAGATGCCTGGTATCAGAACCATGGCCTCAAGCTCAATGCCAAAAAGTACGTTGTCATCCTCTTTGGTAAAAACTCAGTACCCATGAATTACCACATAGGCAGCAGTCTTCTTAATGCCAAATGTGTGATAAGAGACCTGGGGACCCAGGTGGACAGTAGTCTCTCCTTTGATAATCACATCGCCACAGTAGTCAGGAAATCCTTCTATGTGGTGCACCTCATCACAAAAGGGTTCTCATCTAGGAAGAAAGAGGTCATTGTTCCCCTCTACTCGACACTCAATAGACCCATTATAGAGTACAACACCCCTTTTGGAATGTACCTCACAAGACATCTGCAGCAGCTGGAAAGGCCACAGAAGTACCTCACAATGAGGATTACTGGCCTCAAACAGATGCCCTATACTGACCGTCTCAGAAAACTGCAGCTTTACTCCATAGCATATCACCTTCTCTGAGGTGATCTCTGCCTAACATATAAAGCTATGTCAAACCCAGAGCTGTTGGACATGCTACACCTAAAGAAATGCCAATCCCTCCTAGTTACATGTTCTAAGGACCTAAACCTTGTCACCACAATAAACAGTACATGCAGGAGGGATACAGTCCTGTCTCAGAGACTTCCCATACTCTGGAACAAGCTACCCATCTATGTCAAGCAAAGTTCCTCATTAGCACTCTTCAAGAAAAATCTTGATAAGTGGATGGGAAATAGGAAATACACCTCGGGGATCACTTCTGTGGCT
The DNA here is from genome assembly GCF_019279795.1 of Protopterus annectens. Classification (NCBI taxonomy): domain Eukaryota; kingdom Metazoa; phylum Chordata; order Ceratodontiformes; family Protopteridae; genus Protopterus; species Protopterus annectens. The sequence goes on from NC_056737.1 coordinate 1,896,553,392, forward strand.
CTACTCAACAGGGGTACAGGAAAATAACTTTTGTGAGTGGCATAAGCCAGGGAACCTTGTTGGCTAGGCTTACTTAGGCCTCTGGGGCCATAGCCTAGTACCTACCTATGAACCTATGAACTAATACATAATATATGCCATGGCAAATTGTTTTTATTTATTTATTTTTTTTTTTGTAAATTAAATTCATTTATTGATATTACAGATAGTAATTATTTCTAATTTGCAGAGTAATTTGGACTTATCCAATCTGAGATTGTTTGAGATATTGATGCTTTTATATATGTTTCTATATCAGGAAAGTTTAATCCTCCCTGTTTCCATGGTCTGATATGATGTATTAAGCTATTCCGTTTCTTTTGAGAAACCATAAAAATTATATTAGGCATGAATTGATTTCTTTAAGGATATTCTTTTCTGGTAACAGTTGTATTGCTAAGGCTATATATAGGATCTTGGCCAGTAAATTAGTTTTTATTAACTGTAGTCTATTTTCAAATTTGAATATTATTTTCTTCCATTTTTCCACAGAGATTTTAATGATATTGATGATTTTATTATTAGTTTTTTGAGGCGGATTCATTATTATCCTTGCATAACTCAATTTCTAGATATTTTAAGGTAGATTTTTCCCTATGATGTGATCTCCCTTAATCTGCAGTTCTTTTTTTTTTAATTTAAAAAAAAAAATGATTTTGATTTTTGAAATGGAGTCCTGAAGTCATGCGAAATCTGTCAATTAATATATCTAATTCTTGTAATGTCTCTTTTTTATTAGCTAATGTTAGTAATATGTGCATCCATTGAAAGCGGGCAACTTAATATTATTCTCCAGTTTACTTAAATGTTTGAGCCAAGTATTATACAGAATCCAAGAATATAATGTATAATACAATAATATAAACAAAAATTGGTAGGAGAAAGTACAATAGCAAAGTTATATATAAAAACGTAAACAAAAGCAGAAACAGTGTCAAAATCACCAATAATGAAAAAGTCAAACACTGCTTGCACCACAGTCTCAAATGAAACTTTATTGTAGCTTGAAAAATAAAAAAAGCACACGGATTGAGCGCTTTCTTCCCTTACACAGGGATTTCATTAAAAATTTTGTTTGAGACCGTGGTGCAAGCAAAGTTACATGTAACTAAGCAAAATAAATATAAAGCATAAAGAAAAAAGTGTTAAAAAACTTAAACACAAAAATTAAGATAACAGTGATAAAAACAGGCAAAACAAGTTAATCTTATAATGGGTCATAGAGATAAGACTTCAAGGAGTACTTCAAACTGCCCAGCACCGGATACTCATCCAACAAGGTAGCAAGTTACAGAGGTATGGCCCATAATGTGGAAATGAACAAAGCCTGGAATCTTAGAGTCATGCTACAAGAACCACTAATAATCTTTTAAAGTCACACCAGTGAGATTGACTCACCCAACACTAAATCTAGAGATTGTGCAGACATGGAGGACCCAAGGTATGTAGGAACAGCTAAACCAGTACCAGAACTTTGTAAATGATCCCCCAGATTTAATAAATTCTATGTAGGCATAGTGTAGAGTCTACACAGAAGTTACTGTGTCCATGGACGTGGTTTACCCTCAATAACGTGCTATGCATATTAATGATGGTGCATTGCTTTGGGAGAGCTGTGGAACATGGTTATTGAATCAGTGTGGGGAGTGTGTCACTAACTGTGTCTACAGACGAGTAACACACCCCTTCACTGTCCAAGTGCATTATATCAATGTATGTATTTATTTATTTATTTATGTTTGCATGGCGAGCAACAATTGACATGTGCCAGACATCTAAAAATTGAAACTGGATGTATTTAATTTCTGATTCAAAGGTCAAGTTTAAGCATAGCTTAGTGGGTTTGTGCAGGGCTTAGCAGTGCTTAAACTTGGCTCAAAGGTATATGTAAAAGTATAGCAGCATTCCACATATCCATGTAGCCAAGTGGATAGAGTCACAGCCTTATGTGCAGTAGGTGCAGGGTTTGACTATATGGAAGGGAAATTAAGCAATTATTTTCTAAATATAAATTATGCTAGTTATTTTTAAATCAGATCTGCTGCACTCAGCTAACCTCTGCTAAGTCTTGCTAAGCCATGATAAGCACTGCTTAAACAACCTCTGTTTAGGCACTGCTTAGCTGTACTTAGCTGGTTTGCACACTGCTAAGCAATGTTAAGCATTGCCAGTTTAAGCACTGCTCAAGTCTGCTGTACTGGTTTGTGCAGTGCCAAGCAATGTGCCACAGTTTTAAAAATTGCCCATTGGCATGTAAGGGTGGAAAAATGGGCTGTATTAAGCCCAATATGTGGGAATACACCATAATCCATTGGAGTTCTGTCCCTGAAGGATACAATGGCAGGTTAGAGAGGATTCACTCTTTTGGGCCCAGTGGTGGGGCACTGAAGAGCCCAGGATCATGGTTGGACTCCTTCTGAAAAACCATGAAGACTAGCTCATACAGGGGAGGTTACCAGTGCTTGGAGTGCAAAATGGAGGCCTGAGACTGGCTGGCAAGGGACCTCACCAGTGCAACTGGTATCCCCCACATAGGTGAGTAGTGTCATCAACACCATGCTGACCTGAAAAGATGGAAGGGAGCTCTATTTGATGCCTGGGTCCAAGAATTATGGGTGGGCAATGTCTCACATGTGTAAATATGTTTACCTGTGTTTCTCCAATATTTAATCTTCAATGTCTGCTAAATTGGTATGCATAATGGTCTGCTTCTCTCCCAAGAGCTGCAGAGGTGAGAGCTCGCAATGTTGAGGTGCATGCAGGGCACCTGGCCAGGTTGTGCAGTGAGTGTGGTGAGTACAGCTGTATTATGCTATCTATAGTCAAATAAGACAGAACGAGTAGAGCAGTAACCATTTATCTGCAAAACATTTGTAGTGCAACAACTGTGGAAATACAGCTGCATAATGTCAACTGTTATGCAAGAAAAACTCAAAACTAATCCAGTAAATGCATGAAGGTATCTGTAATAAACTGTTGTGAAATACTTGTGGAATTAGAGCTGATATTGCAACCCAATATATAACAATATATTGTGTACATCTGCATTTTATTTAGTAATGTATAGGTTACCTAGTATCTCTGTCATGATTTCATTTCATGCATGTGTGTTCAGCTTTCACTACAGTGTACTATAACACTATAGTATTAGTGCCAGATCATATTTTGTTTCCAGGTGAGCTGTAGGTAAATATCAGTCAGTCGAATATCAGCAGTGACTCAGTAGCTCAGTTTGTTAAATGCTGCGTATGAGGTACATTTTGCCACACATAGACCAGGGTTCGAATCCAGTGCTATGTACTAATAAATATTACTGAATCAGATATGTTATGATGACAGATATTCTCTTCACAGGGACCATTGGTAAATGGGTGAGGTAGCCCATATCATGTTTAAATAATTGTTTATTCAGATGTCAGAGACTGTTACAATCATTACCACGAATGTGCTATTAATGCATAAAAGAAAGGAAATATGTTCAATAATAATAAAATATAATAAAATAAAATGTGTAATCTTCGTATAGCTGTATGTCTGGAGTGTCTTGTAAAGTTTGCTGCAGTCAATTAATATATGTGATGCACATGTCCCCTGCAGTCACTGCTATTGGGTTCTATCCCCATGACTGCCAGAAATATTACAGTATTAGTCAAGTATTGATTACAGATATCATTCTCTCCACAGGAACTACAGGTAAATGGATGAGATAGCTCATATTATGTGTAAATAATTATTCAGCTGTCACAGACTGTTAAAATCATTGCCACGAATGTGCTATTAATGCATAAAATAAAGGAAATATGTTCAATAATAATATAATAAAATAAATAAAATTTGTAATCTTAGTATGGCTGTATGCCTGGAGTGTCTTGTAAAGGTTGCTGCCGTCAATTAATATATGTGACGCACATGTCCCCTGCAGTCACTGCTATTGTGTTCTATCCCCTGCCAAGCAAGGCATGATAATTGTGTACTCTCTGTACTGTACATATGCATGTCTCTCAAGTGTCATGCTGTCATGGAATGTAATTACTGTTGCATAATCTCTCTGTCACAGATGTATCATCGACATGATCATATGTCAATAGCAAAGTAACAGTACATCAGCCCACAGTACATCTTCATAGTTATATAAGTCCACCTGATGTGCAAGTGTTCTTAGTAGTTGTGTACGTGCAAGTGTTACTGCTTGGCCCATAGTGTCCCATGCAGATAGCTTGTGAGGTGTGCATGTGCTATATCAGCTATAGGGCACATTTACACATAAAGAAAGGGTAGAACTGTAGAGTAGATATCATTACTGTTTTCAGCTATATAGCCCATGATGATATTAATGGACTTTATTTCTCTCTATCTCCCCACCCCTTATCTTCATATATTTATTATTATTATTATTCATTGGTTATGGTTTACTATTAACATATGTTATTACATTAAACTTTATTTTGGGATATGTGTTTTATTATTGTATATATGAAAATGGTTGCATATTAACATAGCTTGTTGAAGTACCTCTTCTGTTGGCCTTATACCATAACTGCTACTGGCATATTGTTAATATACTGACTGTTCTGTTATGTATTGCTGTGTTTCACATCATATGCATTGAAATGTGATAAGGTTATTTCCAATGTTCTGGCATGCTTTTATTACCAACAATGGTTTTGTTCATAACTCACCTATATGAATTGGTTTACTTCCATACTCACAGCACATCTGGGTAGACTGGTTCCTGCTGGTCTGCCTACCCTACCTCAGCCGGCCATGGCACTGGGTACCAGCTCATCTGGGATGCAAGCCGGTGGTGCCCCCACCACTGGCTCTGCACCACCTTTGGGTGGAACTGTCTCATGGGATGGGGCCCCCCAGGAATGGGGTTGGAGGGGGGTTGTCACCCAGGATTAACTACTGCCCATATTGTGCAGGATTGTTCATAGGAGCTATGAACATCACCTGCACTGGATTGAGGGCAGACTGGAGAACCTAGTGGAGCCTACTGGCCCTGGCACCTAACCTTCAGCCCAGCCACATTTATGGCAGTGAAGGAGTAGTGCCAGCTGCCCATGGGTGGGGATCTCGGTCATGCTGCTGCTGTCTGGAGGCAGATGCACCTTAGATTTCACTACACCATTCCCATCCAAGGTGTTTACCCCCTCATGTGTCAAACACCACCCCTGTCTGCTGTCTTGTCTGTTTTCTCTGTCTGCAAATGCAACCTCTCCTACCCAACTTACCTCCCCACATGTACCTACATCCACTCCCAACATTCCATTCTCTCCTTATAAAAAAAAATTGGGCTCCTGTTCATACATAGCTCTCCATTTCACAAGTGTCCACTGGACACAACTAATTAGGTCCAATTGACTTTCAACACATTTATCTTGTCCTCACCTTTCTCTCTGTGGTTTGAGGGTCCAAATTAATGTACAAAGTCTGTAAAAACTGCACAGCTATTGCTGCACAAGAAATGGAAAGCTATGGTCCTTTCCTACACCCTTCCTGCACATCTCAACCTGCCTTTCAGTATGTTTTTCTCCATGCTTGTCCCAATTTCACCACTGTCCTATCACCCTCTTTTTCTTTTCTTTTCTTTTTTAATTTTTAATACGGATTTGCTTGGAGCTAAGTGGTACATCATGCAATGCTGCGCAAACCTGCTTAAATGTGCTTAAAAGTTCATGATTTTATGTGTTTTTCACATCTGCAAAATAATCACACCTGCTTCATCTACAGCCTTGGCCCCTGTCAACTACAGCATAGCGCATTAGCCCACTAGGCCACTCAGCTCTGAATTAAAACAGGTGCTTCCAGCAAAATATACTGATTGCCACTGACACGCTTCAAGTACACACAATGGGAAAAATGGGAGTGTACCTGGGACTGTGATGCAAACACTATACCAGTAAACAGCCAAATAAATAATAATGGATGTACATGAGGCCTGGGATAGCAGGCATACCTGTCAACTGTACAGATTGTTGAAGAATGTCCAGTGTTTTGCCCCCTATTTTTGGCCTGGATTTCATCAAATCATATTTTTCTGGCAAAGCAGTGGCAAGTCATTAAAATGTGAGGTTAGAAAATCATGACAGACATTTGACTTTCACACTTCAAACCCTTCAGAAAACACATGCTAATGCAAAACCTGTTATTCAATCAACATTCTAAGCTTGTAGGAGCAATATTTAAAGATTGTCCCTATTTTTGGGCCTTTGCCCCACTTTTATTTATGGCTTTGTCCAGATTTCTTTCCCCAAGATGTTGAGAGGAACGATAGCAGGTAATTGTTCCCTTTTATCAGCAACATCTTTAAACACACCTACTAAGGCAGCAATGGCAAAATACATGTGTGCAACTGGGACCCTGCTGCACAACAGCTGCCTTTGAAAGCCATGCACATAATGATGGATGCAGACAACGTGTGCACAGACTGAATGTATGTACATATATCTTGCATAAACACCTGCTACAGCACTGACTCATAGCTCAGTCTGTTACATGCCTTGCATGTAGTATATTTTACCACCCACAGCCCTGGGTTCAAATCCAGTGTGTTGCACATCAATTACATTCTTGTGAACATAGCAATCAATGACTGAGTCATGCAATTTTAACCCACACATGTTGCTGCTGCTGTATTAACTGCTAGCCATGTTTGCAAGTCAAAGGCCTGTACGCAGGGACACACTGCACATATCAGTATAGCCACACTATATGCCGCCTACTACTCTGTGATTGGCACTGTTAAATAAAAGATGTACCTTACACACATGCCTCAGTTGAACTGTAAAGGTTACCTTTACCCTTGCAGTACTGTGACGACATAGCTGACACTGCTGCCTCAGTTACACATACAGCTTGCTGTCCTCCAGAAACTTCACACTCCTTCCTATGTGGCTTAGGCTGCAGCAGAAGTTGCAGCCTGGAACATATGCAGCTGTATGATAATCTAGCTGCTACAGACCTACCCTACCTCACAACCCTCTAGAGAAAGGGATCCAGACAAAACCATATATAAACAGTGGGGGGTAAAGGTCCAGTGACATAGACATGTGTCACTGTTTGCCCCTACAAAGATAGTGAGCTGATAGACCAGAAGCTACTGCAGCAGCATGCATATTCCACTGGCTATGACGTCTGACACTCACATGTCTCTCTCCCCTTATTGACCTCAACCCACAATGTTTACCACTTAAATGCCAGATAATCACAATGTCATGGGACAATGGCCAAAATATCATGCAAAACTCTGGACATACCTCATAAATCTCAACAGTGGACAGTATTTGTACATATGCTCTGTGATGCTGTAGTCTCAACACCTCACTAATGTCCATCTCAAAGACTAAGAAAGAGGCCAAGGCCTACATGAAGGGCTTAAATATTGAACTGTTGTGCCATGTCATTGGCTAATGAAAGTGCAACCCTGATGTTTTGGATGCAATTAGCAAGTCTGAGCCACAGATTGCTGCACAGGCAATTATATGTTAACTAGCATTATCTACAAAAGGCAATCAATTGCCTATGAGGAACAGGTCTGTATGTTGCTTTACTCAGACACACTATGGTCTAGCAAGCTGTTTGCAGAGGATCTGGTCAAAAAAGGATTACTTCACTCTACCAGGTATGTAATACATGTAATATATGTGCCCATATAATGGGATGTAGATGGGGAAAGGGATTACAACAGTAGGCCTGTAGTACATCTATGGCAGTGACATGTTAGTGATACTCTTCTGTCCAAAAGCTACAGGCATGCTTCTCAACTGTCCCTGATTTTAATCAAATCACAGCTCTGCTCCTGTTACTCCCTTCTATAATGGTCAGCTCCTGTAGGAAAGTTAGTGCATTATGAGTTAGACATACTGATAGTAAGTAAGGGTGTTCACAGCTGTAATATCACATGATGCACTGTAATTCACCTCCTCTTAGTCTGTCAGTGTCACACAGAAATAGTTCAGGCATTGTAAAAGTGTCCATGACTGTCCCTGATGTACTCTGGCTAGATCACTGTTTTGTTGACATTCATACCTCATTGCTTGAGAGCTATGGATAATATACCTGTCAACCCCTTACAGCAGGAATTCAAGTCATAGCCATTATTAGTGGGGGGGAACAGGCCCAAACCCAGTGACAAGAGTGTACATACTGGCCATACAAAGTAAGACTATGAATAGACTAATGGAGATTACTGTAGCATAACCGTTTTTTGTGTGGTCTGGTGTGTGACCGCCAACTTCTCTATATTCTGACAATGACCATCAAAGATTGGCCAACCATTTGTCAGATATCCACATGTTTGTGCCAAAAGGACCACATCTATGAGGCACACATTCACATTCAGCAAACATTTGTGTAGTAGAGAGGTATAATGCCTACAGGGAAGATATACTACAGCAGGTTTGCATTGCTGTCTATCATTGTGGCACACTGGTGTTGCTGGACTGTCCTCATATAATTGTAATAGCACACAGCTATTTGTCTGACAGTGGCTGTATGACATAATAGTGGGACTTTGCCCATAGGAGACACACCACAGTAGTCTGCAGTGATGGGTGTAAAGACATACAGCAGACTCTGTCAGGGCACACAGGGACATAACTGTTATTGCTGCTATCTTGGTGCTAGACACACATGTATTGTATTAATAGACATTGGGGTATGACATGTGAGGAAGCAGTGGATAGTGCAGCCCATTTTGATTGTGCAGGGTCTGTACATAGTGGATGTCCACATAGCTGGTCCTGTGATGTGTTCTTCTCTTGTTGTCTTTCAGGAACAATGTATTGCAGGATGCACCCAGCATTTACAGCCGCATAAAATAATGTTATCATGGATGGCCTCAGACTGCATCACCACATTCTGCTGTCCAGAAGTCACCAAAACTATGACCAATGTGCAACACTGTGGCATGACCTCATCACGGCAGTGAACTAAATCACCCAACAGGGCAGGACCTATGAGCAGGTCCGACACTGGGCCACTGATATGGTCAATGCTGCATGGCAAAGGGCAACTGCTGTGGCCAGGAACCATGCTTCCACTGGTGGAGGGCCTGTAATAGAACAACCACTCTTTGCCACAGATGAATTCTTGGTGAACCTGGGATGAGCCACCATCTCCCATCAATCCATCTCCCCATACTTCCTGGAAGTGGGTGCCACAGTGTCCACATCAGAGAAACGTCCAGGTAAGCTTACTTTATTCATTGGTGCAATACTGTATCAGTCATTGTGGCAGGCTCTGCATGCTAGTACTCATCTGTCAGTCTCTCTGCATTGGGGGGTTTGGTTTTAATGCACAGCTGGGCACACATACTCAGAATGCCAGAAATGTAGGCAGTAACACATTGGCTCCTGTTCATGTGGATATACACACATATTACCTTGTAACAATGCAACATGTGGCATTGCTGACAATACATCTCCCTCACATTTTCATAGCTACATCAGATGTGGCTGAAGTCTGAGGTCCTGTACCTGGTAAGTGTGATACTGTTGTTTGACAGATCATATATGCCATAAGAATGTTAAGGACTACTATGTTGCCCTAGGCACAACTGTTATGCTTAGCCAGAGTAGAACAGCTGTATGTTCCATTTTGGAGCCATTAACTGAAGTGCATAGAATGGGTAATCACAGCTCTGTATTTGGAGGAACATTAATGCATTTGAACTTATTGTTAAGAAGGACTATGCAGCCTGCTGTACAGGAGGCAATCACTCCAAGATACCTGTTCACACACCGTAAGGAGATGGTACATACTTGAGGCACTGATACTACAACTGGCATATTATGCTCAAGAAAGGCGTACTGGGTTTTAGGTGTAGGTCTGTCAGATAAACAGTCATATTACTTGTCTCACATTTGTTATACTGGCAATGTTAACCATATGTAGCTGCAGTGCATGTTATAAAGGGTCTGTCTTGTCTGTGTATATTGTTGTATGTTTGTGTATTGTGCATTGGATCAGAAATAAGATGCGGGATGTGTAATGCAGTTGTGGCTCCTCAACTGCATGTGTCTGTGTGGATTACCATACATAATAGTGCACGTAGTAATGCACTGATTTTGTCTTCCTCCTCACAGGTGAATGTGGGAATTGGTGTCTGTCCCCCTCACAACCTGATGTCAGTGCTTCATCGGACTCTGGTGATGATGGTGGCCATAGTGAGGCACAGGTGGGGTTGTTGGGGGTTGACTTTGTCCCAGGGGTTGACATACCACTTCTTCCTCCATTGTCCCCGCACACAGTCAGCATGCCTACACATACCCAGTCCCCTAAGGCCACAGATATCGGACAGTCAGAGGGTGGTGACATTGAACAGGACAGTGTGGCAACTGTGGCATCAGTGAGTGTAGACACTGGCCATACTCACAAAGCTGGCAAGAACATACCCAGGCAGACTGAAAGAGGTGCTTGAAGGAGGACAGCTGCTGGTACACCAACTGTCACAGGTGTCACATCATGGGTCACTTGCCATATGTGCTGGTCCTGTCATAGATGCACAGGCACATTCCGAATGCAACACCAGACAGATTTTCAGGATTATGGATGCAGCACAGTCTGACATCCGTGATTGCTTCCACCTCATTGGTGATGCCATAGATCATTTCACTGATGTAATGGACAGACAGTGGACTGAGACAGTGTCAGTGTGTCATGCTGGAACATCTGTTTGGAGTAGGACATTGGACACACAGACATAGGTCAGCAACATGATCTGTGAGACTCCACATGGCCGTGCACACTTACGATCCCGTAGAGGCAGTACCTCCAGCACTACAGAAGGAAGTATGTTGTCCACACCATGATGTGTCAAGCCATGGGCATGTGGTCCTGGGTGGTCCCAAGGGGAACATGGGCCCAGCAGACAGCAGTCACCATCAGCTACAACCACCGCATCTGACCCTGGGTGTGATGGTGCCAGTGCATCTCCTGGCAGAGTCAGTTCCCATGTTTTTGGCTAAAGACAGTGACCTGCCCACTCTGCCATGTACAGGCCACAGCTGTCCAACATACACACATGTAGGGATAACACTGGTCTTGACTGTGTACATGCACACCCTCAAACATCACTGTCACATGCAGGTCACCAACAGACACACATGGCCCCTCTCCATGGCCCATCTAACCAGCACCCCTTCCTGACTCACACACATGCTGTCAACTGTTTGGCACAGCCTAGGTCTCTGGCACCCCCACACCACACCCTGTGCATGTGATGACACCTGTGCTACATCCCTGCCATCCATGCCATTGATGCAAGGACATGCAGGCATGTGTCAGATGCACAAGGTGACTATGTTACTTTACATGTAGTTGTGTAGTGCAGTATTGTTATGCCATGGCAGGTGTTGTGGTCCAAGACAAGTGCTATATACTGGCATGTGTTGTTACTACACATCAAACTTTGTGTACCTTTGTTGTATGATGTTAGACTGGCAGCAGTGTTATAGAATGACAAGTGTCTCACAGACCTGTGTATGTTTCTGTTACAGGCGTACGAGTGGCTAAACTATGGAAACCTGGCAGCAATACAGTGACAGAGGATGGCATGACAACACAGCAGAAATATGACATCAGCAAGGTATGGCTATATACGTGCATGGTTCTAGGTGCATATATGTCAAACAGTGTGTCAGGCACAAAGGGGGCAGTCAGCGTAATCATGCATGTATGCATACCCTGTGACAAGGTCTGCTACCCTTGATACATTTCACCTGGGTGTTCCATACATACAAATGTAGATGGTGGCAGACAGCAGTTATGCATAGGTAGATGTGGGCTATTTAGGACCAGCAGCTAGTGACGGGGCAGTAAAATGCATGTCCATTGTACATAAATAGCACACATGGCCATATGCATAATGCTGCAAGGGAATATATTTGTACACTCACACACACAGTTATCTTATGCAAGATTAGAACTCCTACCTATCAAGCAGTACACATTAAAGAACAAAGTATTTATCACATGTGCCACAGAGCTTATTTGCTATTAGCTTATCAGCCAATGCTCTTAAGGTGGATGACAGCAGCAGGCCTTGTAAAGGAGGACAATAGAGAGGCTGACAAGTTGTCACAGGGCCTTAACATGTATAACCATTGCACAGAGATAAGCCATACAGGTATGTCCTCACTGCTGCAAAGGAATACATTTACACACACACACACACACACACACTCACACACACACACACACACACACACACACACACACACACACACACACACACACACACACACACACACACACAGAGTTGCCGGTTGTGAGATTAGAACCCCTACCTATCTAGTAGCTTACACTATAGTACAAAGTACTTATCGCATGTGCCACAGAGCTTACCTGTTACTAGACAGTTGGTCAGTACTTTTAAGGTGGATGACATCAGCAGGCCTTGTAAGGGAGGATAATGTAGAGGCTGGCAAGTACTCAAAGGACCATAAAATGACTAACCATTGCTTAGACATAGGCCAGAAGGATATGTCAGTGCTGCTGTAGGGGATATATTTACACACACACACACACACACACACACACACACACACACACACACACACACACACACACACACACACACATACACACACACACACACACACACACACACACACACACACACACACACACACACGATGGCTGATGTGAGATTAGAACCCCTACCTACCTACTATTACACACTATAGCTTGCAGTACTTATTCCATGCACCAGAGGTTATATCTATTGTACATGTGGATGCAGCCACTGTACTTGTGGACTACGCAAAGTGGCCTTGTATTACTCAGCATGTGTGGCCTGCTGAGTGACCGTGCTTGATGCCGTTATTGTATCTAGTGTCCTAGAAGTGGGATAACTGTTAATACCCCTGCTATGTGTGTGCAGTTACCAGTATCGACATGTCTGGCCGGTTGCAGTTTGGTAGATGGACAATTGGCCAGTGAAAATATGGCCTCTCCAAGTCCTACATTGCAACCATTGCACATTACACCACCTGCTCACTGTTGCCTGTCTACAGGGTGACATTCCACAAGCACAGGGTTCTGTTGGTGAGTGTATTTTGTCATTATGTGGCCTTGGTCTGTTACCATCAGGCAACTGTTGTGTGTGTAGGTGCAGATAACCCCAGCATTCTGCATGTAAGTGGGGACATTCGTACATCCCCACACACATGCACACACGCATTTATATATATATATATATATATATATATATATATATATATATATATATATATAAAACAAGGATGTCAAACTAACTGTAACTGTGTGTGTGCGTTATGCAACTGTGTTAGGTAGATATATGTGGAAAGTTTAAATCAGTTTACACATTTATTTAGCTATGTATATATATATATATATATATATATATATATATGGGTCTACTTCATATGACTGAAAGCTCATATGATCGACAACCATTTGACTGACACCAAAACACTGAAAGCTCAAACCACTGAAAGCTCATATGATCGACAGCTCATATGGTTGACACATAAATCCAAAGCATTATGCCCTTTCCCCACTGTAGTGTGACCCTGGAGTAGGAATAAATAGTTGGGGGTGTGTGGGTGGCACAGCCCCCCACATTGAGAGGTGTTGAGGGCGAAGCCCCTCACATATGTCATAAATGTTAAACATACATATGGATACTTTTAATTGAATTGACTATATTCATGCAAATAATGTGGGGGCATCCCCTAACTATTTATCATACTCCAGGGTCGCGCTACAGTGGGGAAAGGGCATAATGCTTTGGATTTATGTGTCGACCATATGAGCTGTCGATCATATGAGCGTTCAATGTTTTGAGCTTTCAGTGTTTTGGTGTCAGTGTTTTGGTTGTCGATCATATGAGCTGTTGATCATATGAAGCAGACCCATATATATATATATATATATATATATATATATATATATATATATACATATATGTGTGTGTGTGTGTGTGTGTGTGTGCGCGTGTGTGTGTGCCACATACTGATAGATACGGTAATCATGTGCGCGGGGGATATGGAAAGACAAATATGTATACATAGCTGTTTGTATGCACAGACATATTTCCACATAGTTCTTTGGGCAGATGAGGCATCAGACATGGGCTCAAGTTAGCTAGGTGTAGGAGCATGCCCAGTGTGACTATCAGTACTTAGAAGGTGACTCAGGCCATACCCACATGTAGTCCACTCTAGGATTTTGTGTGCTGCAGCCAATTGGCTGCTGCACCTGTTTGAGCAGTCCAGCGCCTCCCTGATATTTTGTCCAAGGCATTCTCCAGCTGTTTGTTGAACATAATATATGTCACATACCTATCAACTGTACAGATTTTAATAAAATGTACAGAGTTTTGCATCAGCATTGTGATTTTCTGGTACATTAGTGACAAATCATTTTATATCGAACTTTAGGAAATGATGACAGACATTTGAGTTACTGACTCCATAAACATCATGACATTCATGGTAATGCACAATCTGTTATTCTGTGAACTTTCCACATTTGCCTGGCCAATAGTTAATCTTTCTCCTTATATTTGGGCCTTTGTCCCACTATTGTTCCTGGCTTTGTCCAGATTCCCTGCTCTAAGTGGTTGAGAGGTATGATGTAACTGTGATATATGATGCAACACCACAGACAGGGTGACAGTCTTCATACCTCTCACTGTAAATGTTTTTGCAGAATGTCCAGCATTCCACCCCATACGTTGATTCTGTTTATCCAGTAACATACTACTAAATACAGTCCACTGAATTGCTGTAAGTACTGACACAGTTAAGTGATGGCCTTTACATCCTGCTGTTAATCTGACCTGTTGCAACCTGCTGTTATACTAGCCACTTCTAGGTTACTCAGAACATGTATAATGTCTGTAGGTTTGGCCATCTCTCCCTCCATTTTCTCTTGCTTTGTCCAGCTTTCTTGCAGTAACAGATTGTGGTGGTTTGACAGTCTGTGGGACTCCTACCATATGAGTAACTCACATGCAAAAGTTGTAGGTGTGGTCAGATTTGAACCATCAGCACCATCAGCTATGCTAACGTCCTTAGCCCAGTGAGCTACACCAGCCACCATAAAGTGCAGTTTAATTCCTTGCACTATCAGCGGCATATAGATATACACTGTGACCCCTGCATTTTGTGGAAAAAAGAACATGTGGCCAGGTTCTGTGTGACAGCCCTGGACTTGTGTGGTCTTCTGCTATATCCTTGCAAACATACTGTTACTGCAATTGTTTTGGAACACTGATGTGTTGGTGGTAGGGGACCCTGGCATTGACAGTCATGCATCTGTCTTATGATCTCACTGTTTGGCATTTCCCTTACATAATGCAGTGGGGTTTCCACCCATGTGGCTTAATGCATATTATGGGGCACTCAGTACTGGACAGAATACCTGTTGTCCCAAGTAGCTATTAGTTCTCTAAAAGTAACCCAGTAGCCCACTCTGTTCCCTTGAATATATGCAACAGGTCCATGCATATGCTACCATATTCTAGTACCCCATACATTTGTTGTATAGGAGAGTGACTTACCTTGTGAACACAATGGTTGAGAGACCTGTATTCAGGGCTGATTCTGTCTGATGCACACAGTACATATCCAATACATGGTCAAGTACAGGTTGTGTGGTCTGACTGACATCCTTTTCACTATGTATGCAAGTCAGAGTAAAGTGTCAGTCCCTAAGACCCTAGGTTGTCAGTGCATGTGCTATGCATTGTCTCTTGGCCAAGGCCAGGGCATACTGGGCATGCCTATGTCTGCCTACAGGCACAGCCTCAGGGGATTCCTCCTCCAAGTCCCCCTGTGGGTGTGTCTGTGGGACCTAGGCACTTGTAGGGGGTTGTGTGTCCCTTCCTTGTGATGATCCTGCCGCAGATGTTTCCACAGGATGATATTGTGTAGCATGACACATGCTGTGAACATCTGTGCACATGGGGCTGGAGAGTGCTGCAGGGTTCCACCAGATATATCGAGGTACCGGAACCAGGACTTCAGCAGCCCAAACACACACTATGTGATGTTCCTAGTTTGTGCATGTGCCTCATTACAATGTTCTTCCATATGTGTGTGTGCATTTCTCATGGGTGTCATCATCCACGGTTCCAGTGTTTAGCTAGCATCTCCCAGTAGATGGCCATACAGGATGTTCCCTCTGACAAACATCTTGTACAGCTGTGATGGGTGCCAGATATGGGAACTGTGATAACTGCCAGGGCTGCCAACACACACATTCATGATAATGCCCTGGGCATTGCATGTGAACTGGCACTTGATGGAGTGATACCCCTTGCAGTTGACATAGACTCTAACCTCCTCACCAGGTGGTGCTTTAATGTGGACATGTGTGCAGTCTATGGCACCCAGTACCTCAGGGTAGTGTGCTACATGGTAGAAGAGATGCATACTGCTGGCCCTGTCCTCAAGGGTGCGGGGTAAATAAATGTGCTCACTGGCATGTGTTTGCATGGCATGCAGGAACTGGTGAAGTACCCTGGATGCTGATACCTGTGAGACCCCCATCATGTCCCCAGTTCATCTTTGAAAAGTACCTGTAGCTAGTATCCTAAAGGCTACACATGTCTTTGTTTCCACTGGGATGGATTCCCCTCTGTTGGCTCTGGGTCTGAGTTGAGGACGGTAGAGCATGGAGAGTTCTTGTAGTATGTCCCTGTCTACTCTGTAGTGCTCTAAAATATCCAGCTCATGTAGTTCCTGGAAGGTTACCCTGGGTATGTACACTCTTTGCCTTCTCAGTCTAGGCCTATTGTAAGCAGCAGCAGCATCAGCACTGACCTCAGCATCTAGAACATACAGATGTAGCAAAGCTACAGCAGCCTTTAGGATTCTCTCAGTTAAAATTGCCAAGTCTGTACTCCAATGGTGCAGTGTATGGGGAGAAAATCAGACTGCAGGGTGTATGCATACTTTATAGTGCACTGATGCAGATGCAGCCTGTGTGATTGGCTAACTGTGATGCATTCCACCTCCCAAGAACATCATTGAGAGGTTGGAATGGCCCAGTTTAGGTGGAAAATGGATCATCATTAATTTATATATGATTGACTTTCTTGGCCAATTTCTTTTTTTTCTTCATTTTTTGGCAGCCTTCCTTGCTAAGCACTGTGGGGTGGCACGCAAACCCACGGCACAGGTATAAACAATGCTCAGCAGTGAATAGACACACCTCCATGGATGGGCATGCTCAGCAAAGTAGTGTGCTGCGCAAACACACTCAAACCAGTGAAAACAAGTGTCCTGGATCTAAACAAAGCTTAGCAGCACTGGACACACCCCCCTCAGCTCAGCTCATCTCAGCAGCATGCAAACGGAAACTGATGAGCTCCATTGTGCTTAAAGAAATAATGACACATACCCTTTTGATGTCAGCTACCTCTTCTGTGGACACCAATATGGTTCTGGGGCTACACAGATGTGATCTGAGGGCACGGATACCCATTTTTGCTATTTAGTAACCCCAGCTCATTTGCCTACAGATCTGTACACACAACTGGGATACTACACTATGCCAGGACCTACCTCTTTAGCAAACACAGACATCTACCATTGTACATACTCCATGCTAGGCCCTATAATGCATTATTGTCACAAATGTAATTTATTTTGTTTTTATACTTTTTTTTTTTTTTGCATAATGGCATGTTTGCACATTGCTGTGCATAACAGAAATATAAGATGGGTATTAAAAATATTATTTTAAATTATTTTCCATTATTTTTTGGACACATCGGGTATAGATTTGCACATATCTGTGTCTGTTATGTTATTTCTGCCATTCTAACTTGCCTTTTACAGGCCCTGCTCACTTTTTAATTGCATGTACAGGAAAAATTTCTGTGTACACTTCAGACACCAACTGTCTGCAGGACAACCTATCTGCTTGCTGGATCACTCCAGCACCCTCATTTGCATGTAATTCACCTGCTTATGAGGTGATTTGCATGCTATGGACACTTCCAAGTTCGCACACTCATGCACACCCTTTGGCTCTGTTTACTGGATTGGACGGCTGCTTACGTCCTTGTAAGCTCCATATCACTATGCTTACATGAAAAATTATTCCATGTAGGCATTATTGAATTCCCCTTGATGTCTTGCTTGACAGGCAAACAATAAAATCTCAGCAAAACTGTCATAATATGGTTGTACCTAGACAACCCAGTAAGTAACCTGACTATGGGATTCTGAGTGAGCTAGAGCCAACTAAGGTCAGTATTTGGAATCACCAAATATAGAACATTATTTTAATCCAGCCATGGAATAGGGTATATACCCTCACTGGGAGATTTGAAAATAGGATGAGGTGCTTGATAAGGCCGATACTCCTAAGATAGAAACAAGATTATTTGAAAACATTTGAGATCTGGTCATTTAGCATCAGCTTGTCATCAGTAATCATCCATAAAGATACACACCTTAGGCATGAAAAGCAGATTGTCTCCAGTGAAGGTGATATTGGGAAACATAACTGCCACAGAAGATGAAATGGGGCATAAAATCCCTCAGAATGTCATATATGATCATGGCCAGCATCTCCTATGATAAGAAATTACACCATCAGATACTCTCTATAGACTTCTACACTTTTGTATCAAATGAGTTTTCAATCAAATTAATTTTTAGTGAAAAGAGTTTTCAATCAAAGAGGCTTGACCATTTGAGTTTCAACAAAATGAACTTTCAATAAACTAACATGGAGCATTATATGTCTGTTGGTCTGTATGTATGGGTGTATCTATAAAGTAAAACCCAACTATCCACTTATATTGTGCTGACTAGGTAAATAAAATGCTGAAACATGCCTGTCTATAGTGGGGTTTAGCTTTCTTGACCTGAAGGTAACCATAAAGACTTAAAATGTAAAAAAAAAAAAAAAGTCATTGACATCCAGAAGCCATGTAACTTTTACATATATCCCATGAGGCTGCATTCAGGAGGTTTAAGGTTTCACACAGTGAAAACTTGAGCTTTTCTGGGTTTTAATTGCAGTTTATACTAATTGGTTGTTCTGTGTTTCCTTTTTACTGTTTTTTCTTATCTATCTATATATAGATATATGACTGTATAATGGAATACTGAGTGCTCAAAAGAACAAGTAAAATGATTAATCTTTTTAGACTGAATAAAAGTGTTAAAAAAAAACACTCAAACACTATTTCATGCAGTGATCAAGCCTCCCTTGCATCCCCATACCCCTTATTGACTATATATACAAACTTCAAGATCACATAGCAATGGGGAAATGGCAAATTCCCAGACCCTGCTGCACTCTGATCTCACAGACAAAGCAGCCAGCAGGGTAAAAAAAAAAAAAAAAAAAAGATTATTTGGTCTTTGAGAGTTCACTCTTACTGACTGCATATACACACACATATATAGATATATGTATATATATTTATATATGGGTCCACATAAATTAATATTGTTAATGTCATCAGCTTTCCTGCCTGTTGCATTTTGTTAACAGGAAAGGTGTTATTGACATTGGTGCAACACCATTGTAATACTGTGGTTGGTGAATATGCCCTTTCCCCTTATGTGATCTTGGAGTTATATTAAATCACTCAGATATGTTTGTGAATGTGGTGGGTGAGACTATTTTCAGTCACAGTCTAAGCCAATAAGGAAAGAAAAGTATAAAACAGCACATACAAGTACTAAATGATAAAATAATCACAAATCAAGAGGAATAAATGCAACAAGTAAGACACTAATTTGAATGAATGTAAATAGTGATAAATCATTATAAAACAATCTGCTCATAAATAAAAAAAGCAGTGCAAAGTAATATTTGCAGACACTGCTTACAGTATTTTCAACATATTATACAATGACAGGTTATTAACATTCAAAAATGAGCACGCTGATTCGTCAGCCTAACCAGAGTGCCCATTGTAAATCGAGCATATACGGACTTTCTTCTATTAATATATGCTACGGCTTTCCATTTTTCTTGAGCTAAGAGGTCAAGAGGTATGTACTCAGGGTAGAGAAAATACAAAGAAAATCAGATATATTATGCAAAACTAAAGAAACGTACCAGGTTTTCCTTGTTTTTCTGCCATGATTATCTTGTACTTTTGAACTGTCTAGATTTCAAACTTTATTAAAAAAAAAAAAAAAAAAAAAAAAAAGCAACAGAGATATTCCTTTTTCCATTGCTTCCTTTCCAAAGCACTGTACTGTGTAAGTGTGGGAATAGAAGTCCCATGCAGGATATGGAAAGAAAGTAGAAGAACACCACAACACCATTGTACAAAGACATTTAAGAAAAGTAAGCAATTACGTTCTTAAATAATGTCATTGTATAATAGCAATAACCAATGACTGTTTGTGATATATTGAAGATTTACCCCACAGTTGCCTTTGTTTAATCAGTCGGGCTTTGCCATTGTGATTAAACCACACCAACCATGGGTAGGTCTTCAATATACCACACCCAGTCATTGGTTATTGCTATACTAAATTTGACATTCAATTTATGTTAATTTGTCTGTGTACAAATAAAACATGTAAATATAAAACCTTTCTGAAAGGCTAACTAGTAACAAATCACCTGGTACTAGAACTGAATTATGTTTAACTTAAATTTAGCATTCTTAGTTAAGTTTACTATGCAGTCATAGAATGCTATTGTGTTATGTAGAGGTATGTTTATTATGCTCATTTATTTCCTCAGTGATATAGCCCTAGGATTCAGAAACATGGCACCAGTAGCTCCGCTAAACTGTCCAGTGTTTTCCAGCTACATACAAAGAGGCACTAGAAGCATTAATGATTCACTAAGACAAAAAGCTGTGTACAAATCTCAGCTCATTAGGAAATCTGTTGATGGCTACGACAGGGTGTGAGTTGAGGGAATATAATCCCAGAAGCTACCTAAGAGTACATTCAAGCACAAATAAACATGGTAATCTGGGTTGATCAATGTGAAAGTCCATAACATCATTTAAATGTATCTTTTGATCAAATAAAAGGGTGGAAATGAGAGTATAGGATAGTATGAAAAGGGGGAAGCAAGCAGAGGGAAATACATATGGGAAACATCAGAGGAAAAATCAAGGTGAAAGAGAGAAAGGTGGGGGAAATATTTTGGGAGGGCAGGTAGCCATTTTATATAAACAATATGAGGGTAAGAAAAAGATGTGCATTACTTCTATGGCCAATTGTAGAGTAATGGGACCGATGAACAAAAACAAAACATGATGTAAAGACTGTTAAGTGATATGTAGGATCAGTACAGATTAGTAATTTAGAAGGTAGGATCAGTACAGATTAGTAATTTAGAAAGTAGAATCAGTACAGATTAGTAATTTAGAAGGTAGGATCAGTACAGATTAGTAATTTAAAAGGTAGGATCACTACAGATTAGTAACTTAGAAGGTAGGATCAGTACAGATTAGTAAATTAGAAGGTAGGATCAGTACAGGTTAGTAATTTAGAAGGTAGGATCAGTACAGATTAGTAATTTAAAAGGTAAGATCAGTACAGATTAGTAACTTAGAAGGTAGGATCAGTACAGATTAGTAACTTAGAAGGTAGGATCAGTACAGGTTAGTAATTTAGCAGGTAGGATCAGTACAGATTAGTAATTTAGAAGGTAGGATCAGTACAGATTATTAACTTAGAAGGTAGGATCAGTACAGGTTAGTAATTTAGAAGGTATGATTGGTACAGATTAGTAACCTAGAAGAAAGGATCAGTACAGATTAGTAACTTAGAAGGTAGGATCAGTACAGATTAGTAACTTAGAAGGTAGGATCAGTACAGGTAAGTAATTTAGAAGGTAGGATCAGTACAGATTAGTAATTTAGAAGGTAGGATCAGTACAGGTTAGTAACTTAGAAGGTAGGATCAGTACAGATTAGTAATTTAGAAGGTAGGATCAGTACAGATTAGTAATTTAAAAGGTAGGATCAGTACAGATTAGTAACTTAGAAGGTAGGATCAGTACAGATTAGTAACTTAGGAGGTAGGATCAGTACAGATTAGTAACTTAGAAGGTAGGATCAGTACAGGTTAGTAATTTAGAAGGTATGATTGGTACAGATTAGTAATTTAGAAGGTAGGATCAGTACAGATTAGTAATTTAGAAGGTAGGATCAGTACAGATTAGTAATTTAGAAGGTATGATTGGTACAGATTAGTAATTTAGAAGGTAGGATCAGTACAGATTAGTAATTTAGAAGGTAGGATCAGTACAGATTAGTAACTTAGAAGGTAGGATCAGTACAGATTAGTAATTTAGAAGGTAGGATCAATACAGATTAGTAACTTAGAATGTAGGATCGGTACAGATTAGTAATTTAGAAGAGAAAATTGGGTAACGAGGAAAAGAAGTGCAGCTGAGAGGTATGTCAACAAAGGTAGATGGGAAGGATGAAAGGAAGGTTGTTGGACTGGAAAGAGGGTTAGGCTTGTGTGTAATGGCAAATAAACATGTATAGAAGATGAACAAGACTGGCGCAGAGGTTCTGACACAATAAGAATGGGGTGTGTGTAATAGAGGAGGCATTAGATAAGCAGAGGGTAGGCAATGGTGTTTGAGAGGACTGGACAATGAACAAGTGAGCATAGACACAAAAGGGAGGGTAAAACCATGATACAGGATAGGATGGGATTGTGAGGCTGTTATCCCTGTCATGTGTGACTGAGTATGAGCTTAAATGCTGCTTTGGTCTCTGTCATCACTGGGCCCTGGCTCAGGTAGAGGAGGCAATGCAGGGCAGGGATGGGACCAAATGAACTCCAGGAGAAGATTTTCTAACTGGCTGATGTAGTCATCTAGGTATGAGTCAAGTGACTCCCACACAATGTCTGCTAGCTGCCTATGAGTCATAAAGGTGTAACCTCCACTGCCACTGTTACCAGTAGGAACAACAGTGCCAAATGCTACTGCAGGATTGGATGGTACGTCTCCTGCAGCTAATGTCTGAGCTAGGAAGATGACCCTGGTAGACAGCTGACAGACGGAACAGATGTGGTGCCACTTTTAGAAAACTGCTTACCCTAGTTGGAGCAACAGGTACATATATAGATGTTGCTGTATATAATTTTAAAATAAATGCAGAAAAACAGCATAAAAATAAAGTAAAAGTATGTAATAGAAAGATTAGTGAAAAAGATGCCAGGAGACAGAAATATACACATACAATGAAAAAAAAAATGCAACTCATACATATTTTTTCACTTACATTATTGTGGGTACTTTGCTTTAAACTAAAACAAACACCCTTTTCAAACAACCAGTGATGGCATGTGCACAACTGAGAGAATCATATTTACATAAATCAGCACATGGAAATTGAAGGGCACTACTGTAACATGTTCCAGTATATATATATATATATATATATATATATATATATATATATATATATATATATAATATAAAAAGTTTACATACCCTTGTTAAAATGCCAGATTTTTGTGATATAAATAAATTAGATCACAATAAATCATTTCAAAACTCTTCCCACCTTTAGTTTGACCTATAACCTGTACAATTCAATTGAAAAACAAACAAATCTGTTAGGGGAAAAAGTATAAAAAATAAAAAATGTACAATAAGCTGGTTGCGTAAGTGTGCACACCCTTAAACTAATACTTTGTTGAAGTACCTTTTGATTTAATTACAACATTCAGTCTTCTTGGGTACACACCTGCAATCAATTAAAGAGACTGATTAACCCCGAATAATGTTTAGCAGTCCTAGTAAGATTTTCCTACCATTTACTCAGTTGCCTGCTACAGCAAAAGCCATGGTTTGCAGAGAGCTTACAAAGCAAGTAAATGGATCTCATTGTTGAAAGGTATCAGTCAGGAGAAGGGTACAAAAAAATTTCCACAGCATTGGATATACCATGGAACACAGTGAAGACAGTCATCAAAAAGTGGTGAAAATAGGGGATGACAGTGACATTGCATACAACTAGACGTCCCTCCAAAATTGATGAAAAGATAAGATGAAAACTGGTCAGGGAGGCTGCCAAGAGACCTACAGCAACACTGAAGGAGCTGCAGGAATTTCTGGCAAGTACTAGTTGTGTAGTACATGTGACAACAATCTCCTGTATTCTCCATATGTCTGGGATATAGGATAGGGTTGCAAGGCAGAAGCCTTTTCTTACACAGAAAAACATCCAGGCCCAACTAAAAATTGCAAAACCATATATCAAGTCTCCAAAAAGCATGTGTGGAAATGTGTTATGGTCTGCTGAGACCAAGGTTGAACTTTTAGGCTACAATTCTGAAAGATATGTTTGGCGCAAAAACAACACTTTGCATCACCAAAAGAACAGAATCACCATGGTGAAGCATGGTTGTGGTAGTATCATGCTTTGGGGTTGCTGTTCTTCAGCTGGAAGTGGGGCTTTAGTCAAGGTGGAGGGAATTATGAACAGTTCCAAATACAAGTCATTTTGGTCCAAAACCTTTAGGTGTCTGCTAGAAAGCTGAAGATGAAGAGGAATTTCACCTTTCAACATGACAATGACCCCAAGCATACATCAAAATCAACAAAAGAATGTCTTTACCCGAAGAACATTAAAGTTTTGGTATGGCCCAGCCAGAGCCCAGACCTAAATCCAATAGAAAATCTGTGGGGTGATCTGAAGAGGGATGTGCACAAGAGATGCCCTTGCAATCTGACAGATTTGGAGGGCTTTTACAAGGAAGAGTGGGCAAATATTGCCAAGTCAAGATGTGCCATGCAGTTAGACTCCTACCCTAGAAGATGGAATGCTGTAATTAAATCAAAAGGTGCTTCAACAAAGTATTAGCTTAAGGGTGTGCACACTTATGCAATCAGCTTATTGTACATTTTTTATTTTTTATATTTTATTCCCTAACAGATTTGTTTGTTTTTCAATTGAATTGTACAGGTTATAGGTCACGTAAAAGGTGGGAAAAGTTGGTCTCATTTTTTATATCACAAAAACCTAGCATTTTAACAAGGGTGTGTAAACTGTAAACTTTTTATATCCACTATATATATATATATATATATATATATATATATATATATATATATATATACACACACACACACACACACACACACACACACACACACACACACACACACACACACACACACACAAAAAATCCCCTGAAGCATGTATTCAGACATATACTGAAAGCATCAGATACACATACTGCTAATTTTGAAATATGGATGTTTAAGCAGACTTGTTTCTACAGGATAAAATTTACAGTAGCAGATTACAGCTATAAGCATTTGTCATACTCACAGAAGGTCTTTAACATGGATCACTGGTCAAAGTTGTGTTAATAATTTAACCTGTACTGTAAGTGGCAGGTGTACTTACCCAGCACCTGGTAAGGTACTTAATCCTCCACCTGTGTAGGTGTGCACTCTGCTGTTGTTTTGGGGACTGTGGAGAGAGAGAGAGAGAGAGAGAGAGAGAGAGAGAGAGAGAGAGAGGAAGACAGAACAGAATAAGATCTGTGGATACCACTCACTGTCAGTATGTATGTATAGGTAAGACAAAATTTATATACAATACATATTTGGAGTGTCAACTGTGATTTTGGCCTCTCATTGGCTAGGTGACATTTGAGGTGACTATAATGATGACAGCATTGCTCACGATTGTGCAGGATGCCTATATTACTCGTGAATGTGTTTGCCAGATAATTCCAGGATTCTGTTTTATATTGGGGCCCTCAAACCCCTCCTGCAGTAGGTGATGGTGGTGGTCATGGAAAAGGAAATGGAGGAACCTTTTAGTCTGTTCTCACAACCCCTGAGCTCTACAAGTCTTATTCTTCTTACCTTCACCAGTCATGTTTTCTGTCATAGAAGTAAAAGAGAAATATTTCTTATATTTCACAGCCACATATGCAATCCAGTTCATCAACTGTCATGCAATATGGGGTTACTCAGCTGTGCAAAGTGTGTTGGGACTGTCCTATATATGTGCCATATTCCAGTATTTCTGCATTTGACTGTAAGGTGCGAAAAATGTCAGCACTGTTCCTGAGGTGAGCCATGACTTATAATCCATTCAAACAATATGCAGTACAGTGAATCCATTTTCATTAGGTAAGAAGTAGACTTACATATCTTCGAGTCTATATTAGATAATCGAAATTTCAGAACTTTGAACACCATATGGTCAACCTCATATGATCGAAGTACTGAAACTCTGAATATCTAATAAAAAACAAAAACAAAAAGAAAAAAAGTAAAAGTAACTGCTGTAAGCAGGGGGGCAAGCCCCCCCTGCACTCCGCACACCCCCGCTACTTAAATATACCAACTCTGAGATCGCACTTCAACGGAGTATGGTGCGGAAATGGAAGATTTCCCTTTGCTATGCTGTAGCACAATCTCAGAGTTGATATATTTAAGTAGCGGGGGTGTGGAGGGTGCAGCCCCCTACGTGGACGTGGGGGTGCAGGGGGGCTTCACCCCCTTCTTACAGCAGTTACTTTTTCTTTTTTTCTTTTTTCTTTTTGTTTTTTATTAGATATTCAAAGTTTCAATACTTCGATTATATGGAGTTGACCATATGGTGTTCGAAGTTCTGAAAGTTCGATTATCTAATATAGACCCCATACTTCCTACCCCTGAGCTATAAGGTAAATCAGAGAGGCACATTGTTACTTGCAGGTATTTAGCCATGTGCACAAAGCTGTGTACTAGTAGACACAAAATTTTGGCAATAAGCACAACATGCAAATTGAATGATTTAGACAGAATAACCATTTGAGCCCTTATTTACATAATTACCACATCTGCGTACCTGAATTTGCATGATATAAAGAGTGAGGGGAATGCAATGAGCCTCATTATGCTATGGGAAGAAATTGTAGAGCTGCTACTATGGACAAGACTACAGGTGCTTTGAAATGATACTTTTTAGAAGCACTGAAGTACAGATTGCTGAAGGTAGGTACATTTCTTCCTCCATATTTGCAAGCCAAATCACATTGCTTTTGTCTGTATCTGTGAAATCTCCCACACACCTAACGGGAAAAGTAGTTAAAGGCTAAAGTAGTTTTGTGTTGCAGTTATTATTCAAGTAATGAAAGACACATCCAAACAGCAACAACTAAGCAGTGCATATATTAACTACAGCAGGGTAGCCTTCAGACAGCCCAATTTGTGTATAATTGTATGAGTATAGTTCATATAAGGTTCTTTTAATTCTGATGGGGGTGCTGTTGTTAGTATACTCACTTGCCAGTTGTTATGTTTATTCAGTGTTTCTTTCTGAAAAGGAGATGGCTGACATGCTGTCTATCGAACCTGTAAAATTTACATTCATATTTAGTATGAGAAGGAGATCTAACAGCAGCAGCATGTGCAGGCATTCAAGGCTACAGTGAGACAATGATTGCCAACTGGCTATCAGTGCTGCTATGCTGACACCAGTGTTTTCTATGTCCACAGCCTTATGCCTGAGAAGGATCAGCAAAAGAACAGTGAGTTCAACAATACAAAGGAAACAAGAATGAGCAAGTTCTCTGAATTTGAGAAAGAGGAACTACTGTAGGCCTTCTGTCTCCCTGAAATATGAGAAAGAGGAACTACTGTAGGCCTTCTGTCTCCCTGATTGATGGCTATTTGGATAGCAGATGTTGATCAGGCCTACCAAGACTGCATGGAAAGATCTTGTTGTGAGCATCAGTGATGCTGGAGGTCAGGACCACATAGAGGCCAAGACCACACTTATAAAAAGCTCCATCATAGGGCCGCAGACATCTCTCATGAGGCTGAGAAAACAGCTGTCTGCCTTACAAGGGAAAATCGGTCAACATAAGGTGGACTCTCATTCAGGGAACCTTTGACAGACATTGAGGAGTCCCTGGCCTATGTGAGAGGCAGTATAACATCTGGACAGTGCCACAGTATACTAATGTTAGATCTTGAAAAAGAGCTACAGTGTGTCCCAAGCACTGACTGGCAATCTGACTAACAATATGTATGCTTTGAGTACTTTATGAACATCAGGGATACAGGCTTCAAACGCACCTGCACAAAGTGGGGTATTTACTCACTCTATTGGACAACACTGTTGTATTACATTTTCAATGGGACTATGTGCAAGGTGATGCATATATCTACATTGGGATTCTTGATTTGTTGTGATTACAGGTGAGCTACCACCTGAAGACAATGTAACATCTAGCTTAAATAATGATGGTGATGAACTGGCATGATCAGAGAATACAGTGAGTGTGTTGAACACAGGCAATATCACCTATGGACCTCTGTTAAGACCATGAATGCAGTTCCTGCAGCAACTAAATAGACACATGCCATATGGGACGGACAGCTTATGGGGGTGGGGGCACTGACAGCCAGGGTATAGTGAGACCTCAACAAAGCACTCATCCATATCTGCTACAAGTTCGATTGTGTGAGGGTATTTATATGGGGGGAGGGTTCTGGTGCTCATTGGAAATGTAAGTGCAGCCCTCTCCATGAAGTAACCTTGTCAATGGCCATGATCCAACAGATGTGTAGGGTCATCATGGAGACATAGGCTAATACCACCATAGCCATTTCAGAAATAGTATGGCCAATGCAGTCTGTATGGGAGGATCTCTGGGAGTGCATGTCCTGTATGTGGGATAGTTTTGATAGACTGAATCACATACTAGAATGTGCCATGTCCTCTCTTTCTCACGTCATGCATTAGAAACAGAGATCTCAACCTCATACCTCCAGAATCAGAGAAATCCAAAAATAATCAGTCAGTTTGGTATAATCAGTTTTACTTTTTTAAAATAGTAGTACTATTAACTTGAAGAAGCTGACAGAATAAGAGAACATGAATTAACATGCATTTTCTGAAGTAAAAGAGTGTATAACTAATTATTGTAATTAATTATTAAGTGTAATCCACCACCTTTTCTAACAATGTTACCAGTTTTAGGATGGCTTAGGAGTGATAAAGGAAAAGGTTTGAGCTAAAATCAGGGACAATTGAGAGGTATGGTTCCATCCACCACTACCACCACAAATGATGGCCATCATGCCCATGGAATGGCAAGATCATGGGCATGCAGTGCCAGTAGTTCTACTGCTATTGGCAGCAGAGGATGTCTCCAGGTTTGAGGTAGTTATGACAATAGTATGCCTAGTAATGGATGTCATTCACAGTATGCCTAGTAATGGATGTCATCCACAGTCCTGCAGCATCCTACTGTCCAGCCAGAGCTGTGGAGCCACCCATGCTACTACCAGTAGAAGTGGCTATTAGGGACTGGTGCATGCACCGGATGCACAACCTTTAGACATAGATTTCTTGGACCTGTCCAGCAGGTCATTGCACAGGCTACAAGTATTGCTGAGGTTGTATCCCAGCATAGACACACGCACTTCACCACAGCCCCCAGTACTTCACACAGGGAGACATCCAGTGACACTGACCCTTCAGAAATCCTTCTACAGTAATTGCTCCTCCACCCACACAGCCTCTACCAACAACTGCAGTCTTACTTTTCACTGTCTTCAGCACTAATACATTTCTATGTGAAAGTCATTGCTCACTTGTGCTCCCTCCCCAATTGTACAAATGATGATAGATGTACCCTTTTCACTGCATTTTGTTACTTAGGTTGCCTATATCTGATGCACAGTGTAGCCATCTTATCCAGGGTAAGCATAGTCTGGTTCTGGGTTTGCATGCATCACTTTTACCATAGTGTATATACTGAGTTATGGGCTGAAGCTGTGTGGATACTAATACCTCTTTGTTAGTGCAATGGCTTACTTCACCCACTTTCATCTAGTATTTTCATCCCCTGCTGCTGCTGGGTCCTCCACTGACTCCTCATCTGGCTCAGCCCCCACAATTTGGCTTGCTAGGTGCTAACCCTGCAGCAATTGCCCCCCCTACTGTAACTGCCTAAGTATGATATTGTGTAAAATTATACTTACTGAGAACATTTTCCAACATGTGCCAAAAAACACAAATGACACAAACCGGTAAAGCACCACGAAAACTGCAGCTACTTCTCGACCGCCCAAAAAGTGTATAATTCGCTAAAGATGTTACAAAATACAGTCACATAAATAATTCCGCCATGAATGCTAGACTGGAAAAAACTCCAATGAAGCGTGTGCAGAGTCTCCAAATGACTAATCCACACGGTAATGTCACAAACGAACAGCCAATCTTTATTATGGTAACATGTAGTTAAGCGCTTTTCCTCCCGCTGAGTGGCGGGACTTCTTCAGACTAACCAGAATACAATTTAAAAAGCATTTAAATAGCCGGTTTTGTCACCAAAAAGAAACGCCGTAACCAGGCAACTATCAGCATTATCTAAAACAGGCAACAACAACGATGACATGCTTGCGTATTACCAGGATTGAATGAGACATGTTCATTGTATCCTATATTGAAATTAAGGAGTTTACGTAGGTGAATTATTTCCAACAAATTTTTGCTGGTTTAGTTATGTACATATTTATAATTTTTTAATATATATTTTCTACCTATTGAAGTTATTTATATTCATACAATTTTAACATGTTTAAAATACATTAGATTATTATAATAAATCTTTCATGTCTTAGATTTTTTACATATATATATTTTTTTATTTTTCATGTGTTGTCATTCATGTTTTATTTTTATATTCATTTTATGCATTTTAGCATTTTATTACACGTTATATTCATTATGCTCTAATTTTATGAGCGTTTAGTTGTTAGCGACAGCCTTGTTATTTATTGATTATTATACATTTCAAATAATAATAATTATTATATTTTTATATTCATTTATTTCATATTTTTGGTTCTAGTTGAATAGTTATAGTATGTATATATTATATATATATTGTAATCGGATTTTAGTGCATTATTATTTGCACTATTATTATTACGTTTTGCAGTATTTTTACTAGACAGACCATTAGTGTAGCCTTAGTGATTGCATCTATACAATTTAAAATGTAATATTTATGGTTTAGTAATATTTAGTTACCATCTACGTGTCATAGTTGTTGTTGCCTGTTTTAGATAATGTTGATAGTTGCCTGGTTATGGCGTTTCTTTTTTGGCGCCAAAACCGGCTATTTAAATGCTTTTTAAATTGTATTCTGGTTAGTCTGAAGAAGTCCCGCCACTTAGCGGGACGAAAAGCGCTTAACTACATGTTACCATAATAAAGATTGGCTGTTCGTTCGTGACATTACCGTGTGGATTATTCCTCTGGAGACTCTGCACACGTTTCATTGCAGTTTTTTCCAGTCTAGCATTCATGGTGGAATTATTTATGTGACTGCGTTTTGTAACATCTTTAACGAATTTTACACTTTTTGGGCGGTCGAGAAGTAGCTGCAGTTTTCGTGGTGCTTTACCTATTTTCCAACATGTGGCAGGGTTGCAGCACTGGATACATCCAAGCAGCAAAAGTGTCTTGCATCAAGAGCTTGTAGGTCGCCCATGATCTTATTTATTAATTGTATAATGATGTTTTCCACAGTCTTAGAGATGAGACTGGTCAGACTTATGGGTCTGTAATTACTCAGGTACATTGGCAGCCCATCTTTCTACAGAGGTATGACTGTCGTCATTGTTCTCCATCTGGCAGGCATAAAATCTGCTTGGAAGCTGATATTTAATAGCCTCTTTAGGGGGTTTGACAGGTCCTGTTTCAGCTGGCCAGAAGGCTACCTGGTATGCTATCTGACCCATAGAAGCAGAATTTGCATTCTTGGAAAGTGCTTTTAGGATTTTTCTTGGGATATTTGTTGTCAGGGCATAAATGCAGGTATGTGATCTAAGAATTTCAAATGTCAGTGGGGAGAGAGGGCAGTGAAGTTAGAGCTAAATTTATCAGCTAGTAGATTGGCTAAATCCTCAGAGTCTGAGTATGTGATATTGTTTACTATTAGCTCTGTGCAATGCAGTGTATTATCTCTGAGGTTCCTAACATAATTAAAGAATGCAAAAGCAATACAATACCAGAGATAAAAAGGTAAATTGCAGCAAACAAAATAGTAGAAAGATAAATACTCAGTTTGTCCACCAAGGCTTCAGGCATAAAAATCCAACAAGTAATAAAAAACACAGGTTTATTTAAAATTTGGATTAGCGCTTTCACAAATGTGCTTCTTCAGATCCTAACATTACATCTTTACAAAATTCAATTAACTTTTTAAACCCAAGGAAGACGAATCAAAAAACAGTTTACATCAATGAGTTAATGACCTTGCTTTTAGGGCAGGTTTTAAAGGTATAGTATAATTTAAACCTGGTGGTTTATGTGCCTGCATAGTGGCTATCCACTTCATCTCAAGAAGCTCTGTCTTATTAATAATATCACCTCCCCTAACATTATGCTTAATCAGTCCAATCACAGTGAACTTAAAAGAATGACCATGATTACTTTTAACATGTTTATATAACACATTTAAGCAATTATTCTTTCTAATGTCAGTTAAATGCTGTAAAACACATTCTTTTAATTTCTGATTGGTCTTCCCTATATAAAATACTGTACAATCTACACAGTTAGCTAAATATACTAGATTTTCAGTCTTGCAGTTAGCATGTAAATTAAAGGTAAAATTCCTTAACATAGTTGGCTGAACAAATGTATGTATACAGGGCATAGAAGAGCAGGCTTTGCAGGATCTAAAAGCAAGATCATTACAGAAAAGATGACAAAGAAGAACAATAGAGGGAGTTCGTAACAATAGATGTCTAATGAGGGTTGCTTATATAAGTATTGTGTTCAGAATAACTTATTTATCTGGTTAAAGAATAATTTTGGTCAATCTATTATAGTAGTTTCAGACAGCAAGTTATCTTAGGAAGGACAAGCATATCAGTAATAGTCTTTGTTTAAAAGACAGATGGGCAGATGAAGAACATTAATTTCTTAATATAAAACAGCATCTTGACAAAAATATGTGGGGTATTAAATTGAGCTCTACTGCCAAAGTCCTTAGTTAGCTAATTTCTAAATTATTGTATTGTTAATGCTTTCCATGTTAATTTAAGTTTAGATTTTAAAGTTCCTGCATGCATAACATTAACGATCAAGGACATGGGGGTTAGGGTGATTAAACAGTAAACTAGAACATTTTGAGAAAAAATGGATTGTTTCCAGTCAGGCTTTCAGTGGTCTGCCCATTTTGAGAAATTGATAAAACAATCTGCAAAGACAGACATTTTGATTTCTTGTAGAGTTAAGTTATTAAATCCTTTGATAGTCATATGATTTCTGACTACCTGGGAAAGAGGCTGTATAGGTATTGTAAACAACAACGGTAAGATCGCATAGCCTTATACAGTACTTATAGATTTTGCACTCCTACAGATATTAGTGGACCTTTTGTAATCACAGACAGACCCTAGACTTACAAATAGGGAAATTCCTGTGCAAAGTACATTCTCTGATAGATATGTGAGAAAAACTACAATTAAGACTATCAAAATCATTGTTAATATTTATGTTGACAAGAATTTAGGAAGTTTTAGTCATGTGAGCAAACTCTAACAGGGCTGATCCATGTTTATTTTGGTGTGGGTTTGACTGCCTGTAATAAATTCATATTGGTCCTGGTGTGTCACTTACAGGGGAAAGATATAACATGATCAGCCAGTATAGTGACATAAATATCTTGTCATCTATATTGGTTAATGATATAGGCCTATAAGAGGTATGATGCAGTACAGACTTGCTGGGTTTATGGGTTACATATATCTGTAAGTCTTTTTAAGGAACAATTCATTGGTCAGAAGTGCAGTACAAGTGTTTTGCAAGTAAGAAAGATGTCATACTGGAAACAGTATATATCTGTGATGAAATTCCACCATATACAGGAAATGTATTATTTTTAAGTTGTTTAATCTGCTTTTGAAGATCATATAATATTGTTTGACTGAGTGTTTCCTCACAGTCATAAATAACAATCTAAAATCTTCTCATGCAGCATAAAAATAAAAAAAAAAAACAGTATAAAAGATTTTGAAGATGCTTAGTAAAATCAGTACTTATTTGCCATAGGGTTACTAATCCCTTTAGTTTGATTTTGGCAGACTAATGCTTTAATGATTGTTGCTAGGCAGTAATATGTCTATAAGACCTTAACTAAAGCTGGAGGTTGTCTAGATCCACTGCCATTATAAGATCAACAAGTTTCTGAATCTGAGTTGCAACTGTATACATAAAATCTTTAGAAATATTTAGGTCTCTTGCAATCTATGAACTTCTTTATAGGATTCATAGAAATTTCAAGGCAAATGATTGTTGTCACCATTTATACATTTCTAGTACCCAACCTTGTGCTATACTCTCTAGCTCTAGAAGGGCTAGTCCAGTGAAACCTTAGGTGAATTTTTAGCTACTCATCCAAGCAAATGGGCTATTTTTGAGGACTGTGTATATTTCAGCTTAACCAGCAAGGGTTGTGTCTTCCAGAGATGGAGAAGCACTGCATGATGAATCTGTCTCACCATCATGTTTATTAACTGCTGCTGAAGATTTATATCCCTGGTTCTTGTATTTGTGTGAAACTATTAGATTTTATAGGACATAGTAGATTCAGAACAACTGGGTCTCTAATGGCACAGCGAGAGAGGCATATATGTCCTCTCAAAAGAGTCTATAATATACAGAATAAAGTGGCAGTGCTTCTAACCCCTATTGGTAGCTCAGGGTCTTTGAGCCCATGATCTTCTCACCTTGTAACCTATGGTGTCTAGTTGTTTGATTTGTCTAGTGAAGAACATCCTAAAGGGATGATTGTACTCCACAACTGGCCTACTCAATATTGAGTATAAGGGAGCAGTGACCTTTTAGATTTGAACGATATTCCCTTGCAATTAGTTGTATTAAGTAGAAAAAATTTCTGACTGATGTTTCAATGATAATTGAAAAGAGAGAGAGAATTATCAATGCATGTTCCAAGGTGACTGTATTTTCATTTTGAAGTGGGGTGTGGTTTATGTTGCATGTTGAGGGGAGGGGTTGCCAATATTCCATATTCCAAGGATTCATGAAGCAGAGTGTTATCAAGGTAGCCATAACACCTCAGGCAGAATTACATAGAAGAATATGATGATATTGCACTTTTTAACATTTAATTTGTGCCCATTTTCACTATACCAGGTATTTGTAAGTGTATGTTCCTGCTGAAAGTTTGGGTATCAGAGGGGTGACTTAAAATTAACTCCATATTTGCAGTCACCTGCAAATTCAGTTAGACAGAGTTCTTACATTCTGGACTGAAAATGATCAAAGTAATTGCCAAAATGGAGGGTACCCAATACACAACGTGTAGGACACTACTGGTTACATTCATACTTTTTACTGAGGCACCTGAAAAAGAAAAAAAAATTATCCTTGTTTCCCGTCTTTCCTGACCTAGAGTAGTCCAAATACAGGCTTTGCTGTATTCTGGACTTTTGGAAAGTTCCTGTGTTGCCCATTTCCTTTCTTGGATAAATGGAGGCTTCTTTGTTCACCAGTGGCAGTGGGGAGCTTAGAGCAGCCTATCTATCCCTGGAGGAGTGTTCCCAGCACAAGAATCTGGTAGTCTATTGGCCGTTTTGGGCCAATTTCTAGCTCTTTCAAGTCCCGCTGTATAAAACCCACTTTGGAGCTTGTTACTACTCAGCCAAACTCCTTGTGGTCCTGCAGAGTGGTGCTAGCAGCAGAGAGGCTAAAAGAGTGACTGCTAACCTGATAAAAGTGTTTTTTTCCTGCTACTACCTGGGCGACTGTCCAATCTAGCTAAACTGCAAGTATTTCTGCTTCTTGAACTGTTTTAAACTGTTTAAAGTTGTTTTTGCACCTGCACATTTAAAGTTTGTCCTGTTTGTTGCATTTACCTGTTGAGGCTGCACACTCAAGTGCGCTAGCCTGTGTTACATATTTATTGCATTTTCCTGCTGTTTGTTGCAAAAAAAAAAAAAAATTATCCTTGTTTCCCATCTTTCCTGACCTGGAGTAGTCCAAATGCAGGCTTTGCTGTATTCTGGACTTTTGGAAAGTTCCTGTGTTGCCCATTTCCTTTCTTGGATAAAGGGAGGCTTCTTTGTTCACCAGTGGCAGTGGGGAGCTTAGAGCAGCCTATCTATCCCTGGAGGAGTGTTCCCAGCACAAGAATCTGGTAGTCTATTGGCCGTTTTCGGCCAATTTCTAGCTCTTTCAAGTCCCCCTGTATAAAACCTGCTTTAGCGTGGCTTTGCACGATTTTGTGCATAGTGCAGCATTGGGCAGCACCACTTAATTGGGTTTAAACCATTCTCGGCTCCATAAAGTCTGCTCTTCACTTTTTCCCTTAGAACTGATCTAGGTCTCACAATAAACACCCTATTCCTACTCTAAAGCCTGGCACTTGCTCACTAAAGCAATTATATAAGTCAGCACTAAAAAATTAAAAGCACTGCACCCTCACAAACTCCCCTTGAGTACCTTGTTCCCTATTGGCCCCTTTTTTCAATTATAAAGGAATTCCCAATACTATTCTAACATGTCCAAAGGTCAGTTGTCAATCTCCTCTCCAGTCCAGCTGGTGAATCTGGGAATCTTGAGGCAATGTTACAACTGTCTCATGTACACAGACAACCCTCTCCTCCTCCCAACAAATTCCAACATATGTGAGAGATGCAACCATATAGCCAAACTGGAGGCTAAGCTCTCTCAACTCAATACTGGTGTAACCAGTCAGGAGGAGAAGGAAACCACACTCACTACAATTCCAGTCTCACATAGACCTACCACGACAGCAAACCATACACATAAACACACAAAAACATACTCGGAGGCTCTAAATAAAAATCTGCCTAAGCAGCAGAGACCTCCAAAGCAGACACCCAAGCAACCGCTACCCCAAAACAAAACACGTGCAACACATAGCTCACAAAGCCAGTGTGCTGAACAGTCACAGCTCTTAAGGCTAAACAACACACCTGATACACTTGTAATAGGTGACTCCATCGTCAGGCACACTGACATCCCGCTCACCAGGCTGAACAAGGAGAAGGTCATGGTGAGCTGCCTGTTGGGTGCTAGGATCTGCCACATAACACAAGCAATCAGGTCACTCCAAGGCAAGTACAAATATGACTCAGTCATTGTCCATGCTGGTGTGAATGACCTGAGACGTACCTCCCTGGACTACATGAAAAGAGACATAGAGGAGCTCTCTGAGCATGTAGCCCAGGCTTGTATGACCCTGACCTTGAGTACCATCTTACCCTCACCAAGAATGATGCCACAATATGAAGCCAAGATGATCAATTTCAACAACTCGCTTAAGTATTGGTGTCATTCAAAGGGGACCCAATGCCTGTTAGCCTGGGATGACATGCTCGACAAGCCATGATGCTTTGCTAGGGACGGCTTGCACCTGTCACCCCTGGGCTTTCGGATATTGGCAAAGGCTCTTGTCACCCCCATAGTGCCTTTTTTAGGCAAGGCTCAAAAGACAAACCCACCTCCATAGGTATCACAAGGGATAAGAAACTAAAAGTAATGCTACTCAACGCCAGAAGTCTAAACCTGAAGATGCATGCACTCGAAACTCTCCTTAGCATGGAGAACATCGATATCTGTGCAGTAACAGAAACCTGGTTCAAGGCTCCCGAGAGCACCCCAGCACTACCAGGTTATACCTCATACCATGCTTTTCAGCCCCAAAACTTGGACCGTACCACAAAAGGAGGGGGAGTATCAATATTCGTCAAAGATACCCACACCTCCAGGTTGGTGGCACAGCACGAAGCATCAGAGACTATTCATGTGCAACTAACAGTGGGTAAAACTGCCTTCCAGTTTATAGCCTGCTACAGACCACCCTCCCAATCCCAGGAACCCCACTCGGCCTTCCTGAGAACACTGGAAAATATGAAGGTCTCTCCAAACACTATTATATTGGGTGACTTCAACTACCCAAACATAGAATGGGAGCATTACTCTAGCTCCAACACCCTAGCCCAAAGGTTCCTAGAATTTATAAACTCAAATGCTATGGAACAACTTGTTACCACTCCCACAAGAGGGGAAAACATACTGGACCTGATCATCACCAACATGGTAAGATCAGACCATAAAATAATCTCACTGGATAGTCACATCCCGACCCCTCCCCCTGCCCAGAAAACCACAGTGAAAAACTTCTCTAAAGCAAATTTCACACTCCTCAAATTAGTGGTGAAATCCTTCAAAGCCCTGGGCCTGTGGAAAATATGGACCAGACTGCAGAATCCTTTATAAACGCATTCTATGAACACCTTCAGGAATGCATGGATCATGCAATCCCAAATAAAACCAAGACCCAATCCTCCAAAGGCAGACGTCCTGTCTGGTGGACCCCAGCCATAAACAAACTATACAATAGAAGGAGGAAGCTACTACATGATAGAGCAAAATCCCAAAAAGGGAAGGCATCTCTGATCAGTATTAGCAAAAAACTACGGACAATCATAAAATCGTCTAAGGTCAGCTTAGAGAGAAAAATTGCACAGGACACTAAGGATAATCACAAGGCTTTCTTTAGTTATGTCAGGAACCTGGGTGGGAATTCCCAGATATGCTCAGAATTAGTCCAAAATGACAAAAAATACACCAAACCCACAGACATTGCCAACATCCTAGCTGACAGGTTCAGCGCAAACTCCCCCCCCCCCACCAAAAGGGCAAATATCTATCCCAGCAGTGTGCTGCCCCCCTGACATCTCAGATGCTCAGGTAAGAGCTGCCCTCTCCAAAGCAAAAAGCACAGCATCAGTGGGACCAGATGGTGTCCCGGGCTGCGTCCTACATGAACTCCAAGAAGAGCTAAACCCAAACATAAAACTACTGTTCAATCTCAGCCTTACTACAGGATATGTACCCAAAGAGTGGCGTACAGCAACAGTAGTCCCTCTCCACAAATGTGGTGCCTCAACAGATCCTGGAAACTATCACCCCATAAGCCTGACTAGCTTGGTCTGCAAAGCTATGGAAAGGATCATCATGGACCTCATAAATAAAGATATCGGGGACCTACAGACACTAGATCCTACCCAGTTTGGCTTTGTTAAGGGCAGATCCTGCCTCCTAAACCTGGTTGATATCTTTGAAACAGTCACCAAGGCCATTGACGAGGGGAAGATGGTCCACACAGCCTACCTGGACCTCGCAAAAGCCTTCGATACAATACCCCACTCGGGCATTATAGATAAGCTCACCAACTTAAATATAAACCCCTGTGTCACTAGATGGGTTGCAAACTGGCTCAAAGACAGAACCCACATGGTTAGAATTGCTGAAGTCATGTCAGACTCCAAACCAGTTACAAGTGGTGTCCCACAAGGCTCAGTCCTGAGACTTCTCTTGTTCGGTATATATTTCTCGGAGGTACAGGCCAACACAGAAGGACTGTGGCTGACCAAGTTCGCAGATGACTGCAAACTGGGCACCATAATCGACTCTCCAGCCAACACAAGCATCCTCCAAAAGGGCCTAATAGAAACAGACAACTGGTGCCAGAGCCATGGCCTCAAGCTAAACGCCAAAAAGTGTATAGTCATCCCCTTTGGCAAAAACAAAGTGCCCACAAATTACCACATAGGTGGTAATCCATTAAGTATGGAAGAAGTAATTAGGGACCTGGGGACCCAAGTTGATAGCAATCTCTCATTTGACAATCACGTGGCCAAAGTGGTTAGAAAAACATTTTATATAGCCAACCTAATCATGAAGGGATTCACATCTAGATCAGGGGAGGTCATCGTGCCTCTTTACTCATCCCTCATCAGGCCCATAATTGAATACAATGCCCCTTTTGGGATGTACCTTACCAGACACCTGCAGCAACTGGAAAGACCCCAAAAGTACCTCACCAAGAGGATCAAAGGGCTCAAACAGATGCCATATGCTGCCCGGCTAAAGAAACTCCAGCTGTACTCAGTGGCATACCACCTGCTCAGAGGCGATCTGTGCCTGACGTATAAAGCCATGTCCAACCCGGAATTAATGGACATGCTGCACCTCAGAAAATCCAAATCCCATCGAGCTACGCGCTCGAGAGACTTGAACCTCAGCACTGAAATAAATAGGACATGCTGGAGGGACAGATTCATAACCCAGAGGCTCCCTTCACTCTGGAATAAAATCCCAGTCCAGATTAGGCAGAGTCCCTCATTGACCCTCTTCAAGAGGAATCTTGATAAGTGGATGGGAGATCGTAGGTTTACCCCGAGTATCACTTCTGTGTCACTGTTAGACAGAGGCACAGTATACTAACCTTGAAAAAGGGTATAGCAAAATTAATTTAAAATGGGTGGCGAAAGCCAAACACACTCTGGCTAGGCTTATAAATGCCCTAGGGCAGATAGCCTAGTATGAACCTATGAACCTATGAACCTATGATACTTACACTACATGGGTTGTATATGTTATTGAATTTGCTATCTTTCCTCATAAGGATATATTTTTTAAGTGTTAAGCATGATTAAAAATGACAGCATGAGGCATAAGGTTCAACACCTTGACCAGGCCAAGATGTACCATGACAACTGCATGACCACCATTAACAGCCTGTGTAACTGTCTTGAAGAAGTTAATCAGATTGATTAGTGAGGATTTTCCCATGACAAAGTCAAATTGCTGAGTCAAATGTAGAGATTTTTGATAGTCTGATAATTTATGAGATCGGTTATACTACATTGCATGAGTTTACAGATGAGGCCTGTCAAGTTAATGAGCCTATATTTCCTGAGGTTAATGGTAGGGCTGCTCTTATGTCAGGGTATCCTTACTGCAGTGTGCCAAACTGGAGGGTCAAGATATATAGCTAGATTTAGGATAAACAGTTTAAGGGGTGGCTCTGCCTATTTATGACTGCTTATTAAATGACCATTTATATTTTCAAGCCCTATGGAACAAAGTTTTCTGGTCTTAGAAACCACCTTCAGTACACGTTCCTTTGTGAATATAGGTGGATAAGGGATTCATGAATATGTAGATTTTGGAAAAAAGTCTCTGGGGTAAACCTAGCACAGAATTTGTTTGTTAGTATATTGGTAATGTCTGTTAGATCTGAATGGTAGGTGCCATTTTAATTAAGCACAGAGCAATGTTGGACACAATTCCTTAATTTTCTAACATAGTTAAAGATGGATTTATAATTGCCCTTAACTTCAGATGTTAATTTAACTTCAGGCATTGCTTTCATAGACCTAATAGCATTTTTTTAAGTGTTTAGTAATCATTTTTGACACTATCCTTGACATGAGTTTTGCTGTATAATTAAAGGGTTTTTTTGTTCTTTTCTTTTGCCGTTAAGATTATTTATGCTGAAGAAACATAAGGATGGTTTGTTTCTAAATGTCCCATTATATTTTGTTGTGGTTAGACTGCCAACTGCCTACCTTGACCTAGCCAAGGCATTTGACACAACACCCCACTTGGGAATTATTGACAAACTCAAGAGGTTAGGTACCAACCCGTATGTCACCCGGTGGGTAGCCAACTGGCTCACAGACAGGACTCAGGAAGTTAGAATTGGGGAGTCCACCTCTACCAAGAGGCCAGTCACAAGTCGAGTCCGTAAAAGGATCAGTCCTTTTTGGCATTTACTTCTCAGAAGTCAGGGACAATGTCAGTGATCTCTGGCTGACTAAATTTGCAGATGATTGCAAATTAGGAGCTGTCATTGAGTCTCACACTGACACTCATGTTCTCCAGGAGGGGCTGACATAGACAAACAAATGGTGTCAAAGCCATGGACTAAAAGTAAATGCCAAGAAATGCATAATGGTATTCTTTGGAAAGTCATCCATCCCTGGTAACTATCATATTGGCAACACACCCCTTAGAGTTGACCCAGTGGACAGGGACTTAGGAACACACATATATAGTAATCTAGCCTTTGACCATCATGTGTCTACAATGGTGAGGAAATCATTCTATGTTGCACAACTTATAATCAAAGGTATGGCTCCTAAGTTCAAGGAAGTCATTGTTCCACTGTATTCAGCATTCATCAGACCTATCATTGAGTACAGTGCTCCCTTTGGTATATACCTAACCAGGCATATCCAACATTTGAACATCCACAGAGGTTCCTCACTAAAAGAATACAGGGGGTAAGTAACATGTCCTATGCAGATCACCTCATGCCTCTGTCCCTGTATTCTGTCTCCTACAGGCTCTTGAGGTGAGATTTATGCCTGGTATACAGGGCATTATCATACCCTACTCTGATGGACCTCTTGCATATCCACAAAACAAACAGCACCCAAATTACCCATTCTAAAGATGTAAACCTTGCCTGTGATATAAATAGGAAATGTTGGAGCGATAGGTATTTATCCCAGAGACTACCCTGTCTATGGAACAGGCTCCCCATCCATGTGAAGCAGAGTTCCTCCCTAACCCAATTCAAGTGCAACTTGGACAACTGGATGGGAAACCAGAAATGCATCCCTGGCTTGGCACTTATGCCTCTAATGGACACAGCTAACCTGTAAATGGTTCATCTACCAGGTCCATGCTTACACTTATCAAGGGTATCAGAACTTATCAGAGATTTGAGATGCATAGCTAGGCTTAAAAAGGCCCTTGTGACCATTAACCTAGTAAACTCCTATGACCTTATAAATACAGGAGAGCCTCAGGGTCAAGAAATTTATTATTGAGGCTACTTGCAATGAGAAGGGCCAAATTAATGTGATCCAGGTTTGGGTTATATACGTTTGTTACACAGGAATGTACATTAGCTGGATTTGCCTAAAAATGTACTATGAGGGCAGTAAAGGCTTTAGCCAATATGGAGAAATCTTTGAATGAAAGATGTAAATCATTCTTTGTGAGGAAAGGTGGATTATCGAGCATCTCATCCCATTCTGATAAATACTGTATCCCCCTGGAAGGACACCAACTATTTAATCATTTGTTGAAACTATCTTTTTTTTTTGTACCTTGACATCATTCTCGGGGAATGAAGGATTCTACTTAGGACCATTGTCTTGACTACATTTGTCATGTGCATGGAGAGTTCTAATAGGTCTCTTGGGATGCCCCTCATGGCTTTACATGCCAAGTTAATTATTCTCACATGGACCACAACTCTGTTGTAGTCACATTTGTCAGGTGTAGGAGTCTTTACAGCCCTTGCAACATCAGAGATCATTGTGCCTGAAAGAAAGCTCATAGTAATTATATCTTTCTCCAGCCTTGTGAGTGGAGAATCCATATGCCTAACTATATAGCCATCTATTCTTTTCT
The DNA here is from genome assembly GCF_019279795.1 of Protopterus annectens. Taxonomy (NCBI): domain Eukaryota; kingdom Metazoa; phylum Chordata; order Ceratodontiformes; family Protopteridae; genus Protopterus; species Protopterus annectens. The sequence goes on from NC_056737.1 coordinate 1,896,596,668, forward strand.
TAGCATAGTGGTTTGATGTAATAGATTTGAAGTAATTTGACTCTCAGAAACTTTATTGTAAGTGTGCCTGAAGGAGATGAGGTGTTGAATTTTCACTTAGACCTAGTATTCCTAAATCTAGGAGACTTTGGTGAATATATTTTACAACCACAGTGTAAGAAATTTTAATGGAATTTTTGTTTAGATTGTATGTGCCACCCATTTTCCACACCTTTTTGTGAGAGAGAGAGAAGCCTCTGAAATAGTTAAATATAGTTAGGAATAGTAGATTTGCATTTGTGAAGATATTGTGACTAGAGCTGTTCTATGCAAACTAACGGTGCTTTTGGCTAAGGTGGCAACTGTGAACATAAGAGCAGTGCAGGGCAGCTGCAGGCTGCTTGGTACACACTGCAGCTTGTCACACAAGTTGCAGGTAGGTGTGGATCCTTACAAGTTTCACTAACAACAGCTGAGTATAAAAGTCTGGGAGAAGGTGGAGCTATGATTGCAAATGTTGATCATGTTGTCTGTGCCCATACAGAATATGATGTGGCAGCATGGCACAGTGCTAAAACACTGTTATTTATAACAACAAAAACAGCAAGAAATGCTCAGTAGGGCATAATAACCAACCAAAGCAAATTATACTTCAACTCAGTGGTAAGCATAAGCCTAGACTGGTCTTCTGTTCTGTCACCAGAGGAAAAACTATAAATTAATTTAATGCAAGGTCACTAAAAAGTTAGAAACAGTGCTGGATGTATTAGTATAGTCACTATTAAGCAAAATCAGGCAAAAGTTACTTGTTCCAGGTGGTGTAGGCTTCAGGAGCAAAGCCAGATCTGACTTAAAATGATCTCAATCTGGAGTATGCAGCTCAATGTGTAGCAGTGCATAGTAAATGAGAGGCTATCCGTGTTAAATTGTCTTATTTATAAAACTGCATCATTGTATTAATTGTGCAACTGCTGAACCTATTTTTTTGAAATCAGTGTTTTTAGTTACTGACTGCAGAAATGTTTACATTTTGCTATGCAATTAAAGGTTTGCTGAATAAAAAATGTGATGATGATCAGATAATGTAGTAGGTGGGTTGTCTAATTTACTTTATGAACATATTTTTTTAAGGAGTGTGAAACAGAGATGTTGTCAGAGATAAGGAATGATTCAAGATTTGAGACTATCTGAATCAAAGACTTCTAAAAGACCATCTTAACACATACTCAGTTTACTTTCCCATCAGTAGTTCTGTACTGAAGATAGTGGACTACGTACATGTTAGTTTACAAAGTCCATTGAACATGTGGGAGACACAGACAAATGTAGGTTTTATAAAACAGAATTGCAAATAGTTGCATATCTTCTTGCTGGGTGTGATATACTAATGGCAGAAGGACTGTATACTGAAAGGCATAATAATGTGGCAAAGCTGTTACATTGGGGATTTTGCAAACATTATAATATTAAAGTAGCTGAAAAACACTGGAAACATGAATCACAAAGCATCATAGAAAATGATGCTTTGTATCACATGGTACCATCCATTACCAACAGCTCAAAAGTAGATGCAAGAAAACCAAATATGGTAGTCCATGAAAAGAAGACAAAAGTAGCCTGATTATTGAAATCGCTACACCCAGTGACTGCAGTGTCTTATGTACAGAGAGACACAAAGCCGTAAAGTACCAGAATTGGCAGGCAGAAGCAAAGGCACTATGGAAGAAAGATACCCAGACAGTTCCAGTAGTAGTAGGAGCAATGGGTCTTATAAAAAATAATTCACAGTCATACGTAAATATGTTACCGATACATGTAACTCTGCACAAATTGCAGAAGGAGTCATTACTGGGCACATTGCGGGTGTCGCGAAGAGCACTCCTGGCTAGTATCAAAGATTGAAACAATACTAATTTCATGAACTTTAATCATACTTTGACTTAGGAATGGGGTCCATTCCCATCATGGTATTAGAAACCCAAAATACTTGTAGAAATTAAAAAGATCATACTACCTGTACAGCTGTTCATACTAAGTAAGAGCAGGGATGTTGTTGCTTTTTCACATCTTTATCTCTTATTTTAGGAAGACTAAAAGTACCATAAGCAGTCCAAAATATTTCTAATTTTTTTCTGCTGGATCTAGTGTGCTGAGGTTTGACTGCCGTTAATCAATTTTTTTTTATCGTGTTTCATTTAAAAATGGTGACTACTTCTGAGGTGTAGTAGTCTGTGTTACTGTCCTAAGTCTGCAAGTTGGAGGGTTGAAATTTGTCCTTCAGAAAGTGACTAGGTGGTAGATAAAAGTTTTCTTGTGTCATTGCAGGTTTTTTCACATAAGCAGATCAGAATGATTAACAACTATATTCCTTTACTTAGTAGCATGTTCACTGCTATGGGTTAATCTCTGTTTTTCATACATTTCATGACCGATCTGTAACCTTTAAAAAATCCTTGTTCCTAATGCACAGCTGGAAAAGCTAATAAAAGAAATGAGCAGCACTAATAAAGACGAAATGAGAGACAGGTGCATCACACAGTGTGTAGAATGAACAAAAGAAACCCTCTATCTTAGTGAAATAAAATACCTCAGTTCCTGTCTTCAGTGTAATCTCTGTACTTTTATGGTTATTATAAATAGCTTTGTAGATGATGGTGATTAAGCTTCTTGAAGGCTGCTGTGTCGCATGCTTGACATCAAAACTTAGAAATTTTCAGTCTATAAAATGGAAATATAAACCAAGCTGTTCAACCTTTTCCAGCTTTTTAAATTTCAAAGAGAAAAATTTGCCATATAATTTGCTCTAAGCCTTCCCTGTTCTAGATAGATGCACCTGATGCAAATAGATCAGATATGGACCCCACCAGCCCGCTCATGCTCTACAGCTATGTATGTTCTATACATGTCCTTGTCAACCACACCATTTGAATTAGAGTGCTTCTGTTGATTTCCAGCCCCAACCAATCCAGTTAAGTAGTTTAATTTGCTGTGTTTTGCTTCTTCTTGGTATTCTAATGTGATTTTGATATTTTAAAAGTGTTATTTGTAGTGATTTTGCACTTTTAATTTCTTTAAGTGCTTATTCAAGCAATCAAAAGGTTTGGGAGGGTTTGATCAGCAATGTAGTGGGTATAGAAGGTAACTTGGTCTCTTCTCTGCTTAAAAATATACGAATAAACCTAAAAATGTACTCTTGTGATTGGAAAAGGACTATTATGTTTGTTTATTGATATTCTCTACCTATATCAATTGATCTGCTGCAATGCTTTCAATAGGTGCAGGTACTTACAATCTCAATTTTCCCTATAAAACTAACATTTGAATTTTCCTCAGTATTTAGTTGCACAATGAGCAACTGCTTTTAGTATAGGGAATCACTGCCCCAACCAGTCTATACCTAGATTTTAGTCTTCATCCCTAAAGCACCCAGGCAAGCCAGTTGTAAACTTTTCCTGTACCCTCCTCCCCCTTGTAGATGATTCAATAAGTATCTGGAATCATGGATATACACTTTCCTACTATCTCTGTAGAAAGCTTGGTAGAAACTGGCTAAAATTTTATCCATCCCTTTCAGTCCCTTTTTAGGCAATGTCAACATGACAAAAGTATCACCATAACAAAAAAAACCCTCAAATCAACCTTGATGTGTCACTGCTCAACGATAGGAGCCTAAACTAGAAATGTCATACCCTGCATGTTCTCCTCACTCTGGTGAATGTAGACATCTATGTCATTACCAAAACTTGGTTTAAAGCCACAGAAAGTACTCTGGCAGTGGAAAGCTACAGTACCTTCCTCACATTTAGATCAAATGCAGCACAGACAGGGGGTAAAGGTGCAGGTGTCTCAATCTACATTAGCATGAAATACAATAGGTTAGTTAAAAAGGATGATGCCTTGGAGTTCGTTCACATCCAAGTTTCCATAGACAACGTTGCTTACCATGTTGTGGCCAGATACAGGACAACCTCTATGCACCATGAAGCTCACACCTCTTACCTAGACCTGCTAGAGGCATTCAACATCCAACCAGATACCCCATTCATGGGTGACTTTAACTATCCCTCTATAGACTGAAAAACTTACACTGCCTCTAACTCACAGTTGCAACATTTCCTGAGCTTTATCAACACAAAAAACAACTTAGACCAAATAATGCACTCTCCAACCAGAGGATCAAACATATTGGACATTGTATTCATCAACTTGGGAGAATGTTGCCCCCCCCCCATGTCATGTCCTCATTGGTGAAGTCAAGCCACAAAGCTGTCTTTCTCTTAAAATAAAGATCACCGCCAAAAAAACAACTAAACCCATAACAGTTGCCAACTATTCTAAAGCAGACCTCATCCTATTAAACAACAGTTTGTCAAAATTCAGTGGTCCCTCAAACTCCAAGATCACAGCTAGCTATGCAGAATTATTTACAGAAACCCTGTCCAAATGTGTAAATGGCTGCATTGAAGCTGCTATACCTACCAGAAGTAAACCCAGATCTAACAGCAAAAACAAACTGCACTGGAGGAATCGTTACCTTAACAGGCTATATAACAAAAGAAAAAAAGTCATGACCAAAATCAGAAAGAGCACCTCTCAAAGGGACAATAGCTATTTGATTCAACTAAACAAGAAAGAAAGAGAACTAATAAAGTCAAACAAGGTCAGTTACGAGGTCAGGATAGCCTCCCAGGCTAATGACAGTCACAAGGCCTTCTTCAGCTATGTCAAGAACCTTGAAGGTAATACTTTGCAATGTACAGAAGAGGTGGTAAATGGCACAACTCATACTAGCCATGATGATATAGCAAATTTACTGACTGATAAATTTAGCTATAACTTCAGCCCCACTCCCCACTCTACTACCCCCTGTGATATCCCTTCCAGCATATCCCCTCCCCCAAGTATCAGCAGAGAGCAGGTCCTGGAGGCACTCACCAAGGGCAAAAACTCTGCTTCACTGGGCCCCCAACAATATCTCCTCTTGCCTCCTAAATAGCCTAAAACATGGCCTAGCAGGACCACTTCAGGCACACTTCAAGTACAGCCTCAAAACAGGTTACATGCAAGGTGAAATGAGGGATGCAACAGTCATCCCTCTTCATAAGAGTGAACTATCGACTGATCCTGGGAACTACAGATTCCTCAGTCTGACAAGTCTAATATGCAAAGCCATGGAGCAAATTATCATGGAAATTATCAGATGTTGGTAACCTACAGATATTGGACCCATCCCAGTTTGGATTTATTAAGGGAAAGTCTTGCCAACTTAAACTGGTAGACTTCTTTCACAGGGTCACCAAGACTAATGGGTAAGGGGAAAACCATCCTTACCACCTACCTTAACCTGACCAAAGTATCCCATACAGTATCCCAATGAGGTATTGTTGGCAGACTTTCAGAACTAGGCATATGTCCTACATAACTCACAGGATTGCCAGGTGAGAACATATGTAGACAGTAATCTGGCATTCGACCAACACATAGCTAAGATAGTAAGAAAATTAACTTTTTCACTCAATTCATAAGATATGGTATGGCATCCAGGTTCAAGGAAGTTATAATACTACTCAACCCTTATCAGACCCATCATTGAGTTCAGTGCCCACTTTGGCATGCACCTAACCAGACATTTGCAACAACTGGAATGCTGTCAAAGGCTCCTTACCATTGAGAATCCAGGGTATGAATACCCTGTCCTACACATATCACCTTAAGGTCTTATCTCTGTACTCAGTCTCCTTCAGGTTACTGAGAGGTGATCTGTGCCTAGCATATAAGGATCCCTCAGATCCAGCTCTGATGGATCTCTTGCACATCTGCAAGACAAACAGCACCAGAAACAATAGATACAAGGCCTTGAATTTTGCCTGTGACATAAATACAGCCTGCTGGAGAGACTAATATTGTCATCTATGTGATGCAGAATTCATCCCTGACCCTATTCAAAATAAACCTTGATCACTGGATGGGAAATCACAAATTCAGCCCACTCTGGCCCCCATGCCTGTGATGGACAGTGGTTGAAAGTAACCAAATTAATCCCCAACTAATATACCCCCTACATAACCCTTCAGTAAATCTTTGCTAACATATCCCACCGTATAGGCATCCAAGGAACTCTGAGACAAAACCGTGTTGCATTGCATGGCTATTCCTGTAAAGACCCTGGTGGTTGTTAGCCTCATATAAACCTATAGCTCTATCAGCCTATGGAAATGGGCATCCTGAGACAATGTAACAATTGTGTCATGTATACTGACAGCCACTTAACTCTTAAGCAAACTGATACAGTGTTTGTATGATGTAGTTATACAGTATCACTGGAGGCAAGGATCTCAGACACTACTAATAAAAAACAGATAGTCAGAGACACACAATACCACACTACACCCACCACACAAGGTACAGACCACACACATAGAATGACACATGCTGAGTCTCATAAATGCAATCTATATAAAGTTCATAGGCCTCCCAGATGCAAACATAGCAACATTTATCTTCAACTACCTCGTAAACACACAACTCAAGTAGCTCTCATCAAAAGGCACCTGTAATTCAGAGAGTCTCAACTCCTAAGCATATAAGATAAGCCTTCATGCAACTGAATATATTGGCCAAAGGATATTCCATTCTGAGACACACTGATGCACTGCTCACCAAGATGAGCAAAGAGAGGGCCATGTTCAGCTGCTTACTGGGAGACAGGATTTGCCACAAAATGCATGCACTTAAGCTGTTGCACCACAAGTACAAATGTGATTTAGTTATAGCATATATGAGACTGAACAACATGAGACATATCTCCCTGGACTACATGCAGAGACACATGATGGATATCTCAGAGTATGTGTCTGATGCAGAAAGAAAACTAGCCCTGAGCAGCATTTTGCCTTCACCTAGAATGATACCATTATATGAATTAAAAATAATTGATTTTAACAACTGCTTTAGCCTCTGGTGTTATTTGAAGGGGGTACAATACATATCTGCCTAGGAGGATGTGGGAGACAAAGGTGGTATATCAGCAAATCCAAACAACTATAGACCTATAAGCCTGACCAGCCTCATCTGGAAGGCAATAGAAAGTATAATTATGGAATGAATAAACAAAGACACAGGCAAACTACTAAACATCAACCTTGTGCCAGCTCGGTTTTGTCAAAGACAAATTCTCCCTACTCATCTTTGCTGATTCTTTGAGAAGGTCACCAGTGTGATGGATGAGAGAAAAACTATTCACACCATATATCTGGACTTCACAAAGGTATTCTGCATCATCCTCCATTCAAGCAACTTTAATAAACTCATCCAGCTAAATGTAAATTCCTATGTAAATCAAACTGGCTATCTAATAGAACCTAAGACATTAAAGTGGGTGGCTGTACTTCCACCAAGACATCTGTCAGTAGTGGACTTCCCCAGGCTTGGTTTTTGGGTCACTTCTTTTTGGCATCGACTTCTTAGAAGTCAAGGCAAATGTTGAAGGCTTATGACTGATAACGTTTGCTGAGGACTATAAAGTCAGTGTCATCATAAACTTTGCAGAAGGCACCAACATCTTCAGGAAAGCTTGTCACAATTAAATAGCTGGTGTCAAGACTGTGGCCTAAACCTAAATGTTAAAAAGTGCATTGTATCCTTTGGCAAGGATGTTGTCTCTTATAGGTTCATAGGTTGGTTCATAGATTGATACTAGGCTAGCTGCCTGAAGGCATTTATAAGCCTAGCCAGAATGTGTTGGCTTTCACCGCCCCCTTAGATTAGTTCCCTGTGCCTCTGTCCAGCAGAGCCACTGAAGTGATACCTGAGGTAAACTTTCTGTTTTCCATCCACTGGTCAAGGTTTCTTTTGAAGAGTGTTAGCGAGGAGCTCTGCCTAATGTAGATTGGAATCTTGTTCCAAAGCATGGGAAGTCTCGGGGACAGGAATCTATTCCTCCAGCACATCCTATTTATTGTTGTGGTGAGGTTTAGATCCCTAGAGCATGTGGCATGAGGGGATAAGGTTTTCTTTAGGTGGAGCATGTCCATCAATTCTGGGTTGGACATTGCCTTCTATGTCAGGCGGAGATCACCTCTGAATAGGCGGTATGCAACCGAGTACAACTGGAGTTTCTTCAGTCGAACTGCATAGGGCATCTGTTTGAGGCCAGTGATCCTCTTGGTGAGGTACTTCTGTGGTCTTTCCAGCTGTTGCAGGTGTCTTGTAAGGTACATCCCAAATGGGGCATTGTACTCTATGATGGGTCTGATGAGTGATGAGTAGAGGGGCACAATGACCTCTTTCGATCTGGAAGCGAACCTTTTGTGATTAGGTGGGCCATGTAGAAGGATTTTTCTAACAACTTTGGCAATGTGATTCTCAAAGTTGAGATTACTGTCTACTTGGGTCTCCAGATCCCCTATTACGTCTTCTGTATTTAGAAGACTACCACCTATGTGGTAGTTTGTGGGTACTTTGTTTTTCCAAAGGGGATGACTATGCACTTTTTGGCATTTAGCTTGAGGCCATGATTTTGACACCAGGTATCCTTCTCAGTGAGACCCTTTTGTAGGATGTCTGTGTTAGCTGGAGAGTCAATTATAGCCTATAGTTTGCAATCGTCTGTGAACTTGGTCAGCCATAGTCCTCCTGTGCTTGCCTGTACCTCTGAGAAGTATATGCCGAACAGGAGGGGTGCTAGAACTGAGCCCTGGGGAATGCCACTTGTCACTTGTTTAGAGTCGGACCTAGCTCCTGCAACTCTCCCCATGTGGGTTCTGTCTATGAGCCAGTTGGCAACCCATCTTGTGACGTAGGGGTTTATGTTCAGGCTGGTGAGCTAGTTTATAATACCAGAATGAGGAATGGTGTCGAAGGCCTTAGCGAGGTCTAGGTAGGCTGTGTGTACCACCTTTCCCTCATTTATAGCCTTGGTAACTGTCTCAAAGAAATCCACCAGGTTTAGGAGGCATGATCTGCCCCTAACAAAGCCAAACTGGGTAGGGTCCAGTGTTGGGAGGTTCACAATGTCTCTGTTAATGTGTTCCATGATGATGTGCTCCATAGCCTTGCAGACCAAGCTAGTCAGGCTTATAGGGCGATAGTTCCCAGGGTCTATTGTGGCTCCACCTTTGTGGAGCAGAATAACCATTGCTGTGCGCCACTCTATGGGTATATTGCCTGTGGAGAGGCTGAGTTTGAACAGTGTGTTTAGGTGAGGGGTTAGTTCATCTTTGAGCTCGTGTAGGACGCAGCCTGGGACACTCTCCGGTCTCATTGATGCTGTGTTTTTGGCTTTGGAGAGGGCTGTTTTAACCTGAGTGTATGTGATTTCAGGGACTCTACATTCTTCTGGTATGGTTATGGGCCCTTTTGGGTGTGAGACGGGGGTGAAGTATGTGCTGAACCTGTCTGCCAGGATGTTGGCGATATTGGTCGGTTCAGTGTATTTTGTACCATTCTGCACTAACTCCGAGCAGATCTGAGCATTGCCACTTAGATTCTTGGCATAGCTATAGAATGCCTTGTGGTTATCCTTGGAGTCCTTGGCAATTTTTCTTTCAAAGCTCGCCTTGGATGATTTTATGAGAGATCGTAGTTTCTTGCTGATACTGATCAGGGATGCCTTCCCTTCTTGTGATTTTACTCTTTTCTGTACTTGTTTCCTCCTTCTATTGTATAGCTTGTTTATGGCAGGAGTCCACCAGACTGGTTTCCTTTTTTTGGAGGAGTGAGTCTTGGGTTTGCTTGGGATGGCACGATCCATGCATTCTTGTAGCTGCCCGTAGAATGCATTAGTAAAGGATTTTGCAGCTTGGACAGTGTTATCCTTCAGCATGGGGTCTTTGAAACTTCCACCTCGGTCTTAAGTAATGTGAGGTTTGCTTTTGAAAAGTTTTTCACGGTGGTTTTCTTATCAGGGGTGTGGGTGGAATATGGATATCCAAAACGATTTGTTTATGGTCAGATCTAACCAGCGAGGGGTTGACCTCTGGTGTGGAACACCGGTCACCCATGTTGGTAATGACCACGTCCAATACGTTGTCACCTCTGGTGGGAGTGTTGACCAGTTGAACCAGGGTGTTTGAGTTTATAAATTCTAGGAAAAGTTAGGCAAGGGCATTAGTACTTGAGTAGTTCTCCCAGTTAATGTTTGGGTAATTGAAATCACCCAATATCAGGGTGTTTGGTGGGACCTTTATGTTTCCCAGTGTTTTCAGAAATGCGGAATGGGGGTCTTGGGACATGGTAAGTAATCTGTAGCAAGCTACAATTTGAATTGCAGTTTTGCCCATTGTTAGTTGCACGTGGATGATCTCTGAAGCATCGTGCTGTGCCACTAACCTGGAGGTGTGGGTATCCTTGATGAATATGGATACGCCCCCGCCTTTTGTATTTCGGTTTGGGTTCTGTGGCCGAAATGTATGGTATGAGTTATAGCCTGGTAGTGTTGGGGTGCTCTCTGGAGCCCTAAACCAGGTTTCTGTTACTGCACATATATCAATTTTATCCATACTGAAGAGTGCCTCGAGTCCGTGCATTTTGAGGTTTAGACTTCTGGCATTGAGTAGCATTAGCCTCAGTTTTTTGTTACTTGTGCTATTTACGGCGGTGGATTTGTCTTTTGAGCCTTGCCTAAAAAGGCACTATGGGGTGGCAAGACCCTTGGCCAGTATTCTAAAGCCTAAGGGTGACAGGTGCAAGTGGTCTCTAGCGAAGCAGCGTGGCTTGTCAAGCATGTCATCCCAGGCGGACAGACACTGGATCCCCTTTGAATGACACCAGAAACTTAGCCAATTGTTGAAATCGAGAATTTTTTCTTCATACCATGGTATCATTCTTGGTGAGAGCAGGATGCTACTCAGGGTCAGGGTCATACCGGCCTGGGCTACGTGATCAGAGAGCTCTTCCATGTCTCTCTTCATGTAGTCCAGGAAGGTATGGCTCAGGTCATTCACACCAACATGGACAATGACAGAGTCATATTTGTACTTGTTCTGGAATGACCTGAATGCTTGTGTTATGTGGCAGATCCTGGCACCCGACAGGCAGCTAACAGTAACTTTCTCCTTATTCAGCCTAGTGAGTGGGACATCAGTGTGCCTGACTTGCTACTAGCATATCAACAACACTCCTATGAAAATTGACCTAGTAGTGAAGGACTAGGGAATGTATACAGACAATGAGCTGTTGTCTATGTGTCAGCTATTGCTGGGAAATCCTTCTTCATAGCATAACTCATTAGCAAGAGTTAACTACCCAAATTTAGAGAGGTGCTCTTTCCAGTGTACTTGGCACTCATTAGGCCAATCAATTAATATAATAATCCATTCGGCATGTACTTGTCCAGGCACCTGAATCAGCTCGAGTGACCACAGCATTTTCCTACTAAGAAAATCAAGGGATTAAACAGTAAAAGTTAGTCTGACCACCTTTGCTAAGGTAAAATCTCTGCATTGCATACAGAATGTGTACTGACACCATGACCTTCCACACATCCATAAGTCAAACAGTGACAGAGTTATCTGCTCTGGAGACCTCGATCTCTATTGCAACTTAAAACATGCTGGAGGGATAGAAATGTCTCAAGAAGAATATCACTTCTATGGAACCACCTTCTTCTCCATGTGAAGTTAGGAATGTGTCTTACATTATTCAAGTGCAACCTGGATGCATGAATGGCAAACAATAACTTTGCCCCTGGTTTGGCACCTGCACCCACTGTGGACAGGGGAAACATGTTAATACCGGATCCAGAGTTATGGTTATTCATACCAGATACACAAAGGGTTCTCACACAGTACTAAAGGATAATCACACCCAGGGTTATATAAGCCTTCAGGGACCTTCACACTAAACTACTAAGGCTAGAAACTCTGTTGGAATGCATGGCTAGACTGCTAAATATCCTCACAGATCAATAGCCTGATAATTACCTATGAACCTATCAACCTATTTACTTTTTTGGGCCCACAGTCTGCCTCATTCTGTGGGCCACTTAGACTTCAACCCAGCACACAAGTCCAACTTATCTCTAGACCTGGGAGAGCAGTAGTTAGCAGTAGAACTAGACAATTAAGTGTACAAGGGGAAAATGGGGCGAACACACTGCCATCTTGCAAACCTGCCCCTTTCATTTCATTTTTGTTACATTGTATTTATAAGGCTTAATATCTAAATATCAGTTGTCTTTATGTCGGATTACTCTACATTTTATAATGTGTTGTAATTGCCCTGAGACTGGGGCTGTGGCTGAAAATGATCTAAAACCAGACTACTTACCTAGCAAACAAGCTAAGTAAAATTAAATAAACAAACATAAAACACAAAATCAATGTGCCGCACAATCACAGCCCTTAAGGTGAAATAACATACCTAACACACTAGTAATAGGTGACTCAACAGTCAGGCACACTGATGCCCCACTCACTAGGCTGGACAAGGAGAAGGTTACTGTTTGCTGCCTATCAGGAGCCAGAATCTGCCACATAACACAAGCATTCAGGTCACTCCAGAACAAGTACAAATATGACTCTGTCATTTTTCATGTTGGTGTGAATGACATGAAATGTACCTCCCTGGACTACATGAAAAGAGACATGGAAGAGTTCTCTGATCATGTAGCCCAGGCGGGTATGACCCTGACCCTGAGTAGCATCCTGCCCTCACCAAGAATGATACCACAGTATAAAGAAAAAATGATCAATTTCATTAATTAGCTAAGCTTCTGGTGTCATTCAAAGGGGATCCAGTGTCTGTCAGCCTGGGATGACATGCTCGACAAGCCACGCTGCTTTACAAGAGATGGCTTGCACCTGTCACCCCTTGGCTTTCGAATACTGGCCAAGGCTCTTGCTGCCCCCATAGTGCCTTTTTAGGCAAGGCTCAAAATTCAAACCCACCACCATAAACAGCACAAGTAAAAAAAAAATGAGGGTTATGCTACTCAACGCCAGGAGTTTAAATCTCAAAATGCATGCGTTCGAAGCACTCCTAAGTATGGAGAATGTCGACATCTGTACACTAACTGAAACCTGGTTCAAGGCTCCAGAGAGCACTCCAGCACTACTGGGCTACAACTCATACCACACATTTCGACCACAGAACACAGACCGAAACACAAAAGGAGGGGGTGTATCCATATTCATCAAGGACACTCACACCTCCAGGTTAGTGGTGCAGCATGATACCTCTGAGATCATCCATGTGCAACATCAGGCAAATCTGCAATGCAAATTGTGGCCTGCTACAGATCACCCTTCATGACCCAGGACCACCACTCCACCTTTCTGGAGACACTGGAAAACATGAAGGTCCTACCGAACACCCTGATATTGGGCAATTTCAATTACCCTACCATTAACTGGAAAACTACTTGAGTACAAACTCCCAGGCTCAGCGCTTCCTGGAATTTATCAACTCAAATGCCCTGGATCAGCTGGTAAACTCCCCTACCAGAGGCCACAACATATTGGACCTGGTCATCACCAACATGGGCGACAGGTGTTCCATACTGGAGGTCAACCCATCACTGGTTAGATCAGACCATAAACTAATCACCCTGGATGTCCACACCCCACCACCACCCCCAACCAAGGAAACCACAGTGAAAAAGCTTTCTAAAGCAAACTTCACCTTACTTAAGGCAGAGGTGGTAAGTTTCACAGCCCCCACGCTAAAGGATAAGACTGCCCAAGATGCAGAATCCTTTACAATTGCACTCTATGAGCACCTACAAGGATGCATGGATCATGCCATCCCTAGCAAGACCAAGACTCACTCCGCTAAGAGAAGGAAACCAGTCTGGTGGACCCCTGCCATAAACAGGTTATACAACAGAAGGAGGAAACTAGTTCAGAAAAAAAGCAAATCCCAAGAAGGAAAGACATCCCTGATCAGTATCAGTAAGAAACTAAGCTCCCTCATAAAATCATCCAAGGCAAACTTTGAAAGAAAAATAGTCAAGGATTCGAAAGATAACCACAAAGCCTTCTTTAGCTATGTCAGGAATCTAAGTGGCAACTCACAGATATGCTCTGAGTTAGTGCAAAATAGCACAAAATATACTGAACTTACTGATATTGCCAACATCCTGGCAGATAGATTCAGTGCAAACTTTACCTCCCTCTCACCTCCAAAAGGGCCCACAACAATACTGGAAAAGTGTAGTGTCCTGGAAATCACAGAAGCACAGGTGAAAACAGCCCTTTCAAAAGCCAAATTCATTGATGTAGCAGCATCAATGGGGCCAGATGGTGTCCTAGGCTGTGCCTTGCACGAACTACAGAATGAACTAACACCCCACCTAAACATGCTGTTCAACCTCAGCCTCCCCACAGGCTCCATGCCCATAGAATGTTGCACAGCAATGGTTACTCAGCTCCACAAAGGAGGGGCTACAACTGACCCTGGTAACTATCGCCCCATAAGCCTGACTAGCCTGGTCTGCAAGACTATGGAGCACTTCATCATGGAACTCATTAACAAAGATATTGTGAACCTCCAAACACTTGATCCGACCCAGTTCGGCTTTGTTAAGGGCAGATCATGCCTACTAAACCTGGTTGACTTCTTCAAGATAGTCACCAAGGCCATATATGAGGGAAAGGTGGTTCACACAGCCTACCTTGATCTCACCAAGGCATTCAACACCATTGCTCACTCAGGCATTATAGAAAAATTTGCCAGCCTGAACATAAACCCCTACGTCACAAGATGGGTTGCCAACTGGCTTACAGACAGAACTCACATGGTAAGAATAGCGGGCTCCAGGTCTGACTCTAAACCAGTCACAAGTGGTGTCCCACAAGGCTTGGTTCTCGGACCCTTACTGTTTGGCATATATTTCTCAGAAGTACAGGCAAACACAGGAGGACTATGGCTAACCAAGTTCTCCGATGACTGCAAACTGGGAGCCATAATTGACTCTCTGGCTGACACGGACATCCTTCAAAAAGGCCTTACTGAGACAGACACCTGGTGTCAAAGTCATGGCCTCAAGCTAAATACCAAAAAAATGCATAGTCATCTTGTTTGGGAAAAACAAAACACCCACAAATTATCACATAGGCGCAGCCCCATTAATACAGAAGAGGTAATAAGAGATTTGGGGACCCAAGTAGATAGTAATCTCTCCCTTGACAATCATATTGCCAGAGTAGTTAGGAAAACCTTCTATGTGGCCCATCTAATTACTAAGGGGTTCGCATCTAGAAATAAAGAGGTTATAGTGCCCCTCTACTCGTCACTCATCAGACCCATCATAGAGTACAATGCCCCATTTGGGATGTACCTCACAAGACACTTCCAACTGCTGGAAAGACCACAAAAGCACCTCACCAAGAAGATTACTGGCCTTAAACATATGTCCTATGCAGCCTGACTGAAAAAACTCCAGCTGTACTCAGTGGCATATCACTTACTCAGAGGTGATCTTTGCCTGACTTGCAAAGCCATGTCCAACTCAGAATTGATGGACATGCTCCACCTAAAGAAATCCAAGTCACTGCGAGCCACGCGCTCTAGTGAGCTAAACCTCGCCACAACAATAAATAAAACATGCTGGAGGGATAGATTCCTGTCGCAGCGACTCCCCATGCTTTGGAACAAAATTCCTAACTACATTAGGCAGAGCCCCTCACTAACACTCTTCAAGAGAAGCCTTGACGAGTGGATGGGTAACAGAAAATACACCCCTGTGATCACTTCATTGGCTCTGCTTGACAGAAGCTCAGTTAATTAATCAATGGGGAGGCAAAAGCCGACACACTCTGGCTAGGCTTAAAAATGCCCTCAGGCAGATAGCCTAGTACCTACCTATGAACCTATGAACAACACAAACAATAAATAAGTATTGATTAGGCCAATTACAAAATATGTATTTACTGTGCTTAATATCTAAATACTGTACAAATAATCAATAAGTACTGATTAGACCAGTTGCAGAGTATGTAATTATAGTGCTTAATAACTAAATACTGTACAAATAAGAAGTACTGAATAGATCAATTACAGAGTATACTGCCCCCTTCAGGATGCACTTCACTTGACATATTAAACAGTTAGTGAACATACAAAAGTTCCTTATTTAAAACAAAGAATTAGAAGGTCACACTAAAAAACAATCAGAAAAAAACTAAATGAAAACTCCAGTCAAGCTAGAACTTCCAATGAGTGACCTCCCAAACCTCCTGTAACAGAGGAACATGGGATATATGCAAATGGCCCATATGAACATCAGGTGTTTCAGTTATATGGCGATTCTGATTGCCCATGACTTTTATACTTGAAGTCATTTTAATGGACAATTTCCGGCCAATAAAGCCAAACCGCACTAGCTATGGATATGCATATTTCGGCCTTGTTATGACCTCATCAGCATAGCATAAGCAGAGTGTTTGACTAAGCATAAGAAACATTTATTTGGGATATTTGACAGTCACCCTAATGATACTGGACATCAGCTGGGTATAACAACCCTGTGTTTCTTATGCTTAGTCAAACACTCTGCTTATACTATGCTGATGAGGTCATAACAATGCCGAAATATGCATATCCATAGCTAGTGGGGTTTGGCTTTATTGGCCTGAAATTGTCCATTAAAACGACTTCAAATGTAAAAGTCATGGGCAATCAGAATCACCATATAGCTGAAACACCTGATGTTCATGAGGGTCATTTGCATATATCCCATGTGCTTCTATTACAGGAGGTTTGGGAGGTCACTCATTAAAAGTTCCTTATTTGGAAAATCTTGGGCTTAAAGACCACAGGTTACTAAGATATGCTATAAGAACTATCCATTTACTCAGTATCTTATAGACTTTAACAGGAGATCTATGCCTTTCCTATTCCTCCATTAGGGACAATCTCCTATACTTCTACCACTATAATAGCTTAGTAAACATCAGAACCGTAAAACTATCTTCATCAGCACATAAGCAGAACACGATAGAGAGGTAAAAGCATTACGTAGTGCCTCACCCATTTCTGGAATAAACTGACCCAGCAGTTTTAGCAGTGCTGTACATTATCATTCTTTAAACAGAACCTGGATGACTGGATTATGACCCTCAAATTTACTCCAGGACAGGTTGTCCTAACCTTCTTTCTGTAAGGGGATACAGACTAAGAGTAGGTATTGACAACGCATGGATGGCTGCAAGGAAAAATTGCCTTGCAACTTATGTATGCATAGCAGCACAAAATTAACAGTATGTGGAGACTGTCCTTTAATCTGTGGAACAAGCAGCACCTTTCATCTAACAGGTGGAGCATTCAAACAATGAGATTCCTCACTTCCCATACATATGGGTGTGTTGATATTAGTAGCTCACTACCCAGCCAGCTCCAATAGTACCTGGGCTCATTAATTGAACTTAGGTCAATAGGGCTGTCATCAGGGCTTGATCCCTCTGTACTATGTGCCAGCAAGGTCTGCACATGCCCTGGATGGATTAAATCCTATTATGGAGCAGTGTCCTGCTTAAAAACACAACGCTGGACATGTTATTGGTAATTTGCTGTAATGCAAAGCAGCACACTTGCATAAATGTTGAAACACTTGCACAGGTATAGTGTGCCAGTTCTATCATATTATACTGTAGAACATTTAAAATGGCAAGCAAATCTGTAAACAGAATACAGTTTATCAAAGGTTCTCAAACACAGGCAGCAGTAAATCCAATAAATAGTCCTACTTCCACACTAGGATGTATCTCAGTGGCTCATTGGCAGCGTTTTTGGTGAGCCATGAAATGCATCCTTGTACTATTTGCAAACTAAAACAGACATTGCAGTTAAGAAAGTTGGTGAACATCAGGCAATTAATATGCCCATGGGATCCATACCACAATGTATCCACTTAAGATAATTGCAAGTGTAACAGAACATAATTTTGCAACCTACAGCTTCAAGCCTTTTATCTTTATTGAAGAACCCTTTCTGAAAATTACTTCCCATCCACTGTTTTCTTTATGAAGAACCTGTTCATATCAAAAAGATGTGGAAGTTGTAACTGTCTATTAGATTAGATTAGATTAGATTAGATTAGATTAGATTAGATTAGATTAGATTAGATTAGATTAGATTTTTCTCCTGAGACCTATATCCTCCAGTATAATTAATACTTTTACTCTGTACATTCATGGAACACTGTGTTCCTTGCATAGCTTTCAACCATAGCTCAGTGAATATACTTTTACTCTGTACATTTATGGAGCACAATGTTCCTTGCATAGCTTTCAACCATAGCTCAGTGAATATACTTTTACTCTGTACATTTATGGAGCACAATGTTCCTTGCATAGCTTTCAATCATAGCTCAGTGAATATACTTTTACTCTGTACATTTATGGAGCACAATGTTCCTTGCATAGCTTTCAATCATAGCTCAGTGAACATGCAAGTGCAAACACATGGTATTTACAGGGAAGATTAGCAAAGAGGATTAAGGTTATGAGCTATTAGCAAGCTTTACCCTGTAGTCTGGGGTTTAATTTCCTCACTATCTATTTGATTTGTACTGGGACTGAAAGCAGTCAATTACACGTCCAGTGCTGACAGGCATCTACTGAAAATGGGCCTCTTCCAAGCTAGGTAGCTAGGTAACAAAATATATAAATAAAAATTAAATAACCAGAAAGGCATGTCATGTCTAAATGGATTAGAGTTGTAATCAAGTAGTACATTCTGCAAATGAAAATAAGGTGCATACAAATATACAATTAGTTTCCAACTTATTAAGTAGGAGGATAAGTTGATCCAAGAAAGTCTTTTTCTGTAGTGTGTAACATATAAACTGTACACACCTCTCTCTCTCTTATATACTGTGTGTGTGTGTGTGTGTGTGTGTGTGTGTGTGTGTGTGTGTGTGTGTGTGTGTGTGTGTGTGTGTAGATATATATATATATATATATATATATATATATATATATATATATATATATACATATATATATATGTATATATATATATATATATATAGAGATATATATATATATATATATAAATATATATATATATATGGTTCCCTATCAGAAGTCTGAAACACTATAAGCCTGAAAATCAAAATTCTGAAAACTATAGACTGAAAATTCAAATTCCTGAAAGCCCAAAATCCTGAAACTCAAAATCCTGAAAACACAAATAATGCTAATATGTCACTATAAAGACACTAATATCTACCAACTGACCCTGACCCTAACCCTAACCCTAAGGTCCGTCACTATCGCACACTCACCTGACCCGCGCCCCAACCTTAACTCACTTAAACCGCCCATAACCCCAATATTTGTCACTATTGCATACATGCCTAACCTGCTAACCTAACTCACTTAAACCGCCCTAACCCTAACATAAAACCAACACACTTACCTGAACCAGCATGACCCAACACCACAGGGCTAACAATAGCAAAGCCACAATGACGTCAGTATGTCCATTTTGTGTTTTCAGGATTTTGAGTTTCAGGATTTTGGGCTTTCAGGATTTTGAATTTTCAGTCTATAGTTTTCAGGATTTTGATTTTCAGGCTTATAGTGTTTCAGGCTTCTGATAGGGAACCATATATATATATATATATATATATATATATATATATATATATATATATATATATATATATATATATATAAAACTGTCTTGTGTAGTATTATATATATTTCAGTGTAGTCAAGATAACAAATGTGCCTATTTCATCTTGGTAGATTGTATCTAAGTTAACAATCTATTTAAACTGACATTGCTTTCTCCTTAAAGTGTTATGTATGAGAGGTTACTGTCCACATATTAGGCTGACAAACCAGCAATCATATATATTTTATTAAAAAGGAAGTCCTTAGGAACTGACCTTCTCATAGACTGATCTGATTCTGAAATGTTCCTAGTCCATGAATAATTTTATTTTCCTGGAGTAAAACCATTAGTACAGAAGATTCCATTTTCACTAGCTTTGCAGAAGGGTTGAATTTGTTAGCACTTTATTGTGGTCTTTTTCACTAGTGCATAGAAGGGGAAAAAGGTATACCCTGAAAGCTTACCATAGTAATTTGTCCCTTTTTTACATTTTAATTTCACAAGTTCACTCTATTAATAAACTATATTCTGTGTTTTCTTAATACCTGCTAAGTTTTTAGGTAGTTCACCTGCAGGCTTTTCTTCCGTTGTTCAGATTATCGGTTTATGTTGCAATGATACTTTGACAGGATTCCTTAACCAGCTCTGCAGAGCACATAATTGAATCCTTGACTTTTTCTCCAGCAACCTGGGTTGAATTAGCAGATTAGCTGTTGAAGGGGCTTACTCGGATTGTTGGGGGTGACTAGGAGTGGCTGACAAGTTCTCTCCCATTCCATGAGGAGTGTGCAGGCTAATGTTCCTTTTTTGTATGTATGAGTTTATGTATGTATGTATGTATGTATTTAGTTAGCTGTCTATCTGCCTGTTTGTTTGTTAATGCTATTAGCATAAAATATATATATACATAGGTGATGAAAAACTCAATTTTGATGGAAAAGAATTTAGAAAAGCAATGATACTGCAGGTCAGTTTAACTACTGGCATTGTGCAGTATAGCTGGTCATCCATCATACTGAGCAAAGATGTGAGAGACACACACACACACACACACACACACACACACACACACACACACACACACACACACACACACACACACACACACACACACACACACACACACACACACACACACACACACACACACACACACATAAACACACAGAAAATGAATAGACAACGAATGCAGATACCAATGAAACAAGATACAGAAAAAAAAAATAAAGTTGTAAAAGCATAATTCACTCTTAATAGTTCTCATTCCACTGAGTCTTGGTTATGTCAGAGGAAATGACACTGCCCTGTAAGCAATTTTGTAGAAGTCTGTTAATATTAATAATGGGATGAGAATGACCTACTGGTGCTGCAGGAACAGCATTGCAATTCAGTGCACCGACTACATCTCAGTTGTGTTTAGCATCCTGCAATACACCCCAAATGGACTCCCTGAGTGCATGCTGTTTTTTCACAGTCCTTGACTGGCTTGTCTCATGCCTTTCATGATAAATTCAGAATACTGTAACTTGGCTTAGCTCCTTTATGATCTAAAGGCAGCCTTAAGCATAGGCCAACTAGGCGACTGCCTAGGGTGCCACTCTAGCAGGGGTGCTTTTCCAGTATTTATTTGGTGTAGGTAGACCAGGATGGGGGCGCTGGGTGGTGTGGTGGGGGCACCATGGAGCCCTTTTGCCTTGGGCATCAGTTGACCTAAGGCCGCTATCATCTACCCACTGAGTTACATGGTATTGCTGGGCTCTAATACTGATTTGCTATTATTCATGGTGTACATGGTTTCACTGTATGATATAATTCAGTGATAGAATCTGACAATTGATTTGTCTGGTACTCACTTTATGGAATGTGGGATGCCACAGTCCTTGATGCTGATGAAGCAGATGCGTACGATGTACGTTATTCCTGCAAGAGATATCATTACTTATTGGTGATATGCTGATAATGTTTAGCTTTATGTCTTCATCAAGTATATGCTGAACTTTACCACCCTTGAAGACTGCTTGGAGTTAGATAATTGCTGGATGAAGGAGATATGACTTAAGTTTATCCTAGTAAAGACAGAAGCACTACTAGTGTGTATTGTATATTGATGCACATCCATTACATCTTCTGCTCCTTTCTCAGCTTCTGTAATATTTTGGGAATAGAGGGGCATTTGCTACTCAACTGCATTATCTTAGTGTAATTGTTAATGGCAGGTTAACATTGAAGGAGGCCAGAAATCAGCTATTATTCAGGTATCATATTTCCATTTAAGAAGTATTGCCTGGATCCATAGCTAAACTCCATCATTAGACTTAGAATGAGACATGCATTGGTACTATTGCAGTGTGACTACTTAATGACCTTTACCTTGGACTTTCAGATAGGGGTACAGCTTAGCTGAAGACAGCTGATGCAGCATTGTGCAGTGAGGTTATTAGCCAGGGCAACCCATGCTGTCATATTATTTTTTGCTGTGCAATCTGCACTGGTTTTCAGTTTCTGCCAGGTCCGTGTATAGGATATTATCTCTTTTCTACTATTCTCCTCACAGCTTGAGTCCTTATTTGAAAGAGTCTTTGATAGTCCTGATCAGATTTGTCAGGTCACCAGGACAGGAACTACAAGATGGATGACTTATTCAGAAAATCTTGGAAGGATATCCTTTGTTTATCATGCCCCAGTCCTTTGGAATCAATTACCTCCACAGACTGATGAAAGCAACAATGAACCCCACTTTAGCAGGTGCCCTGAAATTCAATCTCATCAGATTTTTTTCTTCTATGTCCTACTCATGCAGCATTTTTTTTTTTAAGTTTAGTAATTTTTCTCACAATATATTTTATCTTCTATATAATAATTATCCTGTATCAGCCTTATTGCCTATGTCTACAACACTTTTTATTGATGTATTGTGTTTCCTTCTTTGTTTTATTGGAAAATGTTTAGTTTGATAAGTATTTTAATACTGAAAATAAGTAAAATAAATGCAACTTTTATTAGATAACATCTTGATATGCTTTTCCTTATCTAAGTAAGATTATTATTCAGCAGTGAGCGAACTGCTTAGCAATAGCACATTCAAGTATATATATATATATATATATATATATATATATATATATATATATATATATATATATCTACACACACACACACACACACACACACACACACACATATATACATACATCTATATTTTATTCTATATATATATATATATATATATATATATATATATATATATATCTGGTGAATACGTATTTTAACAAGAGGGAGGAGCATAGGGTGACATACAAGAGTGGAGGAAGATGCACACAGGTGGATGATATCTTATGTAGGAGGGCCAGTCTGAAGGAGATTGGAGACTGTAAAATGGTGACTGGAGAAAGTGTAGGTAGGCAGCACAGGATGGTGGTTTGTAGGATGACGTTGGTGATCAAGAAGAGGAGGAGGAGTGTGAGGGCAGCACCAAGGATCAAATGGTGGAAATTGCAAAAGGGTAATTGTGAGGTGGAGTTCAGGGATGAGTTAAGACAGGCACTGGGTGGCATGGAAGAGTTACCAAATAGCTGGGTAACTACAGCAGAGCTAGTAAGAGAGACGGCTAGAAAGGTGTTTGGTATCACATCGGGACAGCGGAAGGATGACAAGGAGACATGGTGGTGAAATGAGGAAGTACAGGAGAGTATACAGGCAAAGAGGATGGCAAAGAAGTGGGATTGTCAGAGAGATGAAGAAAGTAGACAGGAGTATAAGGAGATGAGGTGCTTGGCAAAGAGAGAGGTGGCGAAGGCTAAGGATAAGGCATATGAAGAGTTGTATGAAAGGTTGGACACTAAGGAGGGAGAAAAGGACCTGTACCAATTGGCTAGACAGAGGGACCGAGCTAGGAAAGATGTGCAGCAGGTAAAGGTGATAAAGGATAATGAGGGAAACATACTCACAAGCGAGGAGAGTGTGTTGAGGAGATGGAAAGAGTACTTTGAGGGGTTGATGAATGAAGAGAATGAGAGGGAGAGACAGTTGGATGATGTGCAGATAGTGAATCATGAAGTACAATGGATTACCAAGGAGGAAGTAAGGATAGCTATGAAGAGAATGAAGAATGGAAAGGTTGTTGGCCAAGATGACATACCTGTGGAAGCATGGAGGTGTTTAGGTGAAATGGCAGTGGAGTTTTTAACCAGATTGTTTAATGAAATCTTAGAAAGTGAGAGGATGCCTGAGGAATGGAAAAAAAGTGTTTTGGCATCGATTTTTAAGAATAAGGGTGATGTGCAGAGCTGTAGTAACTACAGAGGGATTAAATTGATCAGTCACAGCATGAAGTAATGCGAAAGAGTAGTGGAAGCCACGTTAAGAAGGGATGTGATAATTAGTGACCAGCAGTATGGTTTCATGCCGGGAAAGAGCACTACAGATACAATGTTTGCTCTGAGAGTGTCGATGGAGAAGTACAGAGAATGTCAGAAGGAGTTGCATTGTGTTTTTGTAGACTTAGAGAAAGCATATGACAGGGTGCCTAGAGAGGAGTTGTGGTATTGTATGAGGAAGTCAGGAGTGTCAGTGACGTATGTAAGAGTGGTACGGGATATGTACGAGGGTAGTGTGACAGTGGTGAGGTCTGTGGTGGGAGTGACGGATGCGTTTAAGGTGGAGGTGGGGTTACATCAAGGATCAGCTCTGAGCCCTTTCTTATTTGCAATGGTGATGGACAGGTTGACAGACAAGATCAGACAGGAGTCCCTGTGGACTATGATGTTCGCAGATGACATTGTGATCTTTAGTGAGAGTAGGGAACAGGTGGAGGAGACCCTGGAGAGATGGAGATATGCTCTAGAGAGAAGAGGAATGAAGGTCAGCAGGACTAAGACAGAATATATGTGTGTGAATGAGAGGAAGTATAGAGGAATGGTGAGGATGCAAGGAGTAGAGGTGGTGAAGGTGGATGAGTTTAAATACTTGGGGTCAATAGTTCAGAGTAACAGTGAGTGTAGAAGAGAGCTGAAGAAGAGAGTACAGGCAGGATGGAGTGGGTGGAGAAGAGTGTCAGGAGTGATTTGTGACAGATGAGTACCTGTAAGAGTGAAAGGAAAGGTCTACAAGAGGGTAGTGAGACCAGCTATATTATATGGGTTGGAGACAGTAGCATTGACAAAAAGGCAGGAGTTTGAGCTGGATGTGGCAGAGTTAAAGATGCTAAGATTTGCACTGGGTGTGATGAGGTTGGACAGGATTAGGAATAAGTATATTAGAGGGTCAGCCCAGGTTGGAAGGTTTGGAGACAAAGCCAGAGAGGCAAGATTACGTTGGTTTGGACATGTACTGAGGAGGGATGCTGAGTATATTGAGAAAAAGATGCTAAGGATGAAGCTACCAGGTAACAGGAAAAGAGGAAGGCCTAAGATAAGGTTTATGGATGTGGTAAGAGAGGACATGCAGGTGGTTGGTGTGACAGAGCGAGATGCAGAGGACAGGAAGAAATGGAAACAGGTGATCCGCTGTGGCGACCCCTAATGGGAACAGCTGAAAGAAGATGATGATGATATATATATATATATATATATATATATATATATATAGGTTCATAGGTTCATAGGTTCATACTAGGCTATCTGCCCAAGGGCATTTATAAGCCTAGCCCATAGTTATGTGGCTTTCGCCACCCCTTTAGTTTGAATAAAAACTATGCCTATCATTTTTCTGTGCCTCTGTCAAGCAGTGACACTGAAGTAATCCCTGGGGTATATCTGCGATCTCCCATCCATTGGTCAAGATTCCTCTTGAACAAGGCCAGCGAGGTGCTCTGCCTCACATGTACCGGGATTTTGTTCCACAGCATAGGAGTCTCTGGGTGATGAATCTGTCCCTCCAGCACGTTCTATTTATAACCGTGTCAAGGTTTAAGTCTCCCGCCCTTGTGGTTCTGAGGATCTAGATTTTTGAGGTGAAGCATATTCATCAAATCTGGGTTTGACATGGCCTTATATGTCAGGCACAGGTCACCTCTGAGCAAGCGGTATGAGACTGAATAAAGCTGGAGTTCTTTCAGTCGGGCAGCATAAGACATATTTTGAGACCCTTTATCCTTTTGGTGAGGAACTTTTGGGGCCTTTCAAGCTGCATCAGGTGTCTGGTCAGATACATTCGAGCGGGCATTGTACTCAATCATAGGTCTAATGAGTGATGAGTACAGGGGACGATGACCTCCCTTGATCTAGATGTGAATCCCTTCATGATCAGGTGGGCGATATAGAAGGTTTTCCTAACTACTTTAGCAACATGAGTGTCAAAGCGAAGACTACTGTCAACTTGGGTCCCCAGATCCCTGATGACTTTTCTGTGCTCAGTGGATTGTCACCTATATGGTAGCTAGGGGTAACCTTGTTTTTCCCGAAGGGTATGACTATGCATTTTTGGCGTTTAACTTCAGGCCATGGCTCTGGCACCAGTTATCCATTTCTGTGAGGCCCTTCTGGAGGATATCTGTGTCAGATGTGTTTTCGACTATGGCCCAGTTTGCAGTCATCTGCAAACTTTGTCAGCCATAACCCTCCTGTGTTTGCTTGTACTTCAGAAAAGTAGATGCCGAACAAGAGTGGACCCAGGACTGAGCCCTGTGGGACACCACTTGTGACAGGCTTTGAGTCTGACATGGCTCCAGCAACTCTGACCCTGTGGGTTCTGTCGCTTAGCCAGTTTGCAACCCATCTTGTGATGTATGGGTTTACATTCAAGCTGATGAGTTTTTCGATGATACCTGAGTGGGGTATTGTGTCGAAGGCCTTTGCCAGGTCGAGGTAGGCTGTATGGACTGCCTTTCCCTCATCAATGGCCTTGGTGACTGTGTCGAAAAAGTCAACCAAGTTTAAGAGGCAGGATCTGCCTTTGACAAAGCCAAACTGGCTTGGATCCAAAGTCTGCAAGTTCCCTATGTCTTTATTTATGAGTTCCATTATGATCCTCTCCATGGCTTTGCAGATAAGGCTTGTCAAGCTAATGGGGCGGTAATTTCCAGGGTCTGTGGAGGCACCGCCCTTATGAAGTGGGACCACAGTCGCCGTGCGCCACTCCTTGGGTACGTATCCTGAGGTGAGGCTAAGATTAAACAGCTGTCCTAACTGTGGGTTTAATTTCTCGTTGAGTTCATGAAGCACACAGCCGGGGACACCATCCGGTCCCATGGATGCTGTGTTTTTTGCCTTAGTGAGGGCAGTTCTCACCTGGGCGTTGGAGATGTTTGGGGCTACAATCCTCTGGAATAGATATCTCTCCTTTTGGGGGAGGGAGAAGTTTGCACTGAACCTGTCAGCCAGTATGTTAGCAATGTGTGTAGGTTCAGTAATTTTCACATCATTTTGAACTAATTCTGAGCATATCTGGGAGTTTCCTCCTAGGTTTCTAACATAGCTAAAGAAGGCCTTATGATTGTCTTTAGAGTCCTTGGCGATTTTTCTCTCAAAATTTGCCTTGGATGATTTTATGAGAGCTCTTAGTTTTTACTTATAATGATCAAAGGTGTCTTACCTTTCAAGGATTTTGCTCTATCTTGTAGTAGCTTCCTCCTTTTGTTGTAGAGCTTGTTTATGGCTGGGGTCCACCAGACTGGACGCTTGCCTTTGGTACAGAGAGTCTTAGTTTTGTTTGGGATTGCCTGATCCATGCAGTCCTGTAGGTGCTGGTAGAAGGCATTTGTAAGTGATTCAGCGGTTTGAGTAATGTTTACCACTGGCTCAGGGGCCTTAAAGGAGACCACACTAGTTTTTAGAAGTGTGAAATCGGCTTTTGAGAAGTTTTTCACTGTGGTCTTTTTTGTTTCAGGTGGGGGCGGGATGAGGACCTCCAGCGAGATTAGTTTATGATCTGATCTCACCAGTGAGGGGTATACTTCCGGTGTTGAACATTTTGATCCCATGTTCGTGATGATGAGATCAAGTATGTTTTCACCTCTTGTGGGGATGGTGACTAGTTGTTCCATGGCATTTGAGTTTATGAACTCCAGGAATCTTTGGGTTAGAGTGTTCGGGCTTGAGTAGTGTTCCCAGTCTATATTAGGGTAGTTGAAGTCACCTAGTATGATGGTGTTTGGAGATACATTTATCCCTCCAATGTTTTCAGGAAGGCCATGTGAGGTTCCTGAGTTTGAGAGGGTGGCCTGTAACATGCTACAAATTGCAGAGCAGTCTTGCCTATGGTTAATTGCACCTGGATGGTCTCCGATGCATCGTGCGTTGCCACCAACCTTGAGGTGTGGGTGTCCTTTATGAATATGGACACCCCCCCTCCTTTCTTGGTGTTGTCCGGATTTTGGGGCCGGAACGTATGATATGAGGTGAAACCTGTTAGTGCTGGGGTGCTCTCAGGAGCCTTGAACCAGGTTTCTGTCACAGCACAGACATCAATGTTCTCCATATTGAGAAGGGCCTCGAGTGCGTGCATCTTGAGATTGAGACTTCTGGCATTGAGCAGCATATATATATATAAAACAACACATCACAGGTATTACTTGTGGAATGACAAAATCATGTTAATTCTTCCACTCCCAGAATGAGTCAAACATCTGAAGCCCTGCAGAATTACAGAATTAAAAACAGCCATAAATGTGCACAGCATGGAGCGAATAGTGGTGGCAGCTAAGTTTGCCTCTCAAGTGCTTTATGAAGAAGGCTTGGGGCTTATCTGAGCAACAGAACAAGAGGCAAGAACTAAGATTTGCCAAGAAGTATATAGTACTATAGTTGAGAAGGGTCACTGCAAGCATATACTAATGAGCAGTTGTTGCAAGCATTGTGTTTAAATTGTGGTTAATCATCAAAAGAGAACTGACAGCCTAGACAGCACCACAAGGAACTCTAAAAACAGATAAGGATGACAGCTGTATGCATATGGATCTTACCCCCACAGCTGTCTTAAGAAGGAAGAGGTTTCAAGACAAAAGTGGAGATGGGGAACTTCCCTTAGGAACACAGATGTATACAGAAATGTGCATGCACACATATATCCTCACACAAGAACATGTGCACAAGCATGCTGGCAAGCAAGCACAGACACACACACACACACACACGCGCACACACACACACACACACACACACACACACACACACACACACACACACACACACACCATACCTCAACCTCAAAAATAGAGACAAATTTTAAATATTGCTCTTATAAACGTAGAGAGTTGATAGAATAACAGGATTTGTGTTGGCATGCATTTCTGAAGGATATAAAGTCTGATACTTAAATGTATGATTTTATAAAAAAAAAAATATTTTATGAAGAACAGACCACAAATATGAGGAAAAATCTGGACAGTCTGCGAAAATCTGAACAGCTGAGAGGTATCAACACACACACACACACACACACACACACACACACACACACACACACACACACACACACACACACACACACACACACCATACTTTTCGACCTCTTACTGCAAGAAATCTGGACAGAGCCTAAAATAATGGGGGGACAAAGGCCCAAAAATATGGACAGATTTTAAATATTGTTGTTACAAACTTAGAAAGCTGTTAGAATAACAGAAATTGTGTTAGCCTGCATTTTCTGAAGGATACTAAGTCTAAAATTCAAATGCAGGTTAATCCTCGATGATTTGCCAGGAAACCACAAATTGTATGAGGAACAGACCAAATCTGGACATTCTCCAAAATCTGGAGAGTTGATAGGTATGGCACGCACACACACACACACACACACACACACACACACACACACACACACACACACACACACACACACACACACAAACACACACTCACACACACACACATATATTTATATAAAGTGCTATTACTGCAAACTATAGAAATTATAGGAGCAGTTGGGTACTGAACTGGACCAGACATCAGTCAATAAGTAAACAAAAGGGATTTTCAAAAAGCGTTTCTCAATGTCATAACTTCAAATGCAATTAATGAAGTGAGGCTTGCTTTGGTAGCTCTATTGACCATCAGTATCACTAACACCAGAATGTCTTATTTCTGGATTAAGTCATAAACTTTTTTTTAGTATTTATCACTTTTCTTTTGTTTCTTTCAAAATGAAAAAAATACTGAGGGTGAAAATTTGGGTGAAGTTTTGTGTAACTACAAGGAAGTATTGGGAGTATCCCATCATCTGCGCAATGAAGGAAAATCCTGTCTCAGATTGTTTTCAACGACAGTTCCAATCACAGAATTGACTTTTATAGTAGTATTTTAGTTGGGTCTCGTGCGGTCAGGTTTTCAAGGAATGTGTCTATCCATAAAGAAAATAATCCAGTGATCCCTAAACTGTGCATATTGGTTCTACCCATCTTGGGAAGAATTTTAGATAGTCAGTATGGAGCTGTGTCTCTGGTCCTCCAGTCAACTGAACCCCAGTTTAGGAATGTATTGCATCCGAAAATGGAATTGCCCTGCAGCCAGAGAAGACTGTTATTACTATATGTTGTTTTAATGTTTTCTACCACATCAGGCAGGTTTTGTGTTCTCATATCTCTAATACCCACCCATGAAAATGTCACATATATATGTAATGTAATTCAGATTTTAAGCTGTTTGGGGCTTTGCATCCTGGCTGTAGTATTATTCTCTGAGAATGTGAAGTTTGTTATATGTTTCACATATTTGTGTATGAAAATATAACTAGAACTTGAGGTTCATTGGTACAGTGCCCATCGTCCCATGAAATGACGGAGATTTCTGCATAAGTTGAAGACAGGGAAAGATGTGAATCAGCTCAATATTGCAGGAGGCTAGAACCCTGAGTGCAACCCTAATGACTAGAAATTAATTAGCAATTCATATAATGAAGGAGCCAGTCAGAGAGAGCAGGACTGAATGGCCAATATTACATTGTTCACCTTGGAGTGAGGGAGAAAGCCCAACTTGCAATGCTGGTTACTTGTGGCAAAAACAGGGTAGATTACATTAGTGTATATATATATATATATATATATATAGATATATATATATATATATATATATATAGATATATGGTAATATTTCATATTTTCGAAATACTAGAACATCGAAACCCTGATCATCGAAGCCTATAGTATCAAAGTTCTGAAATATCAAACCAATGACAAAGAATAATTTAAAATATGAAAACTTATGAGTTCACATTTTTGCAGGGGTGTAAGCCCCCCTGCACCCCCCACACCACTTGCTATTTAAATATATCGATATCGCACTATAGTGCAGAGAACAGGAAAGTTCCCGTTACACACTGTACGACAATCTCCTTTCACAAGGTTCAATATTTCTGAACTTCTATCTTCTGGTCTCAATGATCAGAGGTTTGATGTTCTGTTATTTTGAACATATGAAGGGGATCCATATATAAGAGAGAGAGAGAGAGATCAAGTGGTTAGGTATACCATTATAAATCCATCAAACACATACATGTGATGGGTTTATGTAACATACAGGCCCTTCTTAGAAAAGAATCAGGTATAAACAGTGAATATAAACTACTCTGGAGGCAGATCTTTTGAAAAGGGAAGGAGAAAATTACACAGAAATAAATGCAGGTTTTGTGAACAATATGTGTCAAATAATGTAATGGAAGAGGAGGATTGAAATTAAAGAAAGCAGAAATTAAGCAATTTAAATAAGTTTCAAGAACTTCTGCTTTAAAAACGGGCACAGCAACTACAGGGAAGGTATCCCATTGTTCAAGTGAATGAAAATTGTTAAAAAGAAACCTGTGAACTGCATGAAATGAACAAATTAAATAATATTATGGTTTGTTTTCTTTTCTGTTATTTTATATGTACCTATGTCACTTTTTATAAAAATGTCATGTTTAGTAAATATGTTTCAAAAACTAAACTGAAGGCACTGTAATATTAGAACAAAAGACAAACAAATTATGCAGTTTTTTGAGTAAATACTTCCATTATTGACTTCCTTCCTTCTTATTCCCCTGTAGCCTCATGTTCCATCGCTGGGTAGTGGTAGTCGCTTGCTGTATCTGTGTGGGCAAGTGAGCTATCCCATTCTAGGAAGACGTAATCCTTGTGGGACCCTGTCTGAATGGTGACATTTGGGCAGTTAGTCAAATCATACTGTGGCCACGGCATTAATTTTAGTATGTTAAAGAAATGGAAAAGTCTAAATGAAAGAGAAATGCTGTTACCTATATAATCACAGCCAGTCCTAGATGCTCTTTCTACTGATCTATCAGCAGCCTGCCTTCTGATCCTAGTAGGATCCCTCATTATTCACCAAGGAGTTCCAACATCACAATCAAACATCCATTCCCTTGACCCTAACTAGGTGAATTGACATTTTGCATCTCGTTATTATCCTCCTGTCTGTCTCTCCCATCATCTAATCTGCTATGAACTCATATTGTCTCGATCATGGTTAGGGCTATTTCTAGGCCATGGAACTAAGTAGGTGTTTTTTCTATCAAAGGAAAAGATAATAAATTGTTAAGTAAAATTCAGTATATGCAATATGATTCTACAAAATGACATCAACATATATCAAAATGCACATAGATAGAGCAAATGCTGAAACTCCAGGTTATGGTAGATGAAAAAGGTAATGATAGTTCAAAGTTCAGCCTGTCTCTAGAACAGTCACACTCAGAAGTGAAGGTTCTGCACCAATCTTCTATCAAAGGTGTGATGCTTGGAAAGGGCCATTTCTAATATAGTAAACCCAAAGTGGAGACACATCTTAGTATGGGTGGGTGCACCTTATGAGTTGTTCATAATGGAGTAGCATACCTTTCAACTGTACAGATTTTCACAGAATGTCTAGAATTTTGCCTCATATTTTTGGCTTTGTTTTCATAAAGTTGTGTTTTTTTGGCAAATAAGTGGCAAATCACTAAAGATTGAAGTTAAAAAATAATGACAGACATTTGAGTTTCAAACTTGATACCCTTCAGAAAATTCTTGCTAATGCAAAACCTGTTATTCAATCAACTTTCTAAATTTGTAAGAGCAATATTTAAAAATTGTCCCTACTTTTGGGGCTTTGTCCCACTTTTATTAATGGCTTTGTCCAGATTTCTTGCTCTAAGAGGTTGAGAGGTATTGAGTAGAGAAACATACTGGTCTCTAGTAGTACTCGTACAGTAGGAATATAAAGTAAGAGATGAAGCTTGGTAATACAATAAGAAGCAGTACTACCCATGTAGTTATTGGAAGTCAGTGGGAGTTTTGGAAAGAATGACTGTGATGTATAGAAAAAGGAAAGATAAAGGGGAAAATTGTAAAGTTTAGTTATAACTGTCTCTATGGTTATAGTTGTTTATAAGATGTAGATATTGTTTTTGGAGTTTAGAGCTGTCAAAGGGAGCACATCTTTCAGTTTAAAGATGAACAAGTCTAAGTCAAGTAACTTTCATCACCTTAAATGATAAAAATGTTAGTTAACTTAAAGCAGTGTTTAACATTTTAAGCACCCTGAGTACTGTATTTCTGCTTACATTTTAAGGGTGAGTGAGGAGTCAGTATAGATGCTAAGGTAATCGTGAAGTTCCTATCCAGTTTATCCACAGGGTTTGTTCCTGATGACTGGAGAACAGCCACAGTGGCATCACTGCACAAGGATGGCCCCTCTACAGACTCAGGTAATTATAGGTCTATTAGCTTCAGTAGCCTTGCATGCAAAGCAATGGGACATCTCATAGCAGAATTCATTCATGCAGACACAAGCATCTTAACTGATCTAGACCACACTCAGTTTGTTTTTGTAGGGGAAGTCCTCTCTCCTGAACCTAGTAAACTTCTTTGAAAACATTGCAAAGGCTGAGGACAGTGGACACTCTGTACATAATGCTTATTTTCATTTGGTTAAGGCTTCTGACATTATTCCGTGCCGGGATTATTGCAAAATTGGAAGAACTTAATGTAAATCCCAATGCTGTCTGCTGGATTTCAAACTAGGTAGCGGCACCATAATTGCTTATAAATGCCCTAGGGCAGATAGCTATGAACCTATGAACAGATCCCAGGTAGTAAAAGTTGCTGATAGTGTGTTATTACATTGATCACTTACTTCAGCCTCTCTTGCTTGACATTCAGTTTGCAGTTTTACAGAAATCAAAGCCAATATTTGCTTCAGTTCTGGACTTTCTGAAAACAAGGAAAAACTCTTTTTTCCTTTTAAACACAGATCACTAATGTACTCTAGTTCAGACCACAAATGCAATACAAGAATCTAAATGTTGACAATGCACTGAAGAGAAGGCCATTTGGCTTCTGATAATTACACTCTCTAATACTTTACACCTGGGGTAGCTGCCCCCTTCACTCCAACTTAGCTACATTATAGTGTGGTTGAATAACTTTGCTGATGACTGTAAGTTAGGCACCATCAGTAGTGTAGCTATGGTGGGGTGAAAGGGACAACTGCCCAGGCACAAAATGTTGGGGGGTACAATCAGCCAATCCTGTTTGCTGTTTAATGCAATACCAGCTTTTATAAGTCATGCATTTATTTGCATGCCTGGTGACACCTGAGTGCTGTAGTACTCAGTGTGTGGTCTAAACTGTAGCAACCACACACTGGGATGTAAAGCAATAGCTATACATAGCCCCTCTGTACCACATAGAAGGACTTTCTTACAGCAATGGACACATGTTGGTCAAAAGTTATGTCACTGTTCACATAAGTTCGCAGATCACAAACAACTGGGTCAAATCTTAGGGGCATATTGTCAGTGTGGTAGTTCCCTGGGTAGATGACTTCTCAAAGGATACAATAATGCATTTTTTAATTTATTTTCTGGTCATGATTTTGTCAGCAGTTATTTATTTGGAACAAACATTTCTGCAGGATAGCTAAGTCATTTGAGGATTCAATGAATGCTCCAAGTATCTGCAAACTTAATTAGCCAGAGCCTTTTGGTATCAGCTTTTACTTCAGAAAAGTAAATGTCAAACAAAAGAGGTCCCAGCTCAGAACCCTGGTGGACTCCACTGGTGACTACTCTCTCTGAGCCAGTTGGAAATCCAGTGGGTGACATATGAGTTTATTCCTAGTTTATTTAGCTTTTCTACTATACCTGAGTGGGAAATTGTGTCAAACGCTTTAGCCAGGTTGAGTATTATGGTGTGTAACATGTTGTCTTCATCTGTTGCTTTGGTGACCTTTTCAAAAAAGTCCACCAGGCTGAGTAAACATGACCTGTCTTTGACAAACACAAACTGAGGCAGGTCCAGTGTTTGGAGGTTCTTTATGTCCTGACTGATTAGTTCCTTGATAAGTGTTTTCATGTATTTGCATATGAGGCTGGTCAGACGCATGGGTCTCTAATTGCCTGGGTTTATGGAAGGTCCTTCCTTATGCAGTGGAATGGCTGTAGCTGTTCTCCATTCACTTGGAAAATGCCTGTATGGGGGCTGAGACTGAACAGTGTTGTTAAGGGTGTGGCTGAGACTGAACAGTGTTGTTAGGAGTGCGGCTGAGACTGAACTGTGCTGTTAGGGGTAGTGCTAGATCTTGCTTCATGCTATTTAAAATGCATCCAGGATTATTGTCAGGACCAATCATTGCAGTATTTTCAATTCTGATGGCACTTTTAGGACTTGGTCTTATGGAATAAAACATTGTAAAGCTTTCAACTTGACATTTTTGTAACCTTTCATCTTATCATGACATTATTACCGAGAATTTCTATCGCACTTGGCAACTGTATTTGGCCACCTTTCTTCAACTTACTTATGTATTCTTACTGAATTCATGTATTCTGTGTACCAGGCATTTTTTTTTTCCTTTTTCCTTTTACTCTGCTTCACTCCCTTACCAATTTTTAATAAATGTTCATGGTTGCTATTTATAGCTGCACAGTAGTAACCGAATAGATTTCCATCAGTTTTTGTTTCATATAACTGGATCCTGCTGTCACGCTATATTCAAGTGACAGTTGACAAAGACAGCTGTTTCCTT